>NC_083691.1:87426515-87729545 GCF_033118175.1 Dama dama | reverse complement strand
CTTCGCCAACACCATAGTTCAAAAGCATCAGTTCTTCAGCACGCAGCCTTCTTTATGGTCCAACTCTCATGTCCCTACGTGACTACTGGAAATACAGTAGCTTTGACTATACAGACCTATATCCAGAGTACATTGTGTGAAATGCCAGGCTGGATGAAAGCTGGGAGAAATATCAATAACCTTAGATATGCAGATGATACCACCCTTATGGCAGAAAGTGAAGACAAATTAAAGAGCTGATGAAGTTGAAAGAGCAGAGTGAAAAGGTTGGCTTAAAACTCAACATTCAAAAAACTAAGATCATGACATCTGGTCCCATCGCTTCATGGCAAATAGATGGGGAAACAATGGAAACAGTGATAGATTTTATTTTCTTGGGCTCCAAAATCACTGCCGATGGTGACTGCAGTCATGAAATTAAAAGATGCTTACTCCTTGGAAGAAGAGCTATGACAAACCTAGACAGTATATTAAAAATCAGAGACACTACTTTGCCAGCAAATGTCCATCTTGTCAAAGCTATGGTTTTTCCATTAGTCATGTACAGATGTGAGAGTTGGACCATAAAGAAGGCTGAGTGCCAAAGAATTGATGTTGTTAAACTGTGGTGTTGGAGAAGACTCTTGAGAGTCCCTTGGACTGCAAGGAGATCAAACCAGTCAGTCCTAAAGGAGATCAACCCTGAATATTCATGGGAAGGACTGATGTTGAAGATGAAGCTCCAATACTTGGCCCTTGATGCAAAGAGCAGACTCATTGGAAAAGACCTTGATGCTGGGAAAGACTGACGGCAGGAGGAGAAGGGGATGACAGGATGAGATGGTTGGATGGCATCACTGACTCAATGAACACAAGTTTGAGTGAATTCCTGGAGATGGTGAAGGACAGGGAAGCCTGGTGTACTGCAGTCCATGGGGTCGCAGAGTTGGATACAACTGAGCGACTGAACAACACTTCCAGATTTATTGAGACTTGTTTTGTGACTTAACACATAGTACATCTCCTGGAGAATGTTCTCTGTGCCCTTGAAAATAATGTGTACTCTACTGTTACTGGACAGAGTTTTCTTTACATGTCTGGTGGGTCTAGTTGGTTTACAGCATTGTTCACGTCTTCTATTTTCTGTATAATTGTTCTATTCATTATTGAAAGTTGAATACTGAAATCTCCAGATATTTTTTTTCCCTTCAAATCTGTCCATTTTTGCTTCATGTAATTTGGGGCTCTGTTGTTAGGTGAATATAGAACTGTAACTATCGTATCTTCTTGATGGAGTGAATATTTATCATGAAAACATGCCTTTCTTAGTTCTAGTAACAAGTTTTGTCTTAGTTGTATTTTGTCTTAGTGTAGTCACTCCAGCTCTCTTTTTGGTTACTGTTAACATGATGTGTTGTCTTCCTTTTTATTTGGGAGGGGGGTGTCTGTGTGTTGGGGCGTGCTTTCAACACTTAGGCAGTTGACACCTCTGCTTTAGCGTTCGTTAACTGCTTGTGCAAAGCCTCAAGGTCAGCCTGAGGTGAGAGCATAGGCCTTCTCATATGTTTTCTGAGCATGTGCGTAGCCCCACACATGCATGGACTTCTAGATTCCCACCAATATGTTGGAGTTTTTCAAAGCCCTTATGTATACCTCATTCCCTTGTTTTCCTTTTAAGTGTTTTGATTAGCCTATTGTTTGCCCCAGGTGTTATTTACCACCTCAGGCAGCTGCAAGATTAATCAATTGTTTCTAATTGTCTTTGACAAAGTTTTGTCACTGTACAAGTTCAGAGTTAGGTTAAATAAAGACAGCTTTGCAAGTGGGCTCTTCCAGGTAACCACTAGACTGTTTTCTGAGAATGAGACTTCATAGGAGCTCCAAATCCATTTTGTTCCTTCTGGTGGCTGCTTGGCTGTTAATTTTCGCCATGATAACATGTTTTCAAGGCCAGTGCAGAGCTGGAGAAGAGGGAACAGGAATGGTACATATTAAAATGACACAAAGCTTGCTTTCCTTAATAAGACTTGGTCATTTTCTTGCATAAACACTCTCTGGATTATTTCAAATCTTTGATTGATTTCAAGAGTTCTGAAAAAGTTGATTCTAACATTTTGCCAGTTTTCTTACTGCTTTTTGGGTGCAAGGAATTTTGGGGGATTCTTACACCACCATTTTTGCTGATGTGAAATAGGAAAAGTATTGAACCTGAAATCAAGGTCCTGTTTTTCAACTATTATCTTTTGGTTTGGGGCTTACCAGTTGATCAAGGAGTCTAAACTTGCATTTCTTTGTCTTAAAAATGTGGATGTTATTATCCACCTCTCAGAATTATTATAGAGATTAAGTGAGATAATACATTTAATAATGTGCTGAATAAAACTAATCTGTGAATCACTATCAGATGGAAGGACACTTAAGGCACTTTAAAGACAAAACTGAATAAAAAGATCATATAATATTAAGGTTTTGATTATGAAAGCAGAGCCACTTTGAGTATTTTGGGGAATAAGAGGTTTGCTAAAAGAATTAAGTTCTTCTCACATGATTGTGGGAAGGGAAGTGAAGGTGTAAATGAGGGAGTAAGAGGATCAGGGAAAGAATCACTTACCATCCACTTGAAGCATTGGCACAAGTAAGTCAGACCTTACGGGGAGATCTGAGAAGCCAGGAATGTCTAGCCATTGAAATGGGAGGATGCATCAGGAACTTGTGCAGAGATCTGTGGAAAGCTGTTGGATCTGTATAGCAGTGCTCTGTGGTCCCCAGTAAAGTGTCTAATGGTGTGCCCAGGGTTCCTCTTGGTTGGCATGGCCAGCAAGTGGAAAGCCAAGAAGGACACATAGTCAAGCTGGGATCTGCAGGACATCTCTGCATCTTGTTTGATGTCATATTTAACCATGACAAGGGCCTTCCCTGGTGGCTCAGATGGTTAAGAATCTCCCTGCGGTGCTGGACCCCTGGCTTCGATCCCTGGCTTGGGAAGATCCCCTGGAGAAGGAAATGGCAACTCACTCCAGTATTCTTGCCTGGATAATTCCATGGACAGCAGGAGCCCGGCAGGCTACAGTCCTTGGGATCGCAAAGAGTCGGACACACTGAGCAACCCACACACACTTATCCATGACAACCTTCCAGGAGTGAAGGATGTTTGTTGCTTTACTTCTGCCATTCAGATCCTTAGCAAGTTTCCCTTCTCATTGACTCTAACATGAAATCAGAAGGAAAAGAGACTTCAGGAAACATAGTTCCCAGATTAAGCAAGTACATAGCATAATGTAGTACATATGATTGTGCAATGGTTTAACCCTTTTACTTGAAAGTTTGCTTATGTGGAAAGTGCCAAATTCTAATAGGTCCAGAGTATTGCATTGTATTGTATTTGTTTATCTTTTTTTGACTACACTTCTTGGCATGTAGGATCTTAGTTCCCCAAAAAGGGATCAAATTTACTGGACTGCCAGGGAATTCCCAGGCCCAGAGTATTTTAGAGATTATGTTACATAGGTAATGAAGAATTTCTGACTTGAGGGAAAACTATAGCTTCTTCAAAAGAGGTTCAGATAGTGAGGCATTCTGAGAGGATGTAAGAGCAAAAATAACTAGAAATAATAAAAATATACAAACATTTATTTTACATACCTTGTTTTAATAGATGAGTTCCTTGTAGGGAACATATCAAATAAATTTTTACAAACTGAAAATTTTCTTAATAGCAAGTTACAGTGTTAAGTGTGTGTAATTTCCAGTTGGTTTTTAGTTGACATTGGCTCATAATTTTTTAGTTTCTTGTGTTTTATTAGCATGATGTCATCAAGACTGTTAAGGTCTAATGGGATGGTGAGACATTCAAGGTCCATGCAGACTGAATTACACTATAAGTCCATGTAATTCTGAGGAGAGACAGGGAAAGTCCACTTCTTTCTGTGCTACTTCAAACCCACCACGTTTGATGTTGTCTGGTTTTTGGGTAGAGAAAAGCATATTTGCTGTTATCAGTCCCTGCTTGGCATATGTCAGGGGCTGTGATGATTTGCTCCAGTAAAATGGAACAGTAGCTGTAATTAGAGCACCATTACATTTTGTTTATAATAATCTATGACATTTCCCAGGACCCGTCTGTGTTCTCAGTTTAAATCACGTGCAAACACACACACTTTGCAGTGTTTCTCAAGTTTTGGTAGTGGCACACATTTCTGTAGTTTACATAGGTATATATATATGTTTGGAATTTCTCTTTTAATGAGAAGAAGCAACTTCAAAGGCTTTCACTTGGCCCTTTATTCCAAAGTAGCCCTCACTATGGGCCCTGCTTCTTGCTGAATATATGTGACTTCACCTCTGTGTTCAAACAGTAACTACTTGATGGGTTCAGAACTTCCTAGGCCTGTAGGGGACGGACTGACTCCCTAAACTACCAAGTCAACATGGTGACAGTCTGAGTCCTCAGGGCTTAGTGTAGCTAAGAGCTAGTCAGCCCTGAAAAGAGTAGGTAATTCTTTTTCCTCAGGATACAGTTACCTGGTCAATGATTATAATTAACTTTTGGGGAAGGCTAAGGGTGAAGAATTATGGTATATACTTATTACATTACCACAGGGTCCTTCCTCACTAGTATTGGGTTGCTTACTTATTATTTATTTGTATGTTTATAAAAGACTCTGAGTGTGTGAAGTGACTCAGGGATAGGAATTGGGTGAAGGTCAGTGTTTTAGCAGGTTATTCAGGTCAGACATCTGGTTTCCAAACCTAAATTTTTTTTTTTCTTTCAAGTCTTAGAAAGATCAAGTTTGTCCTCAGTTGGCTATTTACCTAGTTTGGTTCAAAACTGTCATGATCAGTTGGTCATCACCTTTGATCCATGCTAGTCTGACCATTCTATCTACCATTCTGGCTGTGCCTGTTACAAAGAAAAATGGTCATCTTTCACCTAGAGGTTCAGTGCTATGAGTAAGTGTCTACTACCTTGACTTTTAATCATTACCATTGAAATCAGGCAACTCATTTCAACAGAAGAACCTCTGAGCTTCACCCTTAGTTTACACTGGACATCTACATAGCACTTTTCAAAATGCTGGTACTTTCATGTATAATGTATTTCTTCAAGTCAGAGTGAAAGAAATAACCCCTTGACCCTCATGGGGACACAGGTAGGGTGGGTGAACAGGTCACAAATGATAAATTACCAATAACCTTTTCTTCTGAGTTGTTTTATTCTTTCTTCATATTACACCAAGACATTTTTGGCATCTCAGCTTTACTTTTGGTCATGTTTGTTTCTAGATTTTAGTCAAACAGTTGAGCAAATAGTTTGGAACCATCCCCAGCTACTCAAGCACTGTCAACCAAAATCTTCTGATGAATATCTAAATTCAGCTGATTTAAAATTACAATCCTCTTTGTCTATGATCTAGCCCCTTTAGAATCTTTTCCCCATGGTCTCAAGGTTTTCTCTCTAGAAAGTAACAAAATCTTGCAGTTATTTTGGGTATATATCTATAAGTTTGGTGACAGTGGGGGTGTGGCGGGCAGTTCTAGGTATTAGGGAAATTGGCATGCTCTTGCAAGGTAACTCCCTGAGGTATAGTTGTTACATTGTCCTTAAGCAGGTAAGTAAGACAGGTAGCACCTGTCTTATCAGACAGAGGAGGATTGCATCTGCTGGCATAGGAAACTCCATAGAGTTTGGAGATTTTCTTTTACCTGAGTCATCCCAAATGTCCCCACTTAAAAATTCATGGGTCTGCAATCAAAAAATGGGCCAAAGAACTAAACAGACATTTCTCCAAAGAAGACATACAGATGGCTAACAAACACATGAAAAGATGCTCAACATCACTCATTATCAGAGAAATGCAAATCAAAACCACAATGAGGTACCATTACACGCCAGTCAGGATGGCTGCTATCCAAAAGTCTACAAACAATAAATGCTGGAGAGGGTGTGGAGAAAAGGGAACCCTCTTACACTGTTGGTGGGAATGCAAACTAGTACAGCCACTATGGAGAACAGTGTGGAGATTCCTTAAAAAACTGGAAATAGAACTGCCATATGACCCAGCGATCCCATTCCTGGGCATACACACTGAGGAAACCAGATCTGAAAGAGACACGTGCACCCCAGTGTTCATCGCAGCACTGTTTATAATAGCCAGGAAATGGAAGCAACCTAGATGCCCATCAGCAGACGAATGGATAAAGAAGCTGTGGTACATATGCACTATGGAGTATTACTCAGCCATTAAAAAGAATTCATTTGAATCAGTTCTAATGAGATGGATGAGTTCTTCACAGAGTGAAGTAAGCCAGAAAGATAAAGACCAAGACAGTATACTAACGCCTATATATGGAATTTTAAAAGATGGTAATGATAACTCTATATGCAAAACAGAGAAAGAGACACAGGTGTACAGAACAGACTTTTGGACTCTGTGGGACAAGGCAAGGGTGGGATGTTCAGAGAGAACAGCATCAAAACAAGTATATTATCAAGGGTGAAACAGATCACCAGCCCAGGTTGGATGCATGAGACAAGTGCTCAGGGCTGGTGCACTGGGAAGACCCAGAGGGATGGAATGGAGAGGGAGGGGAATCGGGATGGGGAACACATGTAAATCCATGGCTAATTCATGTCAGTGTATGGCAAAAACCACTACAATGTTGTAAAGTAATTAACCTCCAACTAATAAAAATAAATGAAAAAAAAAAATTCTTGGGTCTGGCTCTTTTGTAATCAGTGTCCCCTTCTCCTGGCCATGATGAAGTAACTGATACTAGAGTAACCCTCTTGCTTTAAACAACTTAAAATTATCATTGGTATGTAACATACCACATCAAAATACAGTGGCTTAAAACAATAGCAGTCTTTTATCTCTCATTGTTTCTACAGAATAGAAATTTAGGAAGACAGCTTGTGACATGAGAAAGGTGAGATGATACAATATTAAGTCCAAATGAACTTAGATAAATTAAAGATGTGCATGAGTAGCCCTAGAGCAATCATGAAAATTTTAATTAAATGATCAAAAGCCAAGAGGCAATAGAGGAAACAAAATGAATGGCCAAAGATTGAGGGCAGGAGGAGAAGGGAGTGACAGAAGATGAGATGGTGGATGGCATTATCGACTCAATGATCATGAGTTTGAGCAAACTCTGGGAGATAGCAAAGGACAGGGAAACCTAGTGTGCTGCAGTCCATGGGACTGCAAAGAGTCGGACACAACTGAGCGACTGAACAACAGCAAAGCATATTTGATTAACCCCATCAAATGCCCTAACTTTTACATAGAACTCACGCAACTGAATTCATTCTGTATCATAATTCCACAATCCTACAAGAGCAGTGCTTGCATCTGACTGTTGGCTATTGGTACCAGCTTGGCAGCTATGAGGAAAAAGAAATTCTTTTAGGAGATTGCCTGGTTCTCTGACCCTGAGGATTTAAAACACTGAGTGTCATTTTCTTTTTTGTGCTGTCCAGTTCACTTAGAAACAGTCTTGTGCTCTTTCACAATGTCCTATCACTAAAATCACAAAAGCCTTGATTAGATAGGTTTTTCATTCTAAATTATTGTGGATATAATTTAAGCAGTCCCTTCCTCACTGGATGTCATGGACTACTGATACTAAACCTTGTCATAATCACTGGATCCCCATTGTTTTCAAATCTTACCAGATCAGATCACCAGGCACAAAGTTTCACTTTTTTCAGGAGTGTATTGTCTGTAATCACTTCTGTACCCAGTTACTGTAATGGTCATTATTTAATTGCAGACCACAGAATCCACTCTAGCAGTTTAAAGTAGAAGTGAGAGAGTGTGGGTATAAAATTTCAGTGCCATGTTGCCAAAAGAGATGCCTTTAACTACGCTGTAAAGTAGTAAAAATCCTGCTGTTGTACAGTCTGTTATGCACAATTTGGCTGAATACATATACATATATATAGAATATAAAATATATTGAAATGTATTGAAAAATCAATGTATTGAATATAGAATTACAGTTATATACATTAATAGCTATTGTATTATCTATGAATAAAGGAATTACATGAATTATATTTGAAAACTTCATTTTTATTTTGACTGTTTAGCACTTGGAACTGTTTTCCCATAGCATCTGTTTTATGAATTCTGGTTTCATTTTCAGACTAGGCCTAAAAGACCTACATAACCCGTGCTGTATCAAAAACACAAAAGAGACAGCATCCAAAGACACATTGAGAAACACAGCCGTCTTTTAAAAAAATATCACAAAAAGTCGACTGCCCAAGAATTAGAGATATGTTGAAAATAAAATACACAGATTTTAAGATTGCCAGCCACTCAGGGTGGGCAGGGTCTGATCTACCGTTTTGACTCCCAGAGGCTGGCTTCCTGGATTGTTTTACCCTTTAGCTGCTCCCATGGCTTTCTTGGCGTGTTTGGTGACCCCACTGCTGTTACGTGAAGCTCTTTGTATGAGGATGGAAAGTAGAGCTAACACCCTGCTTCTTGCTGTCTGTTGAAATTAATTAGAAATGGACTTGGGTGGGGGAATTGGGGAAGATGTTTTAACAAGTCCCGAGTTAGCTTGTGACAAGGTGAATCTGAATTGTGGACACATGAGACTTAATGCCCAAGCTGTGTATTGAGGATGGCCTGTAATTTCTAAAGTGAATAGACTGTCTGGAAGCAGATAGGTCTTGTGTCGGCAGGTTTTATCTGTGAGGCGAAGTGTAGTTTGATTAAGAGGCAGGTGTTTAACAGTGCCTATTAAATTGTACACTCTTCCTTCTTTTGTAAATTTTTCAGCAATCCCAGGCTCCCTGAGCAAAGCATTTAAAAAAAAGGGAAAACAGGACTATTCAGTCCTGTTGGGTGGAGGTGGTTTAAAGGTTCTGCTTTAACAAATGGTCACAGTGGTGACAACTGGAACAAGGGAGCAGGAAAACGGGGAGCTGAATGATGCCCCCCAGTATCATGAAGTCATCTCTCCTTGATGCCTTTCCTGGAGGATTCACATGCCAGCAAAGCATGTTCACCTCTTACTTCTTTTCTTTTTTCTTTTAAGAATTTGTTTATTTATTTATTTTTATTTTTGGCTGTGCTGGGTCTTCGTTGCTATGCGAGGGCTTTCTCTAGTGGCGGCAAGCAGGCTTCTCATTGTGGTGGCTTCTCTGTTGCAGAGCATAGGTTTTAAAGCTTCAGTAGTTGCGGCACACAGGCTTCGTTGCTCCGGGAAATGTGGGATCTTCCCAGACCAGGGATTGAACCCGTATCAGGGAAGCCCCACCTTATACTTCTTGTTCCTCAGTTACTTTGTACCATATTTATCTTCTTTTGTTCCTTTCTTTTTCGGCCTGTGTCCTAGGTGCATGAAATAAGCAGATCATCTCAAACTTTGAAAATAAAATTTTGGGTCATGTGACACAAAAGACTGTATAATGTGCTGAAAAATAGGCATTGGTCACTGTTCAGCAATTTATTTATTTTTGTTGTTTTCTCTAGGCAGAAGAAATCCTGAGGAAAGAGCTGGAGAAAAAGGAAACCCCAAGTCTATACTGCTTGCTCGGAGACGTCCTTCGAGACCACTCTTACTATGACCAGGCCTGGGAGTTGTCTCGACATCGCAGCGCTCGAGCCCAGCGCTCCAAAGGCCTCCTCCACCTGCGAAGCAGGGAGTTCAAAGAATGTGTGGAGTGCTTCGAACGCTCAGTGAAGATTAATCCCATGCAGGTTAGACAGTTCATAAATCCTCGTCTGCTCGCATCATTTCTACTTTTCTTTAATTTTGATTCTTACTGAATGAATACCCATTTTCTGTCGTAAAGACTGGTGAGCTCATCTCTGGGCTAAGAACCTAGACTCTGATACACTTTCTTCTTGTCGCCAAAAGTGGACAGGTTGCTTTTCTCTTACTTGCTTTCTTTTGTGTTTCTGTTATTCACTTTTCTGTTTCATTGTGTTATTTTTCTCTGTTAACTGTCCTTAACACAAATACAACTAGTAAAGTTGGGGTCCATTCTGAGTAGATATTCCAGGAAGGCAGTGAATGATTGTCAGAGTTACAGACAGTGTAGGACTCTTCAAGTAATTGCTGATGTCAGTAATGAAAAAAAAAAAACTTTCATATAATTAAAGTAACATATAGAATGGATAGTTGATCATTTTAGGAAAAAATGTCTATATTTGTATTACAAATACAGAGATATTTTAAATTGTCTAACATTTTTCAAGGTTTGAAAAGTAATACAAAAGAAACCTGGATATTTAAAATAAGTAAGCGACAAGATAAATCCATAGGTGAGGACCTGATTTTGAGGAGAAAGAGATCAACTTATTTTGTATTATTGATACTCAGTTAGTAAAATGATTTTAGTCCCAGGAACAGTGTTTTTTCTTTTAACCAGACTTTCTTAATGACTGCCTTCCCAATCACCAAAGTCACATATAACTAAACCATGCTCCTGATAAACATGCACACTGACTTGATTTAATTTTAGTTATAGTAGTAACTTAGAGTCAGCTACCTTTGCTGATGAAGGTCCGTATCATCAGAGCTATGGTTTTTCCAGTAGTTATGTATGGATGTGAGAGTTGGACCATAAAGAAGGCTGAGCGCTGAAGAATTGATGCTTTTGAATTGTTCTGAAGAAGAATTGTTCTGGAGGGACTCCTGAGATTCCCTTGGACTGCAAAGAGATCAAACCAGCCAATCCTAAAGGAAACCAACCCGGAATATTCTTTGAAAAGACTAATGCTAAAGCTGAAGCTCCAATGCTTTGGCCACCTGATGCAAAGAGTCAACTCATTGGAAAAGACCCTGATGCTGGGAAAGATTGAAGGCAGGAGGAGAAGGGGACTACAGAGGATGAGATAGTTGGATGGTATCACTGACTCAGTGGACATGAGTTGTGCAAAATCTGAGAGATAGTGAGGGACAGGGAAGCCTGGCATGCTGTAGTCCATGGGATTTAAAAGGGTTAGACACGACTGAGTGACCGAATAGCAATAGTCAGCTACTAGTGTTTACTGAGCACTTACAATGAGCCAGTGCCTCATTAGGCATTTTGCCAGTATTTGGACCCAGTCTGACTCCAGAATGAATGTACACTCTTTTTTTTTTTTTTAAGTGGTAAAAAGCCTGTAGCATAAAATTTACCATCTTAACCATTTCTAAGTGTAGAGTTCAGTAGTGTGAAGTACATTCACTTGTTGTGTAGCTATTGCAGCACTACCCATCTCTACAGCTTTTTTTCATCCTTCAGAACTGAAACTCTGTACCCAGTAAACAAAAGCTCCCACTTTTCCTCCCATAACTCCAGCCCCTGAGACCACTCTGCTCTCTGTCTCTGAATTTGGCTCGTCTAAGAAACTCGTATGAGTGGAGTCATACAGTATTTGTCCTTTTGTGGCTAGCATATTTCACTTAGTGTCATATACTCATGGTGCATCCATGTTGTATCATCTGCCAGACTTTTCTTTCTTTGAAGGCTGAATAACACTCCAGTGTATGTCCACACCAGTTTTTATCCATTCATTTGTTGATGGCCACTGGGCTGTTCCTCCCTCCTGACAGTTGCAAATAGTGCTGTGATGAATGAGGTTGTACAGAAACGGTCACTTTTGAAGTGGGTAGATGGAAGGCATGTCTTTTGGTAGCAACCGTCCAATAGATGTGCACACTTTTTTTTTTTTTTTTTTTTTTTGCTGTACTTCTGAAGCTTGCAGGATCTTAGTCCTCTGACCAGGGATTGAACCCCAAGCCATGGTAGTGAAAGTGCTGAGTCCTGATCCCTGGACCACCAGAGAATTCCCTTGGGGCATATCTTTTTCATTAAAAAAAATCAGGAAACATTTTTTTATGACAGGTTGCACTAATTGCTTATTTCCTTCACTCTAGACAGTGAATACAATGCGGCTTTTCCCAGTCTGTGGGCTGTGAGAGGCCTGGAGAAGAGAGGAAGACAGGTATAGAGCACCAGCAGAGAGTGGCAGTTGCATTTCTCGGCAAGGACACTCAACATGGAGTTGGTTTTTGTTGCCAGCTTGCTCCAACTCAGAGGTTCTCAACTGGGGATGATTTTGACCCCGGGTCCTTTGGCAGTGGGAAGTGAAGGGGTGCATTGCTGACATCTAGTGGGTAGGGACCAGGGATGCTGTTAAACATCCCATAAGGCTTAGCACAGCCCCCCCTACAATAAAGAATTATTCAGGCTAAAATGCCAGTAGGGCCAAGGTTGAAAAACCCTACACTAACTTGATTATCACTGGACTCTGTTTTTTTTAGTAGAAACTAGAACTCATTATTGTGTTATTAAAATTTTACTTTTAGGGAAAACTGTATCATATCTTTGCTTATCTGCTTAAAGTTTACTCAGTCACAGCTGCCATAAGAGGTGGGGAAAATAAATTCCCTCAGTTAGCCTCCATCATCTGAGTTAAATCAGCACCACCTACTTTACACACATGAATTATTTTCTGAGCACATAGTCTCTGTTTAACATCCACCCTTAACATTGTCCTCCTGCCTCCCTGACTACGCCTTCTCCTTTTTTTTGGCTGGTTCCTAGGTCTTAGTCCTCGAGCTTTTTTTCTGTCTACACTCCCTCCCTTGATCTCATCTAGTAGCATAGATTTAAATACACTATGTAGACAACTCCCAGAAGTTGATCTTCAGTCCTGCCCTCTCCCTGGAATTCTAGATTGCTGTATCTCACAACTTCCTCAGTCTCCCTTTTTGTTCCTCTGACTTAACATTTCTAATATGAAATACCATTCTAGACGCTTTTGCTGCCAAGACCACCCCCAACACTATAAATGACATCCCGTTACAAATAGCTGTGAAAAGAAGAGAAGCAACAAGCAAAGGAGAAAAGAAAAGATAGACCCATTTGAATGCAGAGTTCCAAAGAATAGCAAGGAGAGATAAGAAAGCCTTCCTCAGTGGTCAATGCAAAGAAATAGAGGAAAACAATAGAATGGGAAAGACTAGAGATCTCTTTAAGAAAATTAGAGATACCAAGGGAACATTTCATACAAAGATGGGCTCAATAAAGGACAGAAATGGTATGGACCTAACAGAAGCAGAAGATATTAAGAAGAGGTGGCAAGAATACACAGAAGAACTATACAAAAAAGATCTTCATGACCCAGATAGTCACGATGGTGTGATCACTCACCTAGAGCCAGACATCCTGGAGTGTGAAGTCAAGTGGGCCTTAGGAAGCATCACTGTGAACAAAGCTAGTGGAGGTGATGGAATTCCAGTTGAGCTATTTCAAGTCCTAAAAGATGATGCTGTGAAAGTGCTGCAGTCAATATGCCAGCAAATTTGGAAAACTTGGCAGTGGCCACAGGACTGGAAAAGGTCAGTTTTCATTCCAATCCCAAAGAAAGGCAATGCCAAAGAATGCTCAAACTACTGCACAATTGCACTCATCTCACATGCTAGTAAAGTGATGCTTAAAATTCTCCAAGCCAGGCTTCAGCAATATGTGAACTGTGAACTTCCAGATGTTCAACCTGGTTTTAGAAGAGGCAGAGGAACCAGAGATCAAATTGTCAACATCCGCTGGATCATCGAAAAAACAAGAGAGTTCCAGAAAAATATCTATTTCTGCTTTATTGACTATGCCAAAGCCTTTGACTGTGTGGATCACAATAAACTGTGGAAAATTCTGAAAGAGATGGGAATACCAGACTACCTGACCTGCCTCTTGAGAAACCTGTCTGCAGGTCAGGAAGCAACAGTTAGAACTGGACATGGAACAACAGACTGTTTCCAAATAGGAAAAGGAGTACGTCAAGGCTATACATTGTCACCCTGCTTATTTAACTTATATGCAGAGTACATCGTGAGAAATGCTGGGCTGGAGGAAGCACAAGCTGAAATTAAGATTGCCGGGGGAAATATCAATAACCTCAGATATGCAGGTGACACCACCCTTATGGCAGAAAGTGAAGAAGAACTAAGGGGACTCTTGATGAAAGTGAAAGAGTAGAGTGAAAAAGTTGACTTAAAGCTCAACATTCAGGAAACTAAGATCATGGCATCCAGTCCCATCACTTTATGGCAAATAGATGGGGAAACAGTGGAAACAGTGGCTGACTTTATTTTTTGGGGTTCCAAAATCACTGCAGATGGTGATTGCAGCCATGAAATTAAAAGACGCTTACTCCTTGGAAGAAAAATTATGACCAACCTAGATAGCATATTAAAAAGCAGAGACATTACTTTTCCAACAAAGATCCATCTAGTCAAGGCTATGGTTTTTCCAGTGATCATGTATGGATGAGAGAGATGGACTGTAAAGAAAGCTGAGTGCCGCAGAATTGATGCTTTTGAACTGTGGTGTTGGAGAAGACTCTTGAGGGTCCCTTGGACTACAAGGATATCCAACCAGTCCATCCTAAAGGAAATCAGTCCTGGGTGCTCATTGGAAGGACTGATGTTGAAGCTGAAACACCAGTATTTTGGCCACCTCATGCGAAGAGCTGAATCATTTGAAAATACCCTGATGTTGGGAAAGATTGAAGGCAGGAGGAGAAGGGGATGACAGAGGATGAGATGGTTAGATGGCATCACCAACTCAATCGATATGAATTTGGGTACTCTGGGAGTTGGTGATGGACAGGGAGGCCTGGCCTGCTGCAGTTCATGGGGTTGCAAAGAGTTGGACACGACTGAGCGACTGAACTGAACTGAACTTATTTGGTCTTGGAGTCATCCTTGATTTCTCTTTCCCTCATACTCTCATGTGATCCATCAGTAAATCTTGAAATATATCCAGGATCAGACGATACCTGCCACCATTGCTTCCTGCCACCATTCTGGTCAAATCCCCATTGTCTCTCACCTAGTTAATATGCTACCTCCCTTACTGGTCTTCTTGCCACTGTCTTAGTTGCTCAGTCATGTCCAACTATTTGTGATCCCATGGACTGTATAGTTTGCCAGGCTTCTCTGTCCATGGGATTCTCCAGGCAGAAATACCAGTGTGGGTAGCCATTTCCTTCTCTAGGGGCTCTTCCCCACCCAGGGATTGAACCTGGCTCTCCTGCATTGCAGGCAGATTCTTCACTGTCTGAGCCACCAGAGAAGCCCTCTGTCTTGTTACCATCTGCCTGTATTCAGTGCACATCTGAGTTGATCCTTTCAAACTTGAGTTGGACATGTCATTCCTCTGCCACAACGCCTGTGGTAACAGCCAAAGTCCCTGCCTGGCTCTCGAGGCTTTTCCAAGCCGAGCTCCTGTTGCATCTTTACTGTCCTCCTCCCGTTCCCCACTTCGCTCACCCAACATTGGCCTCTTTGTTCTTCCCTGAACATGGCAGGCACATTTCTGCCTCTGCGTTTTAGTGCTTGTTGTTCCTCTGCCTGGAATGTTCTCCTTCCAGATAGACATCTGCTTACCTTGTTCCATTACCTCATTCATATCTGGGCTCCTATGTCCCTTTTCCACAGAGGCCTTGCATGTTTGTTCTACTTAAAATCTCACTGCCACCTTCCACCCTTCCTTACGTTCCTTCTCCTTCCCCGCTTTATTTTTCCCCACAGCACTTAGCGCCTTCTAATATTATGTATAGCTTACTTTTTAAAAAATTCTGTTCTTCCTCCGTTGCAATATAAATTCCACGAAGGCAGAAATTTTTATCTGTTTGTTTCATTTATATGTTCCTAGTGCTTCTAACAGTGCCTAGCACATACTGTGTCTTTAATAAATAATTACTGAATGAGTGAGTAAATAATGTCTCCAACCAGTTACTCAATCAAGTAGACATTAACTGTCTGCTGCACACATCACACTGAACCAGAGGAGGAGGCAGTAGCAGCCGATCACCAGGTGGTCTGATTTCCACCAAGACGGCCACAGGCTAGTGAAATGGACATGGACAGAGCTAGCCAACAATACGAGGAATCACAGAGAGGCCCAGAGCCATTTGTAAGGTGTAAGCTTTATAGAGTCTAAGGAGACCGTTTCTGCCTTTGGTAGACAACGGAGGATGGTGACTTTGACTTTGAAGGACACACAGTACTTGAATAGGCCAAAGGAAAGGGCAGTGGTACGGGTCTTCCAGGCGATGAACAGCATGAGCCCAGCCCCAGAAACAGAAGATGTGTGTGTGTGCTGTGTGTGTGTGTGTGTGTGTGTGTGTGTGTGTGTGAGGGGAACAGAATATTAGTGAATAGGCTAGTTTTTCTGAGTGAAAGGGAATAGGACAGTTCCAGTAGGAAAGCTAGACTGGAGCCAGATTACAGAAGGTCTTGAATGTGAGGCTAAACTCTTTGGATTTTATTTGGCAAATAGGGAGCCATTGAAGATTTGGTTTGTGTTTGGCTTTGTTTCGAATGAAGGAATGTGGGTGCGTGGAGGTGATTTTGAAATACTGTTTTGGCCACACTGGCCACAGGAGATCCTGGATGTAGGCAGGCTTAGGAGACTGTAGTGATGGTCTAGAAGGACAGTTGTTAGCTCGGGAGGGGCAGTCAGAAAGAAGGGATGAGGTAAGGGAATTTGCAAAGGAGGACTTGACAGGGCTTGATGGTCTCATTGTATAATTTTAAATTAATTACATAGCAAGGCAAAGAAATAGCAGTTGCTCCAAGCAGCATCACAGCACAAACAGATATTCTTTGAGGGTGTCTCAGAGTCTGTCACACGGATCCAATTCAGGCAGCCTGTGAGCCCCGCCGAGACACGCAGGCGTTCGCTGCTGCACTTGTGCAGGACTGCTACAGGATGCAGGCTTGAGGGCCACAGACTTACAACTTGTGATGCAAGTTTGAACTGCCTTTGCGAGAAGGAGAGCTCTTGCGTGCTATTGTCTCCTCCAGGTCCTGGAACGAGAGAAAATAGAAAAATAGAATTAAAAAATTCTTTCCCACCTTTTTAGACATATCCAGGAAATAGGTTTAATAACAAAACTCAGGCAAAAGGAGAGTGATCATTGAGTAGGTTTTGTGTATTTTAATGGCTTCCTGAAATCAAATTGGTGTAAAAACAGAAGTGTTTGATTTTATATCAGGGATGGTCTATGAAACTAAATGAATTTGTCTGTGGTGCGTTTGTTTGAGAACCAGAAGATGTGTGTACCATTTGCACTTGTGCTTTTAAGATTTCTGTCATTCACTTAACAGCTATCTATTTCATTTTCCCAAATAACTTCTAAAACCTCTAAAATTCAACCTTAGACTTCTGGGAATTATGGGCTGTTAGAAGCTGAAGAAAGTGGAAGGAAGTGGTCAAGTGGTCACCAAACCTCCCAAGCAGGATTTTATAGACGCAGGACCAGAATTAAAGCATACGTTCTTAGGTCTCCTCTTAAGTAGTTAGTATTCTCATTGCTCCTTACTTTGAAGCAAAAAGTAAACATAAAGAAATTGCTCAGATACCAAGCTAGTCTGTGTAGCCCTGCAAAAGGAGAATGTCACTTCCTGTTACTTCTCCAGCCCTCCCTCCCTCAGCACTCATACTTCATTCCTTTTATCTTGTCAGTTTTCCCCCTCTCCCCTTTTAACATTTTTAAACTTTCTTCCTTAATTAACTAGTCATCTTTGTAAGGTTATATGATACTGCGTACACACACACACACACACACACGTATATATATACGTACACACACAGACACTTGTATAGGCAGAAGGACTGTAGGCGTTGAGAGGAGGTGAGGGGTCTCTGTGATGGGACAGAAGTTAGCTTAGATGTTCACCGATTGATGCAGTCAGTAGACGTGCCAGGAGGGAAGTGGCTTCACACCAGGAAAAGAGCGTGAAGGAAGGTGAGGATTTTGAGACTTTACCCAGCATCCGTGGCTATCCCACTCTGCCTGTTTTCCTGATAGCCCATCCAGTTTGGCCTAAATTTTTTATGAAGTGCTGGGGGCTTCCCTTGTGGTCTTGTGGTTAAGACTGCATTCCCACTACAGGGGAGAGTGGGTTCTACCCCTGATAGGGGAACCAAGATCCCACATGTTGTGCAGTGCTGTCCCTCCCCATAAAAATTTACAGAAAAAAAAAAATCAATGAGGTGCTGTTATTAACAGTTACATTAAAGGAAACCGGACTGGCTTTTCATAGACATTCACTTTGTGCTTCCATCTTCTGCCGTAACCGCCTGTAGTATGGTGTTTAAGACATGTGGTAGATGGAGCTTCCTCTTTACGACGTGCGAAAATCTGAAAGATGGCCAGTAGGTGCCTGTCTGTTTTTTCCCCAACCCTTTCCAGATGCAGCTTAACTACTCTCGCCCTTTCAAGGACATTGTGCAGGAGGCTTGCTGATAACACCGACTATGCTTGCTGTGAGAGGCCGAGGATAGCCAACTGCTCAGGTCTTCGGTGGTGATAGGAGAAATGTTGGAGGCAGTGTCTCTGTAAGCCCCTTGTTGTACATCAGACATCTGTGCCAAGTTGCGGCCTGTGAGCTGCATGACGTTGCCTGGCTACCAGTTGGCAGGATTAGTGGGAAATGTGGGGAATTGTAGGCCGGATAGATGTATTGGGAGTGGAGGCAGAGCAGTCCTGCCAGAAATAAAAGTGCATGAAGAATAGTCTGAATTCTCTAGACACAAGGGTTTGGTCACTTACTGTATAGTCTAAATGTACCACTATTTCCATATTACATAGCTTGGTAACTTTTTGTATAGTTTATAATAAACCCTTTTGGCAGCAATCATCTCCAAAAAGCAAACAAATTTTAAACATGTGTTTTTAGAGAATAATTAAGAACTTAGTTTTTATTTGTCAAGAGAGGAAATGAATGTGTAACTTGCACAAAACATAGTTAATGTAATTACATTCCACCTCAGGGGCTGTAATCATTTCACTAATCACATGAAAACCGAAAACTCATGTTTTCTGAAGAAACGTTAGCGTTTATGTCAAAAGTTAGCTTTTTCAGGAATTCCAGGACTCCACAATTCCACTGCCGGGGCTCAGTCCTTGGTCAGGGAACTAAGATCTGGCAAGTTCCGTGGTGCAGGCAGTGGCGGGGGAAAAAAGGTAGTTTTTGTTGTTGTTGTTTTAATAGGAAGCATGTCCAAAAATGACAGTATTTTAATACACAGCTGTAAGAGGTGCATTTTCATGTTATTCTATGAGACTGGACTTTTTATCTAGTGCAAATGAAAATGAGCAACATTAGTTTAGAAAATTAGTCGATACCAAATATTCTCGTGCATGTATGAAAAGTGAGATCATAGCTGTTAATGTGCTAGTTCTTTTAGCAGAGGTAGTTTGTTAACAGTTGACTTTGCCAGTTTTATATCAGTGACATCAGATGCTTCAAATAGAAAACTCATTAATTTGGTTCTCACTAGTTTTCATTTTTTTCACCTGATTAGTGGATTCAACATAAAATTTTTGGTAATGTGCTGTATCAAAGGTGAAACATCTGACGTTATTCTGAATGCTATTATAAATGTAGTTAAAACGTTAAACATCAAAGATAAAAGTACTTACAGGGTAATAAGAAGGATACAAATTTTGGTGGATCGTGGCAGGATGGTAAAAGTAATGCTCTTTCTGAATTAAGAAAACCAGTGGAGCAGAAATATACTGGGAGTAGGTTGTAGTGGTGGGCATAATATGGTCAAACAAGCTTCTACCAATGGAAACAAAAACTAGCTGTTGTCATTTACATATATACACACACACACACACACACACATACACACACACACTATTTGAACATGATCCATGATGTCTGCACAGGGAGGTGTCTGTCACCTTCTCAACTTTAGTCAGACACTTAAAAAATTGTGACCAGTTTTTAGTTACTACACTTTTTAAATTTATGTAGCTAGCTGTGCTGGGTCTTAATTGTGGCACATGGGATCTTAGATCTTCCTTGCAACATGTAGGATCTTTAGTTGTAGCATGCAGATTCTTACCTGCAGCATATGGGATCTCATTCCCTCATCAGGGATTGTACCCAGGCCCCCTGCATGGGGAGTGCAGAGTCCAAGCCATTGGCCCAACAGGGAAGAATCCTTTTGTTATTTTTAAATGTTCATATAATCAGCATTTTAAATTTTTTACTTTAATACATTTTTCAATAAATAATTTAAGCTTTGAGAATGTATCCTCTGATACAATAAAACCAATTTGACGATCAATAATTTGTTGGTCAGTAAATAAGGTCTTTTTGAGGTCGTATAATTTTAGTGATGTTTTAGTGCCTTGTTTCACTTTCAAACATGTTGCGGTTTGAATGTGGTTCCCTAACTAGTGTTATTGAGATCCTGCTGTGAACCAGACGTGGATGTGGGAATGAATTAGACTGTGTCAGTCTATCAGCAGAGAGCAGAGTTTCCTCTGGGAAATGATATGGACAGAAGTAGTTTATGGAGGACCTTAAGGATCCTTCTGCAGAATTAGCTAACCGTATAGATGTCGAGGTCTGTTGTGGTTTTGAATAAAAGAGTGATATGACAAAAGTGATACTCTCAGAAGTTTAAATAAAGGATGAATGTAGTGGATAAGCCATCAGTGGCTCCCGCAGTAAGGATGGAAAGATAGGGCTTCCCAGGAGTACAGTGGTAAGGAATCCACCTGCCAGTGCAGGAGACTCAAGAGACATGGATTAATCCCTGGGCCAGGAAGATCCCCTGAAGTAGAAAATGGCAACTCACTCCAGTATTCTTGCCTGGAAATTTCCACGGACAGAGGAGCCTACAGTCCATGGGGTCGCAAAGAGTCGGACCTGACTGAGCACACACACACATACACATGGAAGGACAGAACAGTTTGAAGCTGTTTATAAAGGAAAATTTTCTGGGATTTATTCCTTGGGTTGGCAGGACTGAAGGAGAGTTTGGAATCAGAGAACATGCCAGTTTTCTCAGTTGTTTGATTAAGAAGGAAATGTTCCTATCTTATATCCAGAGGATATAAGAAAAAGGGAAAATATCTTTGATAGGGGGTAATGATTTGATTTTGAGTGTCGAACGTGAAGAGATGTTGCTGTGTCTTGAGTAGAGATGGCCCACAGTCCACTGGGCATAAAAGCCTGAAGCCCAGGAGTGAGGCCGAGCTGGGCTTACAGTTGGGTTTTCTGTGGCAGTGAGGCAGATCCATGCAAGTGAATGAATTCTTTATAGAAACTGTGTTGGAAGAGAACCTCAGGCAAAATCTTGAACTTCGGACATCTCCAGGGGTTGGAGGAAGGGAGAGGAAATAGCATCAGTGAAATATGATTCAAACAAAGTACACCAGAGTCTTGATCAGAGGGAGAGAAGGAACCCCAAAGAAGGAATTCATGGAAACTAAAGGAAAAACAAATGTCAGTGAGAAATGTCACCTGGAGTGATAAAGTCTGAAGAGGGCTAAGAAGAGTTCATTGGATTTGGAGCTAACTATTGATCTTCAATACCAGCTTCAGAGGTTAAAGAGTGAGGATGAGGAAATTGACATAACATCTATAGACTGTTCTTTTAGGAGCATGTCAAGGAAGTGAGAGTCAAAATGTAGAGTATTGTACTAAGGGGCAGCAGAATCAAGTAAAACTTTTCAGGATACTGAAGACTTTTATGGGGTTGAAGGGCTTCCCTGCTGGCTCAGACAGTAAAGAATCTCCCTGCAGTGCAGCAGACCTGGGTTCAGTCCCTGGGTCAGGAAGATCCCCTGGAGAAGGGAATGGCTTCCCACTCCTGTGTTCTTGCCTGGAGAATTTCATGGGCAGAGGAGCCTGGTGGGCTACAGTCGTTGGGTCACAAAGAGTTGTACACGGCTGAGCAACTAACACTTTTCACTTACAGGGTTGAATCCAGTGGATGAAGGAGAGATTGAATGTTATCAAGAAAGAGGGGATGACAACTAGGGAATGTCATTTAGAGAAGAGTGGAATGAGAAGAGACGAAGGTGTTAACTCTGGAGACAATGTTTCAAGTGAGATGAGAAGATGAGAGCATTGACATTATAAGAGTAACTTCTGTTTATTAAGCATCTTCTATAGTGTAAGCTAGAATGTAAGTGGAAATGAACTCTTTCTAAATCATTGTAAGATATGAACTAGGAGAAACATTTGGGATTTAGATAGGAGGCAAACATTAGGAAAGTTTGTTTTAGGAAAGGAGACTAGCAGATGCAAAAACCAAACATGTAGCAAAGGTTTCTTGGTAACTGTAGGTTTTGACTATTTATGTTTAGATTCAGTTAAAATAGTAATACTAGTAGCTAACGTTGAGTATTTACTGGGTGCCAGGTACTGTTCTAAGCATTTGCATATATTAGTCCTCAGCCCAGTCCCTGAGGTACTTAACTGTTTTTACACAATCATTTAACAAGTTAGGAAATAGAGGCCTAATTAGTTTACACCAAATCCCACAGTTTATGTGAGGAGTGGAGCTGGGATTTGAACCTGGGCTTTCTGGTGTTACAGCACTTACTCTTACTTTGCTGTTTTGCCTCTAAAGGATGTTGTCTTATGTTAGGAAGGAATGGTGAATTTGGCTGAGGTCAAGTTAGAAGTTATGAAAAGCTTAGCATACAAGACTGTGCAGTTTGAATGTTTTTCTTCCTTTAATTCATAACCGTCGGGGCTTTGATCAGGAGCATAGTGAAGTTGTAGCTTCGGTGTATGCGACAGTCCAGCACGTGAGAGCTGGTGAGTCTCTGTGAGACCAGGGAGTGTTCAAGGGACCACGGCAGCCCTTCCCAGCCCGTGCTGTGTGTAAGACCAGACTTTCATGATGCACTGATAGAATTGTTAATTATCCTGAGAGCTTGTGTTCTTCCATGATTTGGGGGGGGGGGTTAACTTTCTCTTTCATGTCAGTTTTGAAAGAAGAAAATGTATTTGCAGTGGAGTTACAGAGTTTCCATCGTGTACTTGTGTTATTGTGGTGGGGAGGTCCAAGGAGACTGGAGCTTACATTCCAGTGGAGAAGACAGAATGAACATATGCAAATAATATGTAGAGAAAAGAAAGAGATTATTTCCTTTTTGTTCTTCCTTTCTCATATTGGTAAGCAGTAAAACATGAAACTCTTGAAGGTCTAACTTGCCTAACTGCCAAGAAATATGAGCTCCGTGATAACATCTGGGCTGTAGCTGGAACTGAGGGGTAGAGGGAAGGGCTCCGTGGCCATAGACCTGACTCCAGATCCTGGTAATCTCTAGGTGAGTCACTTCATCTTTCTGAGCTTCAGTTTTCTTGTTTGTAAAGTGGAGATGTAATCCCTCCGTCAGTTTGATCTAATTGGAAAATTAGAGCCAATATATATAAAGTGTCTAGCATATTTCCTGGTCCATACTAAGTTCTCAGTGACGTTTTGTGTCCTGACCATTGCAGCGTGGTAGTAGTGTGGTAGAAAATCACTGTAACCCCATTTTCTGTAGCCTAAAAATAGAGAACTGTGTCTCACAGGAGAGTCTCATGCAGGTGATATGTAAACACCCATGTTACTTCACACTGTGAACTGGAAAGACTAGGGGAATAGAAGAATCAGTGGTAACCCAGTCGAGGATGGGAATAAGAGGGAGACACTACACAATTAATACCCTTGCTAGTGAAAGGGAAAAGTGCTGCTTTGTATTTTAAAAGAAGACACTGACATAGAGGAAACTTTTGAGAGAGAAACTGACAAAGCTGGCAGGTTAAGATTTGTGTTTCCTTAGGGAGGAGAACTTAGTATTTAATAGTAAATGAGAAATTTGGTTATGAAAGAATTGGTTGGTGGTGCACATTTTTTAAAAATATGAGCACCAAGCATTATTTTAGGAAAAACTACTAACCAGACAACATTGATAACTCTCTTGAGTTTGGCTTGGGTCATTTCCTATTTAATGAAGTCACATTCAACCACTTATCTGCATTTGGGGTCATGGGAATGAGTCAGTGATGCAGAAAAGAGAGAATGGAGAGTGTTGTTTGGCATCAGGATTCAGTTATAACATGTTGCACTTTATTATACAGAGTGTCAGAAAAATCCAGTCAACGCGTAAGGAAAATCAGTAAAATAGTTGAAGCTACTGATTATTCATTTGTTCTGTAGAAACCTTGAGGAGGAAGGAGATTTGAGTAGTAGGCTCATAAGTTAAGAAAGAAATTTGTAATATCACATAAGCAAATGGCATCTGTTGCATATGTGCTTTAGATAACCTTGTAAAAATTAACTTCATAATTCTAAGAGTAATCCATGCCTGTTGTCCAGTGGTGCTTGGTCTCTGTTCGTTCTCAGGGGAACAAACTGTTCAATTCTATTTTAGTTATTGACGTTTAGGAAGTGTTGCTGGGCTTTCCAGGTGGCACTGGTGATAAAGAACTCGTCTGCCAGTGCAGGAGACATTAAAGAAGCAGGGGTTTGATCCCTGGGTGGGGACGATCCCCTGTAGGAGGGCGTGGCAACCCACTCCAGTATTCTTGCCTTGGAGAATCCGATGGACAGAGGAACCTGGCGAGCTACGGTCCGCGTAAGGAGTCAGACTCGACTGGAGCAACTTAGCATACAGTCACTCTCTTCACCACAAGTATTGCACACCAGGAACCATGTGTGACTTCAGGCAAATCACTTCCTTCCCAGACCTCATTTTCTTGTGGCCTCTTTTCAATTGATTTCTAAGCCTCCATTCATTTCTTAGTTCTTCCCACCTGCTGCTTCTATTTGCATCATCAGTGTATTTGTTTTGCCACTAGATGGCAGTAACGCACCTTTGAACACGGTGGCCTGTGCGTTTTCAGAATCTGGGATCTGAAGGAGCCTCGGAATTTTTGCTTAATCCCCCCACCCACCCATTTAACAACTAGGGAAGTGAGACTCAGAGGTTAAGTGACATGGCCAAGGTCGTTCAGTTCCTTAGAACCCCTTGAACCCCAGTCAATCTATCTTTCCTTCTATTCCTGTTTCTCTAGGGGGCTTTTGAGGGAAGTTCAAAGAGAGATCATGTTTTCAACCATTCCTGCTTTTGGTTAATTATTTTAAAATAATTTAAAACTGTTCTTCATGTATGTATGTCATATTCAAAATAGTCTGATTTTGTGTCTCTGTATTGGCTTCTTCGAGTAGAAAACTGGACTGTCAACTTGTAAAAGGTCACTGCCTGCCTAGAGCTTGCCTGCCTTGACAGTCCACCCTGGAAATAAGCTTCACAGCAATCTCTACCGGAGCCTCCGTGATGGTTATTATCTTTCTCCATTCTTGCCCAGTCCCTTGATGAGAGGTTTGCCTTTCAGTTCTTTTCCTCCAACTAAATATCTGTTCTTCAGCTTCGTCTTTATTCTTTTGCCTATCAGGAGAACTTTCTGAAGGAGAGGTAGATAATGCCCCAGTTCTTAAAAACTTGATCTCCTGGGTCTTCCCAGCATGTGTTAAGTGGACTGTTTCCCTCCCCCCACCCCCTCTGCTGCTGAAAAGAATGGCATTGCCGTAAACCATGGCCGTGTGTGGGCAGAGTGGTGTAGAGGGAGGCAGCATGGTCGTGTGGAGATGACACGGCCTCTGGAATCACACTGACCGCCCTCAGATCTCTCCTTCATCGCTGACTGACTCTGGTCTGTGTTCATCTCTCCAGTGAGGGTGATACCTACTGCCTTGTGAGGCCATTTGTGAGGAATAGACAAGGTGATGTGTGGAAAGCTCATGGTATCAGTGCTTGGCTACATAGTAGGTGTTCATTGTTGTTCAGTCGCCTAGTCACGTCCAGCTCTGCACCCGCATAGACTGCAGCGTGCCAGGCCTCCCTGTCGCTTACCATCTCCTGGAGTTTGCTCAAACTCAAGTCCATTGAGTCAGTGATGCCATCCAACCATCTCGTCCTCTGACGCCTTCTTCTCCTTCTGCCCTCGATATTTCCCACCATCAAGAACTTTTCCAATGAGTCTGTTCGCATCGGATGACCAAAATGCTGGAGCTTCAACATTATTCCTTCCAGTGAATATTCAGGGTTGATCTCTCTTAAGATTGACTCCTTCTGTCCAGGGGACTTTCAGGAGTCTTCTCCAGCACCACAGTTCCAAGGCATCAATTCTTTGGCGTTCTGCCTTCCTTATGGTCCATCTCTCACAACTGTACATGACTACTGGGAAGGCCATAGCCTTGACTATACAGACCTTTGTCAGCAGAGTAATGTCTCTGCTTTTCAACACACTGTCTAGGTTTGTCATCGCTTTCCTGCCAAGAAGCAATCTCTTATGATTTCATGGCTTCAGTAACAGTCCGTAGTGATTTTGGAGCCCAAGAAGAGGAAATTTGTCACTACTTCCATCTTTCCCCCTTCTATTTGCCATGCAGTAACAGGGCTGGATGCCATGCTCTTAGTTTTTTTAATATTTAGTCTTAAGCTGGCTCTAGGTGCTCATTAAATGCTAATTATTCTGGTTGCTATTGTGTGGAGAGGAACAGGAGTGACTGGTGTGAGAGGGGCCCGAGAGTGGGTCTGAGCCAGAGGAGCCAGTTTTTTTTAGTGGAGACAAAAGGAAAGGATGCAGATATGTTAGGGTCTGTGTCACTGCTGTAGAGAAATAGTGTAGAGTTGGGCTGCTCGGTGTGGTAGCCGCCAGCCTCATGTGGCAGTTGAGCACTTGAAGTGTGACTGGTCCAAACTGAAATCTGCTGTCCGTGTAGGACACACACCAGGTTTCAAAGACTTCATGTGAATAAAATGAATATAAAATATCTCAGTGATCTTGTATATTAATAGCATGTTTAAATGATAATATTTTAGATATGTAGAGCTAAGTAAAATGTTGCTAAAATTAATTTCACTCATTTCTTTTTACTTTTAAAATGTGACTGCTAGAAAATATAATTATATTTCTATCTGATAGCATTAGACTAGGAGATGGAGACCTTTTGTACTCAACCATATACAATGTTAACTTGGGGCTTTATGTGAGTTTTTTTGTTTTTTTTTAAGCTTTTGATTTTTTTCTTTTATGATATTCTCTTCTTAAGAGCATGAGCATCCTAAATCAAGATGTCAATCAGGGTAATATAGGTTAAGTAATAGTTAAAAATAAAAAAAGTAAAAGAGGCACCAGATATACTCTTTATTCCCCCAAAATCCAACAACCCCGATTGAGATGCAAGGTATAAATGGATTTTTGATGGTTTAGTGGGTCATCTAGAAGCAATTAGAAGATCCTAGAGGTTTTTTTTAAGCCATTTCATGATTCAAAGAATAGGGTGTATACAGAAGTCATCTCCCATCTTAATTATTTGTCATTAGTAGATGAAAACCTACTAGCAGTTAATGATCCTAGAATTTTTTTAGATGTAAATTATTGAAGCAGTTACACAAATGATTAAGAGTAAAAAGAAAAGAGAGTCATAATACTGTATATTAAATTGTCATCTGCTTGATTTTCATTAAACTTATTTTGGTATTAAGACATTATTTATAAAGCATTGACTTGTTTTAAAAACTTACATAGTAATCTCATCACCAGCTTCTGTTGGAGCTGTAAGATAGTTGCTGATTTCAGACATTTATATAACCTTTGTCTTCTGAGGTAGATTGAAAAATAAATTTTTGATTTTTATTTTCATACTGAATTTATACTCACTGTTTTTTATGACACATATGAAATAGTTCTGTTGTCAGTTTGTTCTTTGCTGATGCAGGAAGCAAGCAGGGCATATGCATTTTGAGAACTTTGTGGGCACTTCTCATTTTTCTTGATTTGATCGCAGGATGAGGTATTCCTCATTCCAAGTAAACTTTCTGCCACCATTCTTTGAGGGTATAACATGCTGTCACTTGTAAGAGGCACATGTATTTTAAGTGCCACCTTGTGTAGAAAATTAAATGCTGGCTTCCTAGGTTGCGCAGTGGTAAGAAATCTACCTGCCAATGTAGGAGATGCAAGAGAAGGGGGTTTGATCCCTGGGTAGGGAAGATTCCCTGCAGGAGGAAATGGCAACCCACTCCAGTATTCTTGCCTGGAAAATTCCGTGAACAGAGGAGCCTGGCAGGCTACATTCCCTGGGGCCACAAAGAGTCGGACACGACTGAGCGACTGAGAACACACACACACACAGTAAAAGTCTGATCAGCTATTGGTTATTAGCATTCAGAGATGTTAAATGGAAAAAAAAATGCACCTTATAAATGATGGATTGTAATACACAGATTTTGAAACTTTCGACTAGATTAGAAGTAATCTTGTTTTATACAGTAGCATCAGACTTTAGGCCCTCTCAGAGTGAGTCACTTTCAGTGAGTGTGGTTTAGTGCATTGGAATTCTTTTCATTTGATTCTTTAAATAACCAGACAAAAACAAAATGTAATGAGCTACTTTTTAAGTTGCTGGAGTCCCTTGATTGAGAAAAGGGAACTTCTAACTTAATTTCAACCTCTGCATCCCCCGCCACTCCCAGACACACACACACCCTGTTTTCAGCCACTACCTGTGCTTCTAACAAAACTTGTTCTCTTAAAGACTGCTGATAGCAAGTTATTTATAGCCTCTTGTGAATTCAAGACAAAGTGTTAAATTGCCCAGGGATGTTTGCTTTCTAAGTCTTATCTCTAATTATTGGCTGAAAATCTTTATCTGCTTAAAGAACTTTCAGTCCTCAACTAGCTATATGGAAGGAGTTTTGTATGAATGGGGGGAGGGTAGGGGCAGCCTCCTGCCCGCCTCTGTGGAAGGCCATGGACGGATAACAGAGCAGCTCATTTCCTTTCCCACCCTGCAGTGTTCAACCAAGTCTGTCTGCTGGCTCACTGCCCTCATACTAGGAGTCAGAGAAAGTAAGAAAGCAGAATTCATTCTACCGTTGGCCTCACTGACTATATCTGAGAGGAAAGCAGAGTTGTAATAGCTGCATTTCTGACTAATTTCATTGAATTTTTATCAGTTTTATCTTCCTTTTGATAGAGGCTATTGAATTTTAAGGAAACCCTATGATGTAAAGAATCTTTTGTAATTCTCAATAGCCACTTCCTACTTACCTGTTTTCTTTTTTTTAAATTAATATATTTTTAAAATTGGAGGTTAATTACTTTACAGTATTGTAGTGGTTTTTGCCATACATTGACATGAATCAGCCATGGGTGTACATGTGTTCCCCATCCTAACCACCCCCCTCACCTCCGTCCCCATCCCACCCCTCATAGTTACCTGTTTTCTACATCTCTAAATTTATAAATCTTACTGACTTAAGTCAGGCTTTCCACTTTGAATGACTCTTTGGTAATCCAGATTCTGAGCCTACTTTTTCTAAATTTTTTCAGGCATGCCTAGGCAGGTACATGCCAGGGCAGTTTGGCTCTTGGTTAAATGGCAAAAGTGTACTTGTGGTCTAACTTGAAGATGGAACCAAAACTTTTTCCTCTCAAGTTTGTAATACGTTCATCAGTTGTGAATCTGCTGATGCTTTGTATACTTTTTACATAGTTACATTGATGCTCAGTAAAAACGTAAAGTTAATTTACCATATCAGGGCTTATCAACAGAGCTCTCCATTGTGTTCATGGAGTCGGTTAAAACAAATGGGTCTTTCTCAATTAAAGATGTGCAGTGTTGCACATGCTTTCATTTTTGAACTAGTTTTGAAAGTTATATGGAAAAATATTATCTCCATAGCTAAGTGTTCTAGTTTAAGATAAAATGTAAGGCAATATTTATGATATAGCTCTGTACACTACTAGTGTAGTGTGTTTGTTGATAGCATCCTCAGGGATTTTCAGATTAATCCTATAAATGTCTCTATGTGTTTGAATGACTTGTCTTTTGGTCTTGCAGCTCGGAGTATGGTTTTCTCTGGGCTGTGCCTATCTGGCCTTGGAAGACTACGGAGGTTCAGCGAGGGCATTTCAGCGGTGTGTGACTCTGGAACCCGACGTAAGTTTGTTTGGTCTTCTTTCCTTATCACAGCTCTTTGGTACTCTTTAAATTATTTGAACTATACAGTAGTTCAGAACAGCAATTCCTGCAAGTATGTAGTTTCAGTTATGCAAGATGATTAAGTTCTAGAGATCTGTTGTACACCATTGTGCCCATGGTTAACTGTACTGTGTTGTGCACCTGAAAATTTGTGAAGAGGGTGATCTCAAGTGGGTTGTTTTTTGGGGTTTTTTTTTTTTTTTTTGCTTTTTCTATTAGCTTAAAAAAATTTTTTTTGTTGGAATATAATTGCTTTACAGTGTGTTGTTTCTGCTGTATGACATCATGAATCAGCCGTATGTATACATGTATACCCTTCCTCCATTTTCTCCCCCACCCCCACCCACCCGTTCTACCCTTCTAGGTCCCCACAGAGCGCTGAGCTGAACTCCCTGACCTTTGCAGCAGTTTTCTCGCTAGCTTATCACAATAAAAAGGGAGAGAGCAAATAAGGCAGAAAGATTCAAACTTTCTATTGTTTTTGTGTCTAAGAAAAGGAACATCATTCCTTTTGTGTTGGAGCAAAGTGTACCATTGGTAGAAGGTCATGCCCCAAGGTATATGATTTATAAATCTAGAAATAAGTTTTTTCTTATAATATCTAAGGTATTCATAGTTTTCTTTAGAAAATAATTTTTTTTTTTTGCTTAAAAATACTTTTATTTTGAGATATTTTAAACACACAGTTAGAAAAGAACCCATCACATATCCCATTAAATCAACATGCTGACCCAACTACATCAACATTTTAAAAGAAATAAAACACAACTGAAACCTCCATGTACCCTCCCTGATTCCATCAGCAACTCCTGCTCTGGGAAGGCAGAGCATGGCTTTCACACATCATTCTAACACAGGATTTTACACTCTTCATTTCATATAACTTGAATCACAAGAAATATATTATTTTGTGAAACAGTAACACTGGTTACCTTATGCCAACAATGCTTACATGCCTGCCACTATTCTAAGCAGTTTACATGCATTAATTCATTAACTGTCCCCCTCCCCCACCACCCTGTGAGGTTGGCACTACTATGTCATTTTACAGAAAAAGTGAAACACGATTCAGTTTAAATAACGTGCCCACAGATAACACAGTATGTGTAACTTTACATAAATGGTATATGTAGCTTCTGCAACTTCCTCTGCCTCATTTTTGATTCATCTATGTTGAAAGATGTAACTCTAGTTCTTTCACATTCACTTACCAAAAACAACCTGTTCTTCTGCTGATGGAAATTTAGGCTTCTCCTAATCTTGCTATCTACACAGTACTGCAATGAACAGTCATAGACACATTTCCTTCTTCAAATGGAGTTACTTTAGGGTTTATCCAGGAGTAGAATTCTGGGTGGCAGAATATACACAATTTTACCAGATTTTACATATTGCTTGGCACAGCAGTTGTCACAATTTCCATTTCCACAGCAGTGAGTTCCCATGTACCACACACTTACCCACACCAGGGCTTCTAAGTTTAGCCAACTTCATGAGTATAAGATGATCCACATCCATTTACATTTCCTGCAAGTTCTTCTCTACACTCACCTCTGTCTGGACTGACAGGTTCTGTCAGCAAGGGTGAGACCAACCACACTGAACACTTGCCTGAAACATCTCCTGATATCCACCCCTCTGTGGAGTCCCAGCCCATCTGGCTCCCACGAGCCCTAATTTCAGTTCCTCCAAGGGAGTGGGAGAATACGGGGCAGGTTTGGAAGAAGGGGTATGTTCTCCAGACCAGGACAGGGTGTGAGGTGAGCACGGTTGGCCAAGGCAGTCAACTGGGTCCCCTCTGGCTTGGAGACACCAGCGTCTGGGCTCCCAAGTAGCAGGCGCACTTGTGGGCAGTCTCCAGTCAACATTTCACTCGCAAACACCTGCAGGGGCAGCACCTGGATTCCCCTTGAACTGAACTACCTGGACATTCAGGCCCCATGGCTCCCTTGCCTCCAACCAGGAGATGAGAGCAGGTTTGGTGAATGGCCCCACCACAGAAGCCATGTTTCCATAATTCTCTAACATCACATCCCTGTACAGGTTCCTCTGAGAAGCGTCCAGCAATCCCCACTCATCCTGGGAGAAGGTCACCTCCACATCCTTGAAAGTCATAGTCCCCTGAGGCTGGGCTGTCACCTGGTTGCCTGGGCATCCCTCCTTCAGGCAAAGGGCAGGCACCTGTGCAGCAGGAGGATCGGGTTGCCCAGCCAGGAAGTCACGCACTCCGATTTCATAGGGAGGCTGCAGGTGGTCCCCCAGAGCCGAGCCGCTCCTGAGAGGTGAAGAAGGGGGCCATATCTGTGCGGCTCGCAGGGCTCCTGTGCCCATCCAGTGCACATCTGGGCTCTGGGCAGGGGCTGGGTCCCTCCATGGTGTCTCATCAAAGTCCCTCTGAAGTTCTTCCAGCAAGGCCACAGCCTCCCCACCACTCTCAGGGTGATGCAGCTGCACCCAGGTCCGGAGCTCCTCTGGCAGGATGCTCAGGAACTGCTCCAGCACCAGCAGCTCCAGGATCTGGGCCTTTGAGAGAACATCTGGCCTCAGCCACCAGCGGCACAGCTCCCGGAGCCGGCTCAGGGTCTCCAGAGGCCCAGAAGACTCGTGGTAGCGAAGCTGCCTGAAGAGCTGACGGAACAGCTCCTGGCCAGGACGGTTGAGTGTCTGTGGTCTGGCAGCCGGCACTGAAGTGTAGCTTTCATCCTCTTCTTCCTTCTTTACCATCTGAAGGCGTCCTCGCTCCCTGGAAGCCTTGGCCTGAGCTGGGTGGACAGCGTACCACCTGCCTGGAGGCATCACTCCTGTTCAAGGTCTTCCCAGCAGAGTGCTACCAAGTCTGCGTTAGTTGTGGCTATCACTGCTGGGCCCTTGGGAGTATCTTTTCAGCACCATTGGAGATAATGCCATTTGCTGGGACATCAGAAGTCACTGGTGAGAGACTTCTTTATAAAAATAGGCTTCCCAAGTGGCTCAGTGGTGAAGAATCCGCCTGACAAAGCAAGAGACATAGGAGACGTGGGTTTGATCCCTGGGTTGGGAAGATCCCCGACTCGCGCGGCCGCGAAACGCTCAGTCCCCTGACCGCACGCACCACTCGCCCCCACGCCGACTTCTTCTCTGGCCCCTAGAAAATAATTTTAATAAAATAGTTTTTTAGTTAAAAAATATACCTTGCTGAAATATACAGCAAAGTGTCACATATGTTTTCCCACTCCCCAATATGGGTTGCCTGTTAATTGCATTATTAGAAAGTTCTTTTTTTGGTAGTTTATGGTCTTTAAATATTTAACAGCTTTACTGAGATGGTAAATAACTCACATACTATATAGCTCATCCATTTAAAGTGTACAATTCAGTGATTTTTTTTTTCTTCTTTAGTGTGTTCAGAATTATGCAACCATCACCACAGTTTTAGAACATTTTTGTTGTTGTAAAAAGAAACCCCTGTACCAGTTAGCAATCATTCCCCATTTCACCCAGAGACTTTCCACTTGCACCTCCCACCCCCACTCTTAGGCAACCACTAATGGATACTCTGTCTCCATACATTTGCCTGTTCTAAATGTTTCATATGAATGGAATTATACAGTGAGTAGTCTTTTTGATGGCTTTCTTCACTTAGATTAATGTTTCCACAGTTCATCCATGTTGTCTCATATATCAGCACTTCATTCCTTTTTATGGTCAAATAATATTCCATTGTATGAGCATATCACATGTTACTTATTCATTCATCAATTGTGGGCATTTAGATGGTTTCCACTTTATAGTTACTGTGAATTATGCTGCTGTTAACATTTACTTACAAGTTTTTGTGTAGACATATGTTTCCATTTCTCTTAGGTGGGTGCCTGGTAGTAGAGTTACTGAATCATGTTAGCTCTGTGTTCAAGATTTTGAGAAACTGCCAGACTGTTTTCTAAAGCACCGTTTTACATCCCCACCAGCAGGGCATATGGGTTCTAATCTCTCAGCGTCTTCGTTAGCACTCATTACTGTCTTTTTGATTATAGCTGTCCCGGTAGGCAGTATCTTGTGGTTTCAGTTTGCATTTCTTTGACAGCTGATTATCTTGGGCATCTTTTCATGTACTTATTGGCCATTCATGTATCATTAGAGAAATGTTTACTCACATCCTTTGCCCATTTAGATTGTTGGTCTTTTTATTGTTGAGTTGGAAGAATTCTTTCTGTATCCTAGATATAAGCCCCATATCAGATAAATGATTTGCAAATGTTTTTTTCCCATTTTGTAAGTTGTTTTTCACTTTCTTATAGTGTCTTTGAAGTACAAATGTTTTTAATTTTGATGAGGTCCAACCTGTTGCTTGTGCTTTTGGTGTCACATTTAGGAATTTTGTTGTTGTTGCTTGTGCTTTTGGTGTCTTATTTAAGAATCCATTGCCAGATCTAAGGTCATGAAGATTAACTTGTCTTTTTTTCTAAGAGTTTTGCTGGTTTAGTTCTTATGTTTATGTCAAGTGTAGTGTTAAACCTAGTCATTAAGCTTACCGTGCTGTGTGTGGTGGTGGATATTCACCAAACTTATTGTGGTAATCACCTCACAAATATATACATGTACCAAATCATTATGTAGTACTTCTAAAACTGTATATGCTGTATATCAATTACATCTCAAAAAGTAACATTGTTTCAGATAATGTGCTTGCTTTCTTTTAGTTCAAGAATTTTTATTTGGTTCTTTTTACAATTTTTGTGTTTCTACTGAGATTCCCTAATGTTTTCTTCAAATATTTGATTATGTTTATAACAACTGCTTTGAAGGTTTTACATGTGTATTCCAATATCTCCTTAATTTTTGTGTCTATTTCTATTAACTGATTTTTAATTTGGTTATGGATGAATTTTCCTGCTTGTTTGCCTGTCTACCAATTTTTTTTTATTATCACATCCTACACTTGTGGATGCTATGTTGTTGAGTTTCTAAGTTTTGTTGTCTTCCCTTGAAGAAGGTAGAGGGTTTTTTTGGCATTTGGTTAATTTCACTATGGATCAGCTTAATTTTCAGCTTAGAGTAGGTTTGTTGTTGTCCTTATTCTAGAGTTGCAGTCACCCTTCTCTTGAGGTATAACATTTTGAGGGCTGAATTTAATCCCACGGCTGATCAGTAAGAATTCTCTACTAAGATTGGTTGGGACTTGACTAGCTCCCAGCACTTGTGTGACCCCTAGAATCTCCATTCAGCTCACAGCTCTCTGGTTCCCTATCTGGCCTTTAGAAGTTTTGCCCTGCACAGTATAGCTTAGTATTCAGCCAAGGACTCAAGGAGTTGCTTATTGAGATTTCTGGAGCTTATTCTCTGAACAGATCTCTCTCTTCCCTGGTAGTTTGTCTTGCAAATTCAACCACTTTTGCAGCTCTGAACTCTGAACCTTTTTCTTCCTTTCAGTAAGGCTTGCTGTGTTTTGTTCGGTTTCTGTCTTCCTGTGCTGCAGCCCTCTGAGCGCCTCTAGCTAGAAGTGCAGGTTGTGTTGAGACACCCCAGCAGCCCTCCTCTCAGGGACCACAGTCCTGTGCTGCCCACTGTCCAACTTCTCAAAAGCAGTTGTCTCCTAAAATTTTGTCCAGTTAGATATCTTTTTATGGTAATAAGACTAGTCTGGTCCTAACTGTATTCTGTCTATAAGCAGAGGTCCATTGCCATTAATTTTTAAATTGTATCTTTGGAACTTCAGAACTACATACTCTGTGTTTTATAAAATGTGCAACAAAAAAGAACAAACATAATTTATATCATTCTTGTTAGAATCAACATTTATACAGAGGCTTTAATTTATTTTTGTCATTGTATAGAGGAATAGGTAGGGAAATGTGTTTGATGAAATACGTAGCCTTAACATGGGAGAACACATACTCCTTTATTCTCCTGTCTGATAAAGGATGATGGTAAAATAGCAAACCCTTTTATGATAGGAAAAACAATATTCTGCACTGCTTTAGATTTGTAATTAATCTATATGTTATGTAAATACTGCTGTAAATTGCCCAACTATTTTGTAAATCTAAATTTGAAAATAGAATCTTTTCTAAATTCCAAATTAGGGCTATAACAGTTATATCATTCTGTTGCTTGTTTTTATGACTTTTTAAAAATTATAAATGTTAAGTTTAATTATAAATGTTAATTTTAATTTACTTAATTTTCTTATATACTTTTAAACATACCTTGTTGAAAATTATCATAAAAGCACATCTTGAGCTAAGAAAATATGTTATATTTTTTTTGGCAGCAATTATACCTAAAGGAAAGAATAGGCTGTAACTGAATTCTCTATCATTTCAGAATGCTGAAGCTTGGAACAATTTATCAACTTCTTATATCCGATTAAAACAAAAGTAAGTACACCAAAAAAAGATGAAGAACTTTGCTTCCAAAATAAATGAATGAGATTTTCTTCAATTGAACAGTGAAACATTGTGCTTTTACTCGTTATCTTTTTCCCCTTTCCTACCAGTATCTTTGAGTTACAATGACTTAATTTAGCTATTTGCATTCTAAGTGTAGTTTATTTCTTTAAATCACTTAGTATGTAGTAAATTTTTTTTTAACTCTTTATTTGAAACTGAAGTTTTTTGTCCTAAATTTCATTACCTGATAAAAGCAAGCATGCCTTTAGTCAGCTCAACAGATAGATTCTTTTTTTTTTTTTTTTAATTTTTTATTGGAGGATAAATACTTCACAGTATTGTGCTGGTTTCTGCCATCCATCATCATGAATCAGCCACAGGTGTACGTATGTCCCCTCACCTTGAACCTCCCTCACATCTCCCACCCTATCCTACCCCTCGAGCGTGTTGCAGTGCGTGATTGCTTGCTGTGTACTGGCCATTATTGAGAAATAGAAGTATGAACCAATGACTTCAGGGAGTGTGGGTTTAGAAAATATTATGCCACATTATTTAAAAAATTGATTAATAATCCAGGTCATTTGTGGTAAATCTCAATGAGAAGCACAAAGAGGGCTATGATAGTAGGTGATATTTGTAGAACACCTACATTCCCTACCGCCTGTGTAGCCCTCAGGATCTCAGAGGAGAGAACATGTGTGATGCTGGTTCAGAAACGCTTCTGAGAGATTGCTGGACTCCAGCTATAATTTGAAGAATTGGTAGAGGGGACAGGCTTTGGAAATAAATGGTCATTAATAGCTGTGCTTAGCCTTCTGAATTTGGGTGAACAAAAGCAGAGTGACAGGCATGAATGCCACACTTTAGGGGACAGGAAGTAAAGTTGTCCAGCTTGAGACTAGTGAGAGCCATGGTGAGAGATGAGATTGGGAAGGTCAGTTGGGGTCAACTGGCAGCATGTTCTGATTATCCGACTAACTAGTTGAGACTATCCTGTTGGTAATAGGAAGCCAGAGATTTCAGTGTGGAAGATTTCATGAAGAGGGAAGTTTATCTGATGACAGTGTGTGAGACGGACTAGAGAGGAAACTGGGGGCTGGGAGCCAGTTAGGAGACAGCTGTTGTACTAGTCCAGGCAGGAGATAGCTAGACTGGAGAAAGAAGGGGCAGAGGCCAGTTTGTAAAGGAGGCAAGCAACTGGACTTACTGACTGGCTACAGAGAGCCAAGGAAAGGGAAGAGGCAAGGGTGGCTGTGATCCTAGTTTTAAATAAATGAAAGGGTAGATATATTTCTTTTTTTGTTTGGCCTTATTTTCAAACTTAGTTTTCTTTGTGGATTCATGAGTATTTCTGGAGATATCATTAAATCCACATTACGTCGAGATCATGAAATGCTTCTGCTGCCTCTCGGATGATAACTACATAAATAAAGTACTGTTTGTTCCACCACGCTCTTTGGAAAATAATATTATGTTCTTGATTGCAACTGATTGTGTTAAAACTCCCTAGAGACTCTTTTGGTGTAAAGCAAGGGGAAGGAAAATCCCTGTCGTAACCGTGGAATGATCTGTGGGTTTTTCTGGTGATCTTGATCATAGTGTATGTAGCAGGGCTCTTGATGTGCTACATTGTCCTCCAGCCCATTAATCCTCAGAATTCTAATTGCTTTCTCTCTTGGTGGTTCTTGCACGTTGCTCCTCAGCTTCTCTTTGACACTGTTTTGTCTTCCTGCAGCTCCCTGAATAGGTTTTTGTGTAAAAGCAGGGTTGTAAGGTCAGAGGTAAATCACTCCTTTATTCTTGCCATTTTACTTTGCTTTCTTTGCTGCCGCTGCTCCACACATAGCTCATTTTTCACTCATGAGGTTGTTACTGCAGGGGCAAATCATTACTCCTCCTCTCAAAAGAATCCTATCCCTGCCTTAAAGTGACCCTTTAAACTCCCTCATCTCTCCCTCTACTGTTGCTGGGTTCTTTACTAATGTGCTGTTTTCCCTGTTTCATCTGATTCCCCTAGGCATCATGTCTCTACCAGTCCCGAGGGAAAGTTTTCCATCTTCCTATATAATTGTCATAGTGCATTATCACACCATCATGGTTTGATAAATGAATCCAGAATTGAAGCTCCCTAGAAAGAAGTCATACTTTCCAAAAAAACAGAATTTTATTGCAAAAATTTTGTGGGCCAAGCAACTATGATTAGAGGATAGGAGGACACACAGGAAAAAAGATAATCCTGGTGTGGGATGCTGCTGGCTGACATGTTTTCCAATAGGATAACTTCATCCCTACCCGTATGTGGATGGGAGACCTCGGGAATCTCAGTCCACCTCAGGAATCTCTCAGTCCACAGTTGCTATCACATGTGAGGTGTGAAGAGGGAGTGGAGAAAGGGGAAAAAAAGAAAAAAATTATATAGAAACAATTTGTGACTGAATATGAAGAAGTGTTAGAGCAAGGATACTTCCATTTTTAACTATAAAGGAGGGTGGGTCGGGGGTAAATGCATCAGTACATTCCATGACAACTTTAGGTAAATTGTTTAATGTAGAGAATACAAAACTAAACTGCAGTGAATTGGTTGTTATGAAAAGACTAAAAGACTAATTGTAAAGAAGTCATTTCAATCAATACCATTGATTAAATGATTTGTGTGTTCCATGACTAGCTGAGAAAGTTACTGATGGTATGGGCACACTTCTTTTTAAGTTCTTAAGTGGGTGACTCTCAGACCAGTGGCCTGTGTCGGCCAGAAGAACCTCCATCATCACCTCTAAAATTTGCCTTGAAGTCAGCAAAAGGGAAGTCTTGATGAAACAGTGTTAGGCTCAGCAGGAGAAGAGATGTGGACCTCATGGTCTTAAGTTAGCGAAGCAAATTCAAAAAGGCTGTTGGCAAGGGACAGATAGCTTACCCTTGAAAGAGGTTACTATAGTTGTCCAGTAAAACATTTTTTATCTTTAAGGGAGCTATAAGTGTTTGTTCAGCCAGTAGAGTAACACATTAAGAATCTTTCTGATGGTTGAGATGTTTAACTTTTAAAATAGGTGACATGAAGTTTTGTTGATTTCCTTGTCAATATCAAGTTTTTAAGTCTTTTTCTGTTTTCTGAAGTAGCTTGGATAAGGCAAGGATTCTGTGATGGCTTGATAAACTTTATCTGTAAAAACCACTTAACCTGGTTTTCATTTATATTGATTTATTTGGCTTTGTACTTGTTAACTCATTTTGCATAATCTGTGATGTTCTCATGATTTTTTAAAATGCTACTAATTTTATTTATACCATTTTTCTAAATTCTAATGGAATTTATCATGATGTAATCTGCATATAAGTTAAATAAGCAGGGTGACAACACACAGCCTTAACGTACTCCTTTCCCGATTTGGAACCAGTCTGTTGTTCCATGTCCGTTTCTAACTGTTGCTTCTTGACCTGCATACAGATTTCTCAGGAGGCAGGTTAGGTGATCTGGTATTCCCATCTCTTGAAGAATTTTCCATAGTTTGTTGTGATCCACATAGTCAAAAGCTTTGGCATAGTCAGTAAGGCAGATGTTTCTCTGGAACGCTCTTGCTTTTTTAGTGATCCAGCGGATATTGGCAGCTTGATCTCTGGTTCCTCTCCTTTTCTAAATCCAGCTTGAACATTTGGAAGTTCACAGTTCACATACTGTTGAAACCTGGCTTGAAGAATTTTGAGCATTACTTTACTAGCGTGTTAGATGAGTGCAATTGTGCAGTAGTTTGAACATTCTTTGGCGTTGCCTTTCTTTGGGATTGGAATGAAAACTGACCTTTTCCAGTCCTGTGGACAGTGCTGAGTTTTCCAAATTTGCTGGCATATTGACTGCAGCACAAGCTGGAATCAAGATTGCTGGGAGAAATATCAATTAACCTCAGATATGCAGATGACACCACCCTTATGGCAGAAAGTGAAGAGGAACTAAAAAGCCTCTTGGTGAAAGTGAAAGAGGAGAGTGAAAAAGTTGGCTTAAAACTCAACATTCAGAAAACTAAGATCATGGCATCTGGTCCCATCAGTTCATGGCAAATAGATGGGGAAACAGTGGAAACAGTGGCAGTCTTTATTTTGGGCTCCAAAATCACTGCAGATGGTGACTGCAGCCATGAAATTAAAAGACACTTACTCCTTGGAAGAAATGTTGTGACCAACCTAGACAGCATATTAAAAAGCAGAGACATTACTTTGCCAAAAAAGGTCTGTCAAGTCAAAGCTATGGCTTTTCCAATAGTCATGTATGGATGTGAGAGTTGGACTGTAAAGGAAGCTGAGTGCCTAAGAATTGATGCTTTTGAACTGTGGTGTTGGAGAATACTGTTGAGAGTCCCTTGGACTGCAAGGAGATCCAGCCAGTCCATCCTAAAGGAGATCAGTCCTGAATATTCATTGGAAGGATTGTTGCTGAAGCTGAAATTGAAACTCCAGTACTTTGGCCACCTGATGTGAAGAACTGACTCATTTGAAAAGACCCTGATGCTGGGGGAAGATTGAAGGCGGGAAGAGAAGGGGACGACAGAGGGTGGGGTTGGAAGGCATCACCGACTCAATGGACTTAAGTCTGAGTCAACTCCGGGAGTTGGTGATGGACCGGGAGGCCTGGAGTGCTGCAGTCTACAGGGTGGCAAAGAGTCGGACAGGACTGAGCGACTGAACTGAATGGAATTTAGCTAGACATTTGTTTCATTATTTTTTTTTTGAAAGAGCCAACTTTTGGTTTTGTTGATCATTTGTTTCTTTCTTAACATTTCTTTTCTTCTTTCTTAGAATTATTTGGTGTTCTTCTATCAAATTAAGTTGAATGTTTTAACTCGTTTTCCATCTTTCATAATTATAACCAATCCATGTAAAAATTATAAATTTTTTTCTAAATACTGCTTTTTGTCTCTAAATACTATACCTTGCAATAGTGATATATAATACTTTCTTTAAATTCTAAATATTTTGTACTTTCTAATATGAATTTCTGCCCCCTCATTGGTTTCTTTACTTTAGGAGTACATTTTAAGTTTGTAGGCATATATTTTTTTAACTCTGTATTTACTGTTGATTTTTTATTTAGTTTCAAGGAATATAGTCTACAAACTTTTAGATTTACTTACTAAAAACACAACTCATAATTATTTTTGTTCTCAATAATTAAGTTACTGACATGCTTCCTCAGTTTCTCTTCTCATCCTTGAATGTTTCTTATATCCCTTTTCTTCTCTTTAAAGTCCTATAATTTTTGCAAGAGGGGACCCTTTAATAGTTCTTTTAAGTAAGGGCCAGTGGTAAAGTTTCCTGTTTTTTGTACATGTTAAAATTTTTGATTTTGCATTTATTCCTGAGTGTTGTTTAGTTCATGATAAAATTTTAGGCTAACAGTTATTTTCACTTAACACTCTATAGGTAGTGTTTTATTTTCTTCTATCATCTTTTGCTGCTTATGAAATATCTACTGTTCTCTGTCATTCTTTTATAGGTTTTAGGATTACCTTTATGTACTGCAGTTTCACATAATATGTCTAGGTGTTGGTTTACCATTATTGAGAATACTCAGTACACAAAATACACTTTTGATCATAGAATTTAGATCTTTGTTTAGTTTTGGAAAACTGTCAGTTACTATCTCTTCAAATATAGTGTCCTACCATATTCATTTGTTTACTCTGAAATGTCTATGGAATGTGTACTTGAATCTTACCTCTCATTCTTCCCTCTGTGTCTTTATTATTCTTTTTATTTTTAAATCTGAATTCGTTTGAATTTCTCACTATTATCTCTGAGTTTATCAATTCTCTCTTTGTGTGAAACTAGTTTTTGTCACATGTTGAGGTTTTTTTGGTTTGTTGTTTTTAATGTCTTTTGCAATTTCATATTTTCTACTTGGTTTTTATTCGTGTATCCCTATTCTTATTTCATTTCTAACTTTTACTTATTCATTTATTTGGCTGTGTTGGGTCTCGGTCGCATCATGCAGACTTTCATTGCAGCACATGGGCTCTGTAGTAGTGGCATGCGGGCTCAGTAGCTGCAGCACGTGGGCTTATTTGCTCCGAGGCATGTGGGATCTCAGTTCCCCAGCCAGGATCTCACTCGTGTCCCTTGCATTGCAAGGTGGAGTCTAAACCACTGGGCCACCGGAGAAGTCCCAATTTCTACCTGTTTCGTTTGCCATTCCCTACTAGGGAAATTTGGGGTGGTTTTGGGTTGTTTGGACCTCTAATGCTGTTTATTAACATGAATGTTTAAGGACTGATAGTTCACATTAGCGTTTTATACATTTAGGTATGGCTTATTTAGCTATGATTATTCATTATTGGGTGTTTTTTTTTTATTTGACCTTCAATAGAGTAAAAGCTTTTAGAACATTACAAGAAGCCCTCAAGTGCAACTATGAACATTGGCAGATCTGGGAAAACTACATTCTCACTAGCACTGATGTTGGAGAATTTTCTGAAGCCATTAAAGCTTATCATCGGCTCTTGGACTTACGGGACAAATACAAAGATACTCAGGTAGGGTATTCATATTTTGTTATTTCAGTTTGTGTTTAATATTAATACCTGATTATAGAATATAAATTGTTCCTTTGACTCTACACAGGAAAATTTTGTTAAGCCCAAGTAATATATAAAAGAGTGCTTTTCTTGTGTAGTTGAATATGCTTAGTTACATATTAATTCTGACATTCCATTGTCAAATATGTTTATGTAATCATAGACTAAATATCACTGTGACTCAGTAATATGTGGTTTACATGTATATAGTCAGCTTGTAGAAATTTATGCTTATGTTAATTTATTACTTTGGTTATCTCTGTGTAATAGCTGGAATAAATCCCATACTCATTTATTCACTCATTAAACAGTCATCTGTATACTTTCAGATTGTTTGAACAATATAGAAATGAAGACTAACATTTTCCTTGTACTGTTTAATAAGATGGTCTTCATCTTAGGATGAAGTCAGAACTGGTTGAACTCTTAACACAGTACAAAAATTACTATATCCTTTCAGAAACTGTGGGAGTCTTGAAGGCCCTGGGTTTTATATCCAATAGCATTAAATATAAAAAACCTTTTGTGGAGTTAATTTGTGAAGAGATTGTATAAACATAGAGTGTCCATGAGCTTACAGGTTACAAAGTCAGGGGGCTTGAAAATGTAACATTATATATGCAGTTATCAACATATGCTATTAGTGAATTTGGAATTATGTAAAAACAGAAATAAGATATAATATATGATAATATCTCAACTACTCTCATGACTTACTATATATATATATATATATATATATATATACTCTAACTGTTCCAAAATTTACCTTTTCTGGTCCTTGTTTTTTTTAGCTGCAGCCCTTGATGTGTATGCATGCTTTTGCAAATTAAGCTATATAATCAGCTAAATTGTTTTAAAGCTCAGGTTCCGGGCAGTTCATTTAAAGATCTGTGACTTCGTGAAAGTCACTCAGTTGTGTCCGACTCATTGCAACCCCATGGACTCTATGGTCCATGGAATTCTCCAGGCCAGAATACTGGAGTGGGTAGCCTTTCCCTTCTCTAGGGATCTTCCCAACCCAGGGATTGAACCCATGTCTCCCGCATTGCAGGCGGATTCTTTACCAGCTGAGCCACAATGGAAGCCAGTTCTGTGACTTTTTAAGTAGAACCATATACCTACTTACAGGAGCTATGTTGACCCCTTCAATTACTTGTCTTTTCCTTGTTTTTGTTTTGTTTTGGCCTTTTTAATTATATATTGACCATCCAGTATAGAAAGAAGGGACTTGAGCTTTGCGTGAAGATCACTTAAAACGTGTTTGGAAGCATAGCGGAGTTTTTCCTCCTAGAGAGGGTAGGAGCCTTGCTGGCCTGTGTGCACACTCCCTCCCCCCACCCCCGCCGTCTTGTGCCTGTCCGGTCACTGTTGTGATGGCTTTTCCTCTTCTGCACTCAGCCCCTAGGCTCCGAGCACGTCTTGGTATGTTGCCAAACCACTGAGGCTGGAACAGAGATTCCAAAGTGCCTGTTTTCTTGTTTACCTCAACTGTAATTTTTTTTAAAAGACCCTTATTTACTGAGGAATCTTCTTGAAGGCTGTTCTAAAGTCTCATGCTTGCTTAGTCGCTTCAGTCGTGTCTGACTCTTTGTGATCCTATGTGCTGTAGCCCACCAGTCTCCTCTGTCCATGGGATTTCCCAGGCAAGAAAGAATACTGGAGTGGGTTGCCATTTCTTTCTCCATCTGAAATCTCAGTGAAAGAAAGTGAAAAGAAAGTGAAGTCCCTCAATCGTGTCCGACTCTTTGCGACCCCATGGACTGTAGCCCTCCAATCTCTTCCGTCCATGGAATTCTCCAGGCAAGAATACTGGAGTGGGGTGCCATTTCCTTCTCCAGGGGAATCTTCCCGACCCAGGGATCGAACCCGGGTCTCCTGCATTGCAGGCAGATGCTTTACCATCTGAGCCACCAGGGAAGCCTCAGAGAAAAGGTAAATAAGATGCATTGCTGGTATATTCCATTTTACACTTGAAGTAAATTCTTTTTTTTTTTTTTTCCTTTCACAAAACTTGTTCAGAATGCATAAAGATACATTTTGAGCAATTTTCAGAAAAGGAAAAAAAAGTAAAAAGACAAAACTTTGTCCCAGCATAAATTGAGATGCTTTCATTTAATCTTTATTTTAAATAGATTTTCCAAATGTGCTTTAGTGATCATATTCACAGTTTTTTACTCCTTCCAGCAAATCTAATTATAAGAATTTTCACCCATAGTAAAATTGTACAAGTAAAATCTTGTACCTGGTTTAGCAGATTATTTAACTTATATAATTTCTAATTTCACTTAAATTAAATTTAGTAGTTTCCTACCTAAAGAAAATTATTAGGATTTAGTTTAAATTCATGGCCAGCTAATACTTTAATTTCTTTTTTTCCTATAATTCTTCTGTTCTTCAAATTCAGGACATGAACCAAACCTCCTTTTGATGAGTTTGAAATTGGTTTTTATAAAAGTTCAGTAGTTTTAGAAACAGTTAGGGTGGCATGCAAATTCGTTACACTCCCTTCTCACAGCACTGCTGCCACACACAGGAGTGCTGAGAATCTTTCCTGTTAGGAAAAAATACTGCTTGTAACCAAAGCGCTCAGGGAAGCCTAAGGTGCCTACATGATGCCTGATGTTATGGCTCTTTGCTTAATTTTTATATTTGGATTTGGGGAAATAATACTGAGAACATAAAGGCTAGATTACCAGTGACGTGTCAGGTCAAAGGATCATCTCTAGCAATTTATAATAGAGAACTTTTGGGTATGTAGATGGAGAAACAGCCACAGTGAGATAGTTTGCTAGTTTATATAAGGCCCTGTGAGTAGCCCTCTCCAGAAGTGTCACAGAATGCGGATGGCAGTGTTGGTCTCTGGCAGGTGTGGGTAAACTCGCTCCATAATGGTTAAGTCATCATTGAAGGAAGGTCTTCAAGGCTAGTGTGGCTTAGTCATATTTAGCTTTGTGACATGCTTGTGTCTGTCATCATGCGTTCTCACCACTCATCAGCACGGACAGAGACAATTGATAGATTGTCTGGAATATTTTTATCTTGGCTAAAATAATTTTACTTAATTTGACTCTGCAAGTTTGGCAACAGGTGTCTTTCAAAAAAACTCTGATATTCTTATGTTTGACACTACCTGACCTCATTCTATTTTAATTTGCTTTAAAATTCTCTTTTTGTCTATTCTTTTTCTACTTTATAGATATGATTATTTTCATTTAAAATTTTTTTCTATTGTGTGTGTGTACATTCATACTCGTTTTAATACAGACATAGGACAAATCAGCTATAAATTGTTTTTCTCACTATTTGTAATAAGAGAGTGTATGGATAGTTATACTACCATTATCATTTCCTGCCTTTTCTGTCTGTCCTAATTTTGACTAGTGCATAGATTAGTATAGCTCAAGAATGCTTTTCTGTAATAGTAGATATTTATATTCATGTCTGGATTATACATACTTTTATTAATCTATCATAAAACTTAGTTTTGTGTTTTTGTGTAATTAGTCCCTGTTCAGTTTTCCAGTTTTCTACTATTAATTTCCTACTATTAATAGTGCCATGAATATCCTTATAGATAAATCCTTATATATATTTATGCTTCTTTCCTCAGGATAAATTCTAATGTTGATTTGTTCATTTTTTTCTTTTTCTGCTCTTCCCTGTTCCCCTCACACCCACTCCCCTGTCTCCTCTTCTTTCTTCTTCTTTGCTAACTTACAGTCATTTTGGGAAAAGAATATAAGTATTGTCCTATTGCATCCCATTTGCTGTTTATAAATAGAAGAGGAAGGGAAAATGATTAACATATATCAAGTGCTTACTATGTTCTTGGCACTACCACGGATTATCTTGTACAGGGCATACAGTATTTGAGGTGGATACTGAAGAGTCCTCGTTTTACAGTGTATGAATACAAGACCCAGAGAGATTATGTAACTTGGCCAGTCATACAGCTGCTGCTGCTGCTGCTAAGTCACCTCAGTCGTGTCCGACTCTGTGCGACCCCATAGATGGCAGCCCACCAGGCTCCTCTGTCCCTGGGATTCTCCGGGCAAGAACACTGGAGTGGGTTGCCATTTCCTTCTCCAGTCATGTAGCTAGTAGGAATCAAATATAGGAATCACATTTAGGCATGTCTTTTTGAGTGAATGATGCCTCGAAGTTTGTCAGAAGATTTATATTAAACAACACATTTCCCCCATCGTGTTACTGTGCATTTGAATTATATCTGACAAAGGTGTTTGTTTTTTTTTTTCCCCCAATTTGGGGTATAATTTACACATAAGAGAATGCACAGATCTTAAGTGTAAGTTTGATATGTTTTGACATTGTGTCTTCTTATGGAACCACTTCCCAAAACAGGTATGGAACATTTTCATCACCACAGAAAGTTCTATTATTCCCCTTTCCAGTCAACTGAACCACCACCCTTTCCCTTCAGCCAGGCAACCGCTTTCTGATTTCCGTCCCCACAGTTCAATTTTGCTTTCTCTTGATTGTGGTATAAACAGAATCATACAATATGTATTCTTTCTTATGGATGTTGTTCTTTGTGTGGATTTCTCTTTGGGGAAGGAGGGAGGTGGTGTTGATGGGCGGTGGGAAAGATTGCCAACTCGATTGAAGCCGTAGAGCAAGTGGTGGCGGGGCTTACGTGAGGGAGCAGAGTGGAGGGAATGGATGTATTCTATATGGATTCTGTCCCTGTGCGGTAGATGTTATCTCTGTTTTACTGCTAAAGTATCTGCGGCTGGACGGAGAAACTAATAAAGCTGATCTTTCACAGTTTACAACTAGTCACGCCAAGATGTGAAGGCTGAAGTTTGGCCTATTTAACCTAAAGCTTGTGCATGCCATTTCCTGACGCAAAGAATTTTTTTCTTCTTTTGCTGAAAGAGTGAAAAAGACAATGTTAAGCTGCCTACCTCTCTGTGATAACTGAGGTGTGGGGAAGCCAAGGGTCAGGGTTATCAGGCCAGGAAGCAGAGCAAGTTCTTTAGAGAGCTCCAAGTGGAGCGGGGACGTGGCCAAGCCGGGAGGCGGAAATGGCTTCATTTCTGGCCTCCAGCCCTCCTGGAAGTGTTTGTAACTGGACCCGAGGCAATCCTGTTCCTTCCTGCTGTGAAGACCTCCAGGATTCAGAGGACCAACGCCTTGTGCTTTTGGCTGATGTTTTAGGGAGACTTGGCCAAGGACCTCAAGGTTAGTGTTGGGGAAGAGAATAGTTAAGCTTTCTTCTTTGTGGAGATTAGGATCACTGCTACTCCAGGTGAGAAAATTGCACCTCTCTTCAGGGGCTGGTGGTGGTTCCCCACAGTCACACACTACTTGCTGCATTCCGTGGTACATGATGTGAGAAATAGGCTTAGGAAAGAGAATGCAAAGAAAAGTGCCTCATCACTGAAATGACTGGAGTTGGGGGTTAGGGATTTAGAAGTCATGACATAGAGTTGGTTGCGTGGCATTGGTTTAGTTAGGAAGTGAGGGACTGCAGGGCTATTTATACTAATTAAAGAGAAATCCCTCTAAACATCCAGGCTCAAAAAATATACTTGGATTATTTTATGATACACCAAATGAATTCCAAATGGGCTAAATATATGCTAAATATTTTTTCATCTCCTAGAAAAACTAGGAATACAAGTGAGTACCTACCAAATTTCCTGAACTTTGAAGCAAGAAAAGAAAACTTGAAGGAATTTTTATGACTTCATGAAAAAAATATGTGACAAAATATTTGTAACAAGTAGGAAAGATAAAAAGCTAATAATATCCTTATTATATAAAGAGTTAACATCTGCTACAGGAATGAAATGAAACAGGATAGAGGGTTCAGAAACACTCAAGAAAGTATGAGAATTTAGTTCATGATAAGGATGGCATTTTAAATCTGTGGGATAAAATAAAATACTCAATATGCATTGAAATAGTTGGCCAAGCATTTGGGACTCAGAATGAAAGCTCTGCTTCACTCCTTAAACCGAAATAAATTCAAGTAGTTGGTTAAAATATTTAAATTGAAATGCCTTGAGAAGCAGGGTGATGTTGTAGGTAAGAACATAAATTCTGGGCTTCCAGGCTCCCTCCACCAGCTACCAGCTATATGACCTGAGCTAGTTACAAACCACTTGGTTCTTCACTTTCATGAAATAGGGATGATATTAGTACCTCACAGGACTGCTGTGAGGATTAACTAAATAGCTGTATGAAGAGGGCAGAGAATATCACCTGGCCCATACAAGTGCTGTTTAAGTATAGCTGCCATCATCATCCTTATCATCATTACTGTTACGGAAGATGTAAAACCATAAAAGCACTTGATGGAAAATATTTTTATAAGCTTGGGGGTAGAGAAAACGTTCTATATCATCATGCAGGACACACAAGTCATACCCCATTAAGGCAAATATGGAGAGATTTGAATTGAAAACTTCTACATATGAAGCAAGGAGAAGGGGGCAACAGAGAATGAGATGGTTGGATGGCATCACCGAATCAATGGGCATGAGTTTGAGCAAACTCCAGGAGATAATGAAGGCCGGGAAGCCTGGTGTGCTGCAGTCCATGGGTCGCAAAGAACTGGACATGACTTATTGACTGGACAGAAACAATGAGAGGGCTGGACGTCACCGTACTGAGTGGAGACAGGCTGAGACGTGACAGCTGTTCATTTAGTGCTTCCTGAACTGAAATGGGAGGAGGATTAGTAGAAGCCAGTTAAGTGTCCAGGAGGCATTTGTCTGAGTGTTCTCGGTGTTGCCTCGGTCTTTCTAGGTAAGACTGCTGGATTCGTTACCTGGGGCTGCTATGTCAAATTACTACAAACTTAGTTTCTTCAAACAACAGAAATCTATTCTCTTCAGTTCTAGAGCTAGAAGATTGAAATCAAGGTGTTGGCTGGGCCATGCCCCCTCTAAAGGATCCAGGGAAGAACCTTCCTTGCCTCTTCCAGCTTCTGGGGGTTCCTGGCATTCCTTGGCTTGTGACAATGTAATTCTAATCTCTGTTTCCCTCTTCACCTACTTCATCTCCTTCCCTGTGTCTCTATGTGTCATCTTCTTTTCTTATAAGAACATTAGTCTTTGGATTTAGGGCCCACATTAATCTAGTATGACTTAATCCTAACTATTACTATTAACTATTTCCAAATGAGTTCACATCCTGAGGTTCTGTTACGACATGAATCTGGGGTGAGTATTTGACCCCCCCACACACACACAACTTTTGCGTTCCTTTTCAGAGGGAAAGCAGTGGCTTTGAGAGTAGCGGGGCTGGTAGAGGTAAGGGGATGTGTCCAGTGCACACCTCACTGGGAGCTTTGGTGGAAGCAGAGGCAGCATGCACAGAGGCACCCTCTAGAGAATGCCGGCGATACCTCAGCTAGTCTCACGAAGGCCTCACTTAACACAGTACCAGAGATGTGAACATCTGAAAGTGACAGAGGGATAAGAAGAAGGAGAGAGCTGATAGAAAACTTAAGAAAGCTTTTCAGAGAAATGCACTTACTGAGTCATTTGCTGTACTGAGAGATAAGACTAAAATCCCAGGCCATCTTGGATGAATTAGAATTTCTAAGAAGGATCTATTATTAGGCTTCAGAAGATTGTGAGATTACCCTAAATATCATGGGGAAAAAAAAATTGTGTATGTGGCTTTGTCATTACCTCTTCTGGGTAGAGGTTTCAAAACTCTCAATCAGATCCACAAGGGTGTCCAGAACCCCCAGAAAAAACCACAGACTAAATAAAGAATGATCCTTGGGGTAGAGTATTAGGATTAGTTTTCAGATAAAAAGGCAAGTGGACCTTCTCTTATGATCACCATGGGTTAAAATTTCCCCTACAGCTATGTTGTATTACAAATGTATTTATCACTGCACTTGTTTTGGAAAGTTCTCAGTGTTTCCAAGCTGTGCACAAATAATTTATGCTCCGTCCCCCACCCCTAATCCCCAGCCCACGTCTCTGCTGCTCTTCAGGACTGACCCCTTGGGAGAAGCATCTTGCCGCAGTGTCCATGTCCCGTCCCTCAGCCCTCTGGTGTCTCAGCCTGTCTGTGGCACTTAGCACAGTTGATCCCTCATCCTTCTTCCAGCACTTTCTTTAGCTAGCTTCCAGAATGTCACCGCTCTTAGGCCACCAGCTGCAGCTTGCTCATCCCCTTTGCAGGATTGTTCTCGCCTTTCCTTCCCTGTGAGCAACCCCAGGCTCAGTCCTGACACTTTTCCTTCCCCATTTATACTGCTGCCCAGGGGATCTCCCTTGGTTTTCCCTCTCATCTTCCTGAGGGTATGTATTATGAAAACAAGTTTTCCTCCCTATGCCCCTTTAATTCTTTTCATATAGGCTGTTCAATGTGTTTCTTTCATTTCGGCTGCACTTTTTAGATGTCTGATTTTGTCCCTATTGGCTCATCCTCCGCTGGAGATATTGGCTCTTCGACTGGTAATGTGTACTTGGTGGGAGGGCCTAAAGCAAGCCCGGGACCAGATTGTGCCTCTCCTGGTGAGGGGAACTCATCTCCTAGAGATACTTTGCCGCTGCCCCCTCCCATCACCACCACCACTGCCACCGCCACCGCCCAAGTGGCCTGGCTCCTCAGGAAACCTTTCTGATCTCTGCCAGGCGCTGCTTTCTTCCAGTGCCCGTCTTCCTGAGTTGCCATCCAACCTCAACAGGTTGGGGGCTGACCTGCTATACTTGCCTGGCCCCTGGCTTACACTGGGCTGGCGCTGTTGTATTTTGGTCTCTCCATATTGGTGGCAAGTGGCCCATGGAGTAGTGTGTGGAAGGAAAAGAGAGGACAACCAAAAAGCTTTTCCCAGGCTCCCAGGCCATCTGTGAGCCTTGGCACCTCGTACTTTTCCACCCTGGACTGCTCTTCTCCACCAAACCAGGACCCAGCCAATCTCTGTCTCTCCAGGATTTCCCACGTGTTTGCTCTTACTTTTTCAGATTCATCAACTTTCTCTTTTTTCCCAGCAGCGTACAGAATTGGGGTTTAGAAAAAGAGGCTAGCAATGTGTTAGTGCATCAGCTTGTAGTCTGTGTAATCTCCATATGCAGATGAACAGTAAAACTGTTTCCACATTGGAAAACGAGTTCCATACAAATTAAGAAATAATTTAAACATCTTAAAAAGGAAATATATTTACTCAACAAACATTTAGAAAGAGATTTAAATTCACATAATAAAAGTAAAACTAGAATAATAGCTGCATATATCTTTAGTGGAACAAAATATCATACACACAAACCCAGTACTGGTGATATGCAATGAAATGACACATTTTCATATACTACTAATGGACATCTGAATTTGATTTATTCCTTTTTGAAAGTATCCAGCTTATCTCTAGAGTCTTAAATTGTTCATTCCCTTGATTCCGTAGTTCTGTCCCTGGAATTCTAACCCAGAGAAGCTTCAGTATGAGAAAGATCTTCAGGCACAAAGATAGGCAGTGAAATGTTGCGGTAATAACGGCAATGGCAGCGCACAGGAACAGCCCAACTGCAGTTGTTTGTTGTTGTGTGTGTTCAGTCGTGCTTGACAATTTGTGACTCCGTGGACTGTAGTCCACCAGCATTCTCTGTCCATGGAATTTTCCAGGCAAGCATACTGGAGTGGGTTGCCATTTCCTACTTCAGGGGGTCTCCCCAGCCCAGAGATTGAATCCATCCTCTTGCATCGCCGGCATTGGCGGATGGATTCCTTACCATTCGTGCCTCCCAGTGGGAGACTTGGAATCTATGAAAATGATCTGTCTAAAGAATATGTGAAAACGTGAAAAAATTCTGTGACATGGCGTTAAGTGAAAAACAAAATAGTTTACATAGTATTAGTATTAAAACTTTTATGCAGAGCAAAGAAACTAGAGAGAAATTAATGGCAAATTAGTAGTGCTTGTGTTTGGGAATTTTATTTTCTCTTTTTATTTTTTATTAGCTCCAGTGTCTTGGAGAAATTTTTAAGTTAAAAAGCTACAAAAACCTGTCTGGGTTTTGGTTGATTCAAGATTTGGCAAAGAAAGGATAATGAAATGATCAAAGTTACTGGCATGCATATTTCATAAAAGAGCAAATCTTTCCAATGTAAAAGAACTTATTAGAAAGGAAGGAACAGCAGAGGAATAAGGACGTTTCCTTTATAACTTAATACAGCAGGTGCTTGAGAGCAAGAGCTGGAACGTGAGCTGCAGCTTCAAATCCACCTCTGCCTTCCCTTAGCTGTGTGACGTTGGACAAGTTACTTTACTTCTCTGTGCTCCAGTTTCTTTATCTGCAGAATACAAATAACAAGAGCACCTTCCCCCTAGAGTTGTTAGGAGGATTGTGTTCATAGAGCTCCTGGCTCACAGGAAGGGTCATATATATATATATATATATATATATATATATATATATTTATATTTATATATATATATATGAATATATATATATATATATATATATTTATATATATATATATGAATGTATATATATAAAGAGAAGACAACAGTGATAGTAGATAATATTCATATATATATTTCATAAAAGAACAAATCTTTCCAATGTAAAAGAACTATATATATATATGAACATTATCTACTATCATTGTTGTCTTCTCTTTATCCTCATTAAAGCTCATGATTCCAAAAATCTCTGCCATTCCCCATGTTCATGGTGGACTTCAGCAACTGACTATGTCTGTCTTTCTCTCTACTCTAGATCTAGCTGTTCTTGAACACTTGGTTTTAGGCAGATGGCATGTCCATTACTTTGGACTTAAAACTTCTTTGTCCTCATCTTATTCCACATGTGCAACCCATCCAAGTGCCCATATCTTAGATCCTATTTATTTCCCTAAGAATTACCTCTAAATTCTTAAACTGTTAAACTGTTCTACCCTTCAGCCTGTTACTACATACTTAGTAATTTATCATTTTAACTGTAACTGATGGGTTCAGTAATCAAATTTTTACCAGTTAACAGTAGATAAAAACATTTATCTGTTTAAAAAGTTGGATTTTTTTTTTTTTTTCACTTTTGATGCAAAGGACTGTAATGCAGGTACACTTTATGGACTGCCCAGGAGAAAATCATAGTCTTTGGTGATTCATTTTATCAAAGAAATCCTAGTGCAAGATCTTTTGTTTTTTTGAGTTAAAAATACCTATTTTCTAAAGAAGGTTTAAATATATGTTACTATTTTTGTAGTCAATCTGGATAACGAGACTGTGATTTTTCTCACTTAACAGTTAAAGAGAGGAAAAATGGTGATATTAACTGGTAAATTATAGCACTGTTTTTTAAAAAAAATTTTATCACACTTTTTAAGATTACATATTAGCTCCATTTGTTAATGTATTTTAATAACTCACTTTTTTCCTTCAGTTTATGGGACTTCCTTAATTGCAGGAAATACCTTTTTAATTTACTTTTATTCAAATAGTGAAAATGTAGAAAAGTATACAGATCATAAGTAAACACGAGTTTTCATGAAGGGAACACACCTGGTAACCCACCCCCAGCGTGTGAGTTAGGACATCGCCAGCATCCCAAAGCCCACACGGTCCCCTTTTAAAAATGAATATTTTTATGTGCTGTCATTCTTTGTTTCCTATTTGCCAGTTTTTGAATATATTTATTCTTTTTCTCTCTTTTTAAATAAAATTTTTGTATTTTTAAAATAACACAGTTTTTACAAGTTAAGTCGTGGTGTAAGATAAACGGCAAAGTGCAGCAGTTTCCTGATCCGCTGACGCCCCCCCCCATACTTCTTGCCAGAGGGGAGAAGCCCTCTAGGATTCTTTCGCCATTTGCACATTTCCATATTTCATAATAATAATAACTATATATGGCTATTTTTGTTAACCCAATTTTAGGTATTATCAGTTGACCTCCTCATTTACAGTAAATAAGGACTTAATTCTCTTATATTGGCATTTCTATTCCATTTCTTCCCAATATATTTACACTAAAATTTTGGTTACGTGAATATTTTCTATTAGCATTGTATGTCTGTGCCAATTATATTCAAAATGGATATTACAGAATTCTGTGATCGAGGGGTACTGTTTGCTTTTCGTTTTTATTGGCATTAATGCTTGTGTTGGTTTTCACGTGATTCTCTGTGAGCCTCTTGTCTTAAATCCTCATCTCTACTGCCCTCCCTTTTTTGGCTTTAGCTCTGGATGGTCACTCACCCTCGAACTTGCCAATCCACAGTCTTCCAGTCCTGATCTTTTGTGGATGTACTCTCCTTGTTACTTTCTCCTTCCCTGGTTTCCATGACATCACTTGCTGCCATCCTTCCTTAGTGCACAGACCTCCATTCATCTCTCCTCCTCTTAAACGGTGTTTTCCTTTAAGACTCCATCCTCGGTGTGATTCTTACCCCACACAGTCTCTTTAAGCAGTATCTGCCAGGGCCACGTGTGACTGCTATCTATTCCTCCATATGGAACTCTCTCCTCAGGGCCAGATCCAGCTGTTTAATCACAGAACATCAGAGAGTATAAAAACAAACTTGGTGTTGTCTTGCCTTCTCTTCAGGACCTCTCTCCTGATGGAATCTGCATGTGAATTGGGTAGAGGTGTGTCTGGTGTCTGCACCCTGACCCCAGCAGAGGCACTGTACCTCCTTGCCGTTTTACAGTTCCCTTTATGCACCCACAAATACACACACACACTCTCTTTACCAACTTTTCCGCTCTCAAACACCAGCACTACAGCTCCATTTTAATTGGCAGGAAGAGTAAGATTTCTCTTCCCCCTTGGCTACTCATCATGGCTAAAGTGAGTAGATGGGATGTCGGGCCAACTGTGAGAGCCCAGAAAAAGCAAAGAATTTTACTGCTTTAGTATGCTCCACTTGGCCAGCTTAGTAATTGTTTCACTAGACCATCTCTTTCGAAGTATGTTAATACTTGAAATGTTTACAGAACATGTACTTGAAACAGGTAGTGCACATTCATACCATTTCTCCTGCATTGTGACTTTCAGGCTTAAAACCATGAGTGGGGCTGTAATATCAATTTCATTACTTTCAGATTTAAAACTGTACATGTTGAATTATAATGTGAATTTATGGGCAGAGATAATTCACCTTGTCTGTCACAAAAGAAAAAAAAGTACAATTGAGTGTTCTCCCGTCCACTTGTATCCCTGGATGTAATTAGCACCATGAGTCTGAGCTCACATTCCTAACAGTGTTCACGGGCCAGAAGGGCCGTGATTCCTTGGCTGCATCTCACGTCTGGATCAGAATGCTCTGCAGGGAGACAGAGCAAGGTGTCGGTTGCATTTTTCTTAGCAACTCTTCTCTGAAAGAGGTGTGTTCGTGCAGTCCTTCTTTCAGGCAGGAGTCGTTTATTGCATCAGTACTGTGCGCCAGACACGATGTTGGACATCAGGGACACAAGTTGATGGACACGGTCCTCTCCTTGAAGTTCAGAGTAAGGATAAAGATGGAACCTTGCCACTCAGACGAGTGTGTGATCTGTGGACCGTCAGCATCACCACCACGTGGGAGCACGTTAGAAATGCAGAATCTCAATCTGAGATGGAGCAGCATCTCATCCAGGATTCTGCATTTACAGCAGGCTCCTGGGTGGTGCCGCTGCCGTCAGTCCAGGGGCCACACCGAGTCGCAAGGTCTGAGGGTACTCTCCTTGAGCTGGTTCTTCAGGTAGATCCATGTGTCTTTGCTGGCCTCCTGTCACAAGGGTGGGTCATTGAGGATGCACTTTCTGTGCTTCCAGGGAGCCCTTGAGATACACGGCCCAGTATAGCTGTACCTTGTCGTAGCGGTGTAACCTGCAGTGGGTTACGCCCACTTATTTCCTCTGTCAGCATTCAGAGTATCTGGGGTGGAATGTGTGAAGACTAATGAAAGTGAGATGGCCAAGAAGTTGCCAAATGGTGAATGGAACTGGGGTAGTTGGAAGGACAAGAGATACTTTCTGGGTAGCCTGCATGCTTGAGGCAAATGCATTGGTAGTGTATCATTCAACAGTGAGAAAGGGCCAGGACCACTTTAAGCAGAATTCTAATTCTGAGCGTTATCTCTGTGATCTGGGTGGAAAATAGTGAGGCCAACATAAAGGAAAAGAAGCTAGATTTAGGACTCATGGATGGCATCACTGACTCAATGGACATGAATTTGAGCAAGCTCTGGGAGTTGGTGATGGACAGGGAAGCCTGGCGTGCTGCAGTCCATGGAGTCACAAAGAATCAGATGTGATTGAACTGAACTGAGGAGTGTTGAGTCAAATCGGTTACGTGTGGTCCAACCAGGAGAGAAGAGAATCTAGGTTGGTGCTCAGGGTGCTGGCTCTGAGAGTACAGGAGGAAGAGGGATCTGGGATCTAGGTTCCCCTTTAGAATGATGGAGGGTGAGATGTTGATGGGACGCATCTGGTAAATATTGAGGTGCACATTCCGGGGGCTCTGTCTGGAAGGCAGCTGGGCTGGCACTGCACCCACAGTGTTGGGTAGATACTTGGTCACGGTGTGTTTGCAGCTACCGGCGTGGGTCAGATCATTCGGAGAGGACCCCCAGAGTGAGAAGAGAGGTGCGCGGAGCCTAGGGCCCTGTGAAGCAGGGCCCTCCAAGGAGCCTGAAAAGGGGACACCAGGAGAGGTCAGATCACTGTCTGTGATGCCAGACAGTGGTTCCGGATGGGCTCATCTTGTTTTTCACTCTTTAAAAGTGGCAGAGTGACACTCTTACAGGCCTGACTTGGTTTTCACTGTCGCCATTGTTGGTGGTGAGGGTGGCCCTTTGTTTTTTGTTATTGTTTGCTTGTTTCTAGCTTACCAGCTTCTCCTGTGTGTTTTTTAAGGTCCTTAAAATCCTGGTCAGGGCAGTGATGGATGGGATGGCTGATCATAGTGGCGATGTTGCAACTGGCCTCAGAGGAAAGCTGCAGGAGTTATTTGGCAGAGTGACTTCAAGAGTGACGAATGATGGAGAAATCTGGAGGCTGTATGCCCAAGTGTATGGAAACGGGCAGAGTGACAAGCCTGATGAAAATGAAAAGGTGAGTCCTTCCCAGTCCTCTGGGGCTCTTACCTTCTATTTGAACACAGACATGGTGAATCTGCTTTTTTGATGGTTGGAGGGAGACTAATGATTTGAAAGATAAGATTAATATGCTCATATTTTCAGTTGTGATGCAGAGTCTTTTAACATAAGCACCCTCAATTCTGGACAGGCTAGGATGTGTAAACATTCATCTTTTTTCTTTCCATGAGTTTTTCTTAAATAATTGTTCTCTGTTTCCCAAAAAGGGTCTCTTTAACCTGCTTTCCTTGCAAGCCATGAACAGCTGGTTCTCGTTATTTACTCCACACCCCTTTCTGCAGGCTTCTTGCTGAAGACTAAGGTAGTTGGTACAAGGACAAAGGAGTGTTTAAATCTGAGTTGGAGACTATGAAAAGGAGAAAGAAAAAGGACCTCGATAAGACTATCGGAGAGGAGCTTTTAAAGTCTAAACATAAATGTTTTACAAAGGTTGCCCTGCCCCTTTCTTGCAAGTGCAGTGGAACACCAGTTACGTTCAAGTTATGCCTTCAGCTTCTTATCTTAGAATGTAAAAGGGGCCTCCAGAGTTTCCAAGGTTGGAATACTAAATGTTTTGTGTTCTTTTCAAAACATCCACAACAAATCAAATGTACTTGTATAAGTTTGGAATTTGCCACAGTACAGCTAATCTGTGGGATTCTTAGCTGTTCTCTCCCCCTTTGTGTCCACCCAGCTGGCTTCCAGCAAAGTCTTGTCTGCCTGGAGAATACATACTCACACGCATGTGTGCACACACTCCTGCTTTCCGTCCTTCCATTCTTGAATTCTGTCCTCTCTTGCATATGCAGCATTAAGGATACTCTGAATTCTCTGATCTGTGATTTCTCCCTCAAGGGTGGGGAGGTTGTAAAAGAGAGTTGTTTTAAGCATCTGTGTCGTTACCCACCTGCCAGTAATCCCACAGTTTTCACCAAGTTCACACCTTGTTCTCTTAACTGGTCTCTTAAGCTGATGTTTACAAATGCCAGGGAAATGTGTATACTTCTTATAGATTTGCAAACCCAGCCTTTTAATTTTTGGAGGGAAGTGTCTCCATTCAGACCTGCCCGTTTGATTTAACTGTTTGTTGCTGTTGGATGTGCATCTGTATCCCTTCTTTGATGAGAATAATGCTGAGACTGTGCTGCATAACCCAGAGGCTGGCTTTTCAGCTGGAATTAGTTCCATATGACTTCCAGGAAGCAGAGTTTGAAATGTGAATTCTGCTTGTTGTTCTGAATGCTGTTCTTTTTCTTTCCTCAGGCGTTCCAGTATCTCTCTAAGGCATACAAGTGTGACACACAGTCCAGTTGTTGGGAGAAAAATATTACGTCATTTAAGGAAGTGGTTCAAAGAGCCTTAGGACTTGCACATGGTATTTGATGTAACGTTTGATATCCATGGTATATTTTAATGTATTTCTACTGATAGGAAAACATATTAGTCAAAAGCGAAATTCCACTTCAGATAATTTCAGATTACTTCATTGTATTAGAATTTTTGTAGTTAATTCAGCAAGCATTTATAGATTAACTATTATATAGTAGGCACCCTAGAACAAGGAGAAAAATTAGGCTAGAGGCTTAAATAGTGTTTGAATAAGTGACAGATGGATAGGAAATACCTTTACAACTGTGTTTAATCTTCACACGGAAGTAACCTCCCGCGTTGATGATGTAGTAGTAAGAAAATCTGAACTTTCCTTGACTCATATTCCTCTTTTGTAAATGAAAATATTAATAAGAGTACATAGATTACTGGAGTGCATAGCGCTGTATTTTAATGTGTGGTATTTGAGGGGAGAAGTAACCTTACCTAGAAAATTGTATGCCGATTAGGGAAAGATATTCCAGATAAAGGCTGCTTTTAATTATTTGCATTAATGAAAAGTACAATAGTTACAGGCAATAATGCACTTTTACATTTATGTTTGAACATAGGCATGTGATGCCCTGGGCATGCAATTCAAATAAAATAATGAAGCCACACTGTCAAGGAGTGAATCACAAGGACTGTGAATCTATCCTAAAGTCCTCCTGTAACTTCTGCAACTAATAATTGCCACAAATAGGGTGCAGCAAGGGGCAATATAAAGGGCAGACCTTTGGACTCAGGGGCTCTGAGCTCCAGGACCAGCTCTACCACATGCTAACTCGGTGACTTGGGGTCACCATTACTTACCTTCTCTGACCCTTAGTTCCCTTGTCGTGAAAATGGGAATAATACCTATGGTTGTTACGAAAAATAAGTAAAAGCATATTGAAACACTTAATAGTATCTTACACATGGTTTAAATGTTAATCCCTTACCTCCTCACCCCCCACCCTATTCTTTCTATAGTAGAGGATCTGAGTTGGGTGATAAGGGACTCAAAACTAAAAAGGAAAAAAATGAGCAAGAATAAAGCTTAACTTTGCCTTGAAAAAAGTTACAGAATGTTCAAACAGTTTAGAAATGGGCTTAGTAGTTAATAATTTTACTTGTCATTGACAAAAGGATATAAATATCTAATTTCCTGGGCCACCCACCCCTTGACAGATAAGGTAGAAGTTAGACTCTGTGTAGCTGAAACTCAGTGTAGAAAAGGTTGAGATACTTTCTGACAGGCCAGTGGAAGGAGGGTCAGGGGTGGCTGGAATTTACAAAGCTTGTGCTGGCCTCAGGGTAGGTGGGCTCAGGTGGAGTTCATTCTTTAAAAGTTCAAAGGCCTTTGGCCTCTGTGGATCCGGACTTTTTGGAGGACCCATGCTAAGGTGTTTTATCTACACAGTTAGAGCAGGGTGCAGTTTATTTTGAAGAACTTATCTGAGCTATTTCAACTTGCCAACCCTGAGCATTTCTGTGAACAGCAGGTTCTGTATCAGTCAACGCCCAAGGTATTTTCTGTAATCACTAAGTGGTAGTATTAAACCTGTCAAGTATAAATAAGCAGGTTAAAGAAGTACTCCAGGAAAAAAAAATCTTTATTTTGCACCTTAAAATTGATTTCAAACTATTTTTGGTACCCTTGTTTCTCCTTCTGAGAAATACTTTGAGAAAAATAAGTGTCTTTTCTTTTAAGTTTCCCTTTGACTTGAATGAATTATGTGTTTGTGCTCCTTATGGCATTTTAAGCATACCTGAGTGGATGCTCAGCTTTCATTTCTAGTGATATTTTAGATTTATAAAGATAAATCTTAACCTTGTCTGTGTTGCTCTGGTGTAGCCATGCTCCATGGAAGAATAAGCTGAGTTTCTCTGTTATTTCTGTTCTCTTTTTTTTATCTTTCTCCCGATCACTGTGCTCCACCTCACCCAATTCTGGAAAAGGAAATATGACATTTTAAAAAAATCTCCATATGATTTATTCCTTTTCAGGTTGTTATTTTGAAGAATAGACATGTGCTCCAGAAAGCTTGGTAAGGGTTTCCACATAGGGTTGGAGACCCTTCTGTAACAATGTTGTCATTGTGTACCCATTGTTCTGTCTGGAGGGTGTTCTGTTTTCTGGGAAAGGGTGGGCAAAAGTTCATCCCTTCTTTGCCATCCAGGAACTTTTAAAATCATAGTTATGCATTTTAACTACAGTCTGCCTGGAGGAAGCATAGCTGTCTTGGATTTACTGATGATTTGAAACAGCAGGTTATTTCTCTCTCTCTCTCTCTCTCTGTCTCTCCGTCTCTAATGCCTCTTGAAAATAGGATTGAGGAAGGCCTCTAATAGAGTGTTTGTCTCTTTGCTGTCTATTTTGTTTTTCTCAAAATGACAATGAAGGATTGAAAACAGAATCACAGCTGTTTTTGTTATGTTACTAGGTGCTAAACAACCCAAGTATCTCACTAATGGTAGTTACAACCTTCCTCTATTACGGGACACAGACATCATAATCCTCCATATCTCTAGGTTAACCTATGCCCTTTGAAAATGAGTGTGACATTGTTGACTCCCATTCATCCTTTCAAAATCTTGTTTTTATTTTGAAATAGGAATGCCAGACATAGCTCATGCCATAGAAGGTGTTAATGAATGACAAACCTATTTTACCAGGCACACACAACCTCTGCTAGTTTACATACAGTAAGAAATCTGTTGTCTATCCCTGTTCTAAGATACACGGTACGGAGGAGACCAGTTGCTGCACTGCTTCGTGGAGTTTTAAAATGGGTTCTGGTTATTGATCTGTTTGTAGTGAGCATAATTTACAGGAACAGAAACAAGGAGTCAGTGGAGAAATCTGAAGAAGTGAAGTGAAGTTGCTCAGTCGTGTCTGACTCTTTGCGACCCCATAGACTGTAGCCTACCAGACTCCTCAGTCCATGGAATTTTCCAGGCAAGAGTACTGGAGTGGATTGCCATTTCCTTCTCCAGGGGGTCTTCCCAACCCAGGGATCGAACCCGGGTCTCCCGCATTGCAGGCAGACGCTTTACCGTCTGAGCCACCAGGGAAGAGAAATCTGAAGCATTAAATTTTTACAAAGCTCTTCACTTGTTCTTACAAAGTGTTAATAGCCAGGCCTTCCGCTAGAAAGGGTTATAGCCTCTGTTCATAATTTCAAGTTTAAGGAAAATGGGCTCCTCAGAATGCGGGAGGCAGAGTTGTTGGAATGAGTGACTGTCTTCTCCCCTGCTCGGTGCTAATGGTTACCAGGAGTGACTCGGCGACTGGAGAGCCTGGTCATGCTCACCTTCCCGAAATGCAGGCACCTGGGTTGTTGACATCGCTTCTTCCAGAGTGGTGACACAAGCCCCCAATATGCAAATACAGTGAGAATTGAGCTGTGAATATCTGGCATGTCACTTCCTTGGGCTGGTGTCATTGGCAATTGTGAGTCCCCACTAGGGACTCAGTACTTTGGGAAGCCATGTTAAGATGAGCTGTGTCTGTTTCTGTTTTCTGTGGGCATCGTGTGTCTGCCTGATTTCAATAATCTGTGCTTCTTTGTTTTTTTAGAGTCTATTCCCAACAATCTGTAACTCACCAAAAAATACTCATTTTCCTCAAAAGTCCCCTTTGAGCAATAAATGATCCTTTTTAAGGGATAAAAGGGGAAATTATGCACATAACTTATTTTCCTTTTACCAAAATAAAAACTTCCCATGTAGAAGCATTTCTGAAGTCTGTTACTATAAAATACTAATGAAATAATTGGATTTTGTGCCTTTAAATTATCATTATCAATTTTTAATGGATGTTTTCCGTGTATTTATCTTCCAGTGGCTATTAAATGCAGTAAAAACAAATCCAGTCCCCAGGAGGCTATACAAGTGCTGTCTTCAGTTCGACTCAATTTACGGGGCTTATTATCTAAAGCAAAGGTGAGGGTGAAATGTGAATTGTTTAGAATTATCACAGGAAAAAAAAAAGGTTTGGTGTCAGCCAGCTGCTCTTAACTGTTCTTTACATGAGGGATAACTTTAGGCCCACATTTTATTTTATTTTTAAATTTTGTTTATTTATTTTATTTTTGGCTGTGCTGGGTCTGCGTTACTTGGCATGGGCTTTCTCTGCATGCAGTGAGTGGGGGCTGTTCTTTGTTGTGGTGTGCTGGCTGCTCATTACAGTGTCTTCCCTTGTTCTGGAGCATGGATTCTAGGTGCGCGGGCTTCACAGGTTGCGGCTCCCAGGCTCTAGAGCACAAGCTCAGGGTTCGTTGCCCTGAGGCAAGTGGAATTTTCCCGGACCAGGGTTTGAACCTGTGTCCTCTGTATTAGCAGGCAGATTCTTATCCACTGTACCACCAGGGGAGTCCCTCCCATTATATTTTAGTATTAGCACCAGGTGATTGTGCTGGTGAGGAGATCGTTAACCTAGTGAATAAACCACCCTACTCATGGGTAACTTAGGAGTCTTTGAAATTAATATTTATAATCCAGCTCTTGATGCTTTCTTTAAATTAAACAGTGCTCTTCTACTTACATCACTTTTTCCCAAAATGTGGCATATATACTACTAGTAGCACTTGGGTAAATGTTGTTATTTTAATATATATTTATTTCAGTGCATATTAGAAAAAGTGTAAGTAGCAATCAAATCTATAATTTCATGAATATTATTGCTTATTTTCTATTTACAGTATTCTAATATTTTCCTTAAAAATACTTTTATTTAAAAAAATTGATTTAGAGACAGATATTAAGTAGGTGATGTATGGATTTGACAAAAATGTTAAAGTAAATGTCAAACTCAGGTTTGACAACTAAAACATATGCTATCAGTTTACAAATAGCACCCTGTGAACTAGTGCTAGGAGGGGGACAGCTGAGAGTCATCGAGGGAGCTCTTGAGTAGAGTGGACTCCACATCTCTACCTGTGACAGATCAGGTCTGGGACAGAGCCTGGGAAATCTGTATTCAGTTTCCCAGGTAGTTCTAACATGTAACTAGATTTGGAGTATACCCTTGGGAACAAAATTTGAAGTAATACAACTTCTAGTACAAATTAGCACTTTCTTTTCTAATCTTTGTTTGCCTTCCCTTTTTAATCTTGGGTTGCAGCTAATTTTAACTCACTTCTGAGAGCCAAATTCATGGCATGTGAAGGTCACTTCTGGACACAGGTAAAGACCTTTCCAGAGGGTGCATTTTCATTAATTGCTTGATCTTTTCATATCAGAGCATTATTTTTGCCTCTTTGTAGATTATTAACTCACTTTCCTAACTGTGCTGCTGGAACCAGGTTTCTATAATCTGGGGGAACTGTATTTTCTCCCAGCTTGACAGCACAGCTTCAGATTATGTGTCTCTCAGAAAGCTCCAGGAGCTCTCTTAAAGAAGGTCAAGGTAGTAAACTTTTTTCATGACTCTTATTCCCAAATCGAGAGCTCAGTTTCCTAGCTTCGGTGAGGTCATCAACTTACCCATGATTGTTTATTTCTTTAGAATGTACTTCACAGGTTTCTCTTTCTCTGTGCAAAGCTTATAATTTATTAATTTTACATAAACCTACACTTATATATGACTTAAGTAGTCTTTTTGTAATGTAATTTTACTTATTTACTTTTGGCCACGCTGGGTCTTCATTGATGCACACGCTTTCCTCTGGTTGCAATGGGTAGGGGGCCACTCTCTAATTGCACTGCTCAAGCTTCTTACTGCAATGGCTTTTCTTGTTGCGAAGCGTTGTGGGCTCTAGGAGTTGTGGTTGCTGGGCTCTGGAGCACAGGCTCAGCAGCTGTAGTGCATCGGCTTAGTTGCTCTGCGGCATGTGGGGTCCTCCTGGACGAGGGATTGAACCTGTCTCCTGCATTTGTGGGCGGATTCTATTCCCCTGAGCCTCAGGGAAGCCTGACTTAAACAGTCTTGTCTGTACTGTCCAATCCATTCATATCGTGGAATTTGAAACATTGAAAATGAGGCCTCAGAACATCATCTATGTACAGATTTGTTCTCCTTAGATCTCAACTGGATTATCCAAAAATGGGAAAAATTGCTTCCCAACACCTCCTTTGAAAGCACCTTTTTGCATATAATATTTGGGAGCCCCTGATTTTGTAGTAAATCATTTTTACTTTTCTACTTTGTAACAAATTGGATTTGCTAAAAAGAATTGCCTTCCTAAAGAACACTTTTCCAGAACACTTTAAAAAGTGAAAATGACTGAGGATGACTGTGTTAAATAATAGGCTCGGTTTGCACTAATCTCTGGTCCTTTCCTGCCAGGCCTGGCACGTCATGGAAATAAACTCCTAGATAGAACCTATAAACTCACCTAAAGTCATCCAGTTCTTGTTCGGCCAGGACAGGGTAATTCCTCAACCCTCAGCACCCCATCCTTGTCCAGATTTGCTGCCAGGGCGGTGGTGGTGGGGGGTCGGTGGCATGAGGGCAGTTGGTGAGGATACCAGAGAGCCTGGAGGCAGAGCGGATACACCACTTATGCTCCATGGGACCCTCAGCAAATTATTCTTTCTTCCTAAGCCTCAGTTTCCTCTCTGCTTGCTCCTTACTTTATAGGGAAGTGAGGCAGATTTGTGATGATTTGCAAGTGCTGTAATTCTTAGTAAAAATAAATATGCCACTTAAGTCCAAGTTACTTTGCTCAGAGGTGTTTTTTCTACTGATCACATCGCAGTGGTTGGTATGTCAGTCTGTTGTGAAATGCTGTGTAAGATGTGACTACACAGTTATGTGGCAAAGCTTTACAAAACAGCTCTATGCTCCATAAATCACTGTGAGAAATTCTAAGCTTATCATGGTGCTGATGCCTTCACTCAGAACATCTTCAGCTGTCAGAATGATTGTCGTCATCTGTGGTGGTGGCAAACAGTCGTATTTTAATAAGTTTGATTTTTGTAAACAATCTTAAGTATGATGAAAAAGATAGATGGTAAGCTGAGTAAATTACATTTCTGATTAAAACACACACACACACAATGTGGTCATAAAATACTGAAGCTAGTTGTCCTGGGTGCCTGTACTGACTCAGCAGGCAGTTCCTAGAAAGGCATTCCAAAATGTGCCAGCCATGGTGGTGTTACTGAGGGATGTTGCAATATTCCCCCACCCCAAAGCAATTCCTTTTGCAGAAGGAGCTCACTTTTGTTTTATTGTGCTGGACTTTTTTGTTTTTACCCAGTCTTGATGATTGTTGTGGCCTCTGAGTCCTAAGCCATAATTTTCAAATAGCATAAAGAGTATGATTTATATGAACTTGAATCTAAAATGTATTTGTTTTGCTTGTATGCACAATGAATAGATTTGTTTTGCTTAAATGAATAATGTCTATTTATCCAAAAACCATCTTATGACATTCAAATGAATAATAAGATCAATATTCAAGATAACTGTTTCCAAGAGGAGAACTCATTTAAATTTACAAGTTGAGGCATGTTGTTTGATTCATCCACTGTTGCAGCTTGTTCATTTCTAGGATGGTGAATGGAACAAACACAACTATTGCTGCTATAATGTTGTGGTTTTATTATACAAAGGGAATTTTAATTCTGTACTCTGTGTCTATGTTTTTTTAAAGAGATGGTCATTGTTTTGATAGTTCTGCTTTGTTCTTTATGCTGCAGCAACTTTTTACAGACGCGGCAAGTGGAGAAATTTCCAGGGAATTAGGTGATGAAATAGCAGCTATGGACACCTTAGTGACAGAGCTTCAAGACCTAAGCAACCAATTTCGAAATCAGTATTGACCATCCTGGGAACAGTTTCTGGAAAAGGTGTTTCACTTTCCAGAATTTCTTTTATATCTGTGTCTCTGAAACTCAAGATATTGATTTTTTTAAATAAATTTCTCTTATATGGCTAACATCCTTGCTTTTGTGATTTTTTCCAAATGCTTCAACTTTGTGAAATACATTAAATAAAATGTTTCTTTCCTCTTTGTTTAGGCTTAATTACAGTTGAATTCACTATTTTTATTATTCTTGAGGTATTTCAGCACAAAGAGGGGGGAAAACGTAGTTTTCTTCTTAGCATGGAGTTTATTCTCTCTCAGCCTAAAATGAATTAGATCATTCTCTGGAAAAAGTCCAAACAGGGAAAAAAAAAATCACACACTGCAAGTTTGTGGGATCATTAGATTGGCTGGTATATTATCCAAAAGTGATAAAAGAGTACATTCGATGATGGAAACCTTTACACTTCTTGAGATTTTGTATTTGGGTCAGAAAGATACAGACTTGGCTAAATTAGGACTATGGGTATGGTTTAACTTCTAAATCAGGAAAATGAGAGAGAAAAAATGACATAACTCAAATCTTGACTCAACCATTAGCCACTAGTAACCAGACTGACCCCCCTCATTGTGTATACTGCCAGCCTTAAATATGGTTGTTTAATAAGGTTATGATGAGTGAAGACAGCTATAAATGGTGCCATATTACAAAAATGCCAAAGTAAAATGTTTTCTTAGTAATGTCTATGGAAACAAATATTGAAGGCAGCAGCTGAATTTAATAATCTTACTACAAAAGCCGTAGTAAGGAATTTGTAGTCCTGGCTTTGGTTGCTGAATGTTCGGTCCTATGCATAAGTCATTGACCCTTGCTATTTTCCATGTTCTTATTTATAAAATGTGAATAATTTCTATTCCTTACTGCTTTGTGCCTTTCTTCTGCCTTTGGAAATTTAAAAATACAGATTCTGAACATTAAAAGAAACTTTAAGAAACTTTCGTCAGTGAATTTTGATTATAAATGCTTAGCAGTGCTTCTTTTCCTTAATCACGTGCTTCTCTTTTCTAGTATCATATTGGTGTTAAAAAACAAAACAAAACTGTTGATATATGTCTCAAAGCAGTTTCTCTTACAGGAGACACAGTAACTATGAAAAAGAACAATAAAATGATGCAGTAACATGGGTTAACATTAAATGCCCACTTGTGCCTTTTATGGAAGCCATTGAGGATTAAGTGGATAGATGGATGGTTGGATAGAAGGAATGAGATTTTAAGATTAAAACCTTTTTATTAGTGTCTAGCTATGAATCCCAATAGAAGAATAATACTGAAAAGGGTAAAGATTTCAGGAATTGAGTAGAAGATTGAAGAGGAATTTCCAAATTTTTAGTTCTCAGTTTGCTTTCTTTGGGTTCAAGGTAGAATGGCACTGGTTACTGAGAATTGTCGTTAACCAAGTCACTAAAGGATTGTTCTCTTCCAGTCTGTTCTCAGATGCTATAGTGGGCCAAAATCTCCAGAAGCTGCCCTACACCTCTTTTTTCTTGGACTCATTTCACAAAAGAGCTATTAGGTACCTTCTTTTAAAGATACAGACCTATTAGTTGTTTAGTAATCTTACTAGGTGAGTGAATGTTAAGTGAATGTTTAACATAGTTAAAGAAAATGTGGTGGTGGTGGGAGAGTGACTGTGGTAAAGTAGGACAAGCTTGGGTTTTAACAAAAGCTTGTCTCTACCACCTCCTAACGCTTGATACTTAACACTCTGGTACTTGATTTTTCCATCTGTAGAATAAGCGTTGTGAGAATAGCACTTCCTATCACGTTCTTACTATCACTTATAGCACTAACCTAGCTGCAGAGTCAGTAACACAGCGTCTGTTTAAACAGCTGTATTTCACTTCCTATAGGGTCTTTGGTGCTCTGTATTGCTGTTATGATTTAAATATTTGCTGTTTCCAAATGAAATTGTACATTTCAGCTTTGGTTTTTTATTCTTCATACATTTGTCTTCAGAATTACTTTTTTGTTTTGTCAACTAAAAAATATAATAGATATTATCCTCTGATCTTTATTGAGTTCCCACAGTATGAATAATACTTATTGAGGTCTCACTTAAGTACTCAAGGTTTACGATATCACCAGGAAACTAAAGGTCACAAACTCTAGAAAGAGAAATAGCTGGAATTCAAAGACTGCTAAATCCTGCATTCTCTTGCTATGTTGAGGCCAGAAAAAGGCTTCCAGTAGTCAGCTGATTTCAGTTTTCTCTTTCTAACAGTGCAATACCTGGAAGGTTTGCTTGTCATTGTTTATATAAAGTTTTTCAAGGAGAGAAATTCTGTGAAGTCTTAGTTAACGATTACCTGTGGTCTATTAAGATTATTTAGGGTTATTTAGTGTTTATTTTAATAAATCTTTTGTTAGCCTTTTTCCAAAAAGACAGTATAGTAAAGTGAAATGTGTGTTAGTGACTCAGTTGTGTCTGATTCTTTTCGACCTCATGAACTGTAGCCCAACAGGCTCCTCCGTCCATGGGCTTCTCTAGACAAGAATATCGGAGTGGTTGCCATTTCCTTCTCGAGAGGAGCTTCCCAACCCAGGGATTGATCTGGGCCTCCTGTATTGCAGGCAGATTCTTTACCAGATTCTGAGCCATGAGAGAAGCATAGTAAATGGGGACCCTAATTGGAGAAGAGTTAAATAAACCCCAGTGGAATAAGAAATCTCTTCTTTACACCCAAACCCAACACTGAGGAAGCTTGGAGAGTTGGTATGTCTGGAGCGTAGAGCCACGGGGTGTGTGATGAGGGATGGGAAGTAGAGTAGTAGATTCGGAACTACAGAATCCCAGAGTGGACAAGTTCCCATGTGGAGGTGGAGAGCTTTGCCTTACATCAAGTGGAGCCTCAGTACAGTAATGAAGACCCCAAACATCAAAAGCTTGCTTTGATTTATTTGTGTATCAAGGCTATTCTCTTCATGCTGTACTTGTTTCTGTTGACATAACAGAAATGTAAAGCAGAAATGTAAAGAAGAAATGGTATCGAGTATGTGTAGTAAATCTACCTACTTTCCAGACTACATTCAAACACTGTGACATAAACAGAAGTTTGGCTAGTTTGGGCTATTTGTGACCATTTATCCAAATCATGATAAGTCTCCTAGGTTAAAACCCTAGGTGATTCTTGTGAAAAGTATTCCCCCCCCCCACTTCTGTATGTATAACATCCCCATTCATCTAAATTGCTGTTTAGATAAGGTAACTCTGCTTTACTAGCCAAGAGTGAGGAATAAAACCTGCTAAGTGGATGCAGCCCACTTCCTTTCTGCCTGTTCATTCAACGGGCTCTGTAGTGAAATGGCAAAGAGCCTTTATTCAGACGGTGGGCGCCATGCTGTGGTGGTACAGATGGATTTTTTCACAACATGCAGAAGTGCTTATAAATAGATAGGTTTCAATCAACAGGCAGCTTATTCAGGCATGTGCTCAAATATAGTAGCTGCATTCATTAGATAGACATTTCCACTAATCCCAAGACTATGCCAATAAAAGAGTAATCCCTTATGGGGTAAAGGTAGTGCTGGCTTGCTTTTAACTCTTAGAGAGTCTTTCACAGACCAAGGCCTAATAATAATTGTAGCTGCACTCGGTTTTCAACAAGTGAACTATAAAAGCTGAGCTTATCTTGAAATTTTTTCATTTTCTTTTTTTATATTGCAGTTGCTCAGTGGACAAAGAGGTAGTTTTTACGCAAGATATGCAGGTCACAGCAAAGCCAATTTAGAAACCAATTGTGTGTGCATGTTCTCCTTACTCTTATAATAAAGGTCCTTCTCTTCCACCTTGGTCAACAAAGTGGTTAATAAAGAGTTCATTTGAGCAGATCATATTTTTCCCTTGACTTTAGGATAAATAACAAGTTTATGTCAATTTTGAGGAGATTTGCAGACTTATAGAGTGGTTAGACTTTTTATGTGGACCTTTTCGTGTTTGGCTTTGTCTAACAAGGTCTTCATTCCTCCCACACTATTCAGAGCTAGCTGTAATTAGTTCACTTTGCACAACATTCAAATTTTCCCCTTGCCAGTGATGTCAGATCTGCTTTCCTTTCTATTATTCTGACTTCTTATAAACTGCAGTGACCTGTGAGTCAATCACACCATCTCTTGGCCCTGTGCCGACATTGTATCTATGAAGAGGGACCCCTGCCAAGGACTGTGAAGTGGAAAGCTGAGATTATGAAAGTGGTCCTCTGAACAGTAAGTATCAGCCCTTTTTGAATCTTTCTGTGGTAGTGTTGCCAGAAAGGGGTGAGAGGAGGTAAATCATGTTAATGTTGTTAAGGAGCTGACCCGTGCATTGCTTTTTCCAGGCTGAGGGTTCAAATGAACGTGAGCATCTATAGGCATACATTACACAATGCTGCTCACAAACGGAGAATCTTGAAGACTGTTACTCTGGGACTTGAGGAAGACCTTGGCCTCTCTGTAGCCTGTCAGGGATCCATGTGACAGAGATGTTATTGCAAGATAAGAAGATGCATATAGAAGTGCTTTGAAAGTAATAATAATAAGAGTGTCTTAGAAACCACTTGGTAATAAGCATTGCTATAACCCTTTCTGGTCTCCAGTTTGGAGCTTCATGACGTTTAGTGCTGCTGGACCATGATACAAAAGTGTCGTTGATTCTCAGCAATTATCATTGCAAACTTTCCACATTTCTGGGCTGCAGGTGCAAATAGGGGAAAGGAAGAAGGAAAGACTGGTAGGTTTTTATGAAATGGAAGATAAACAAAATTAAATTCTTATCATCAGGATTTCTTGGGCCGGTGCTAGGAAAAGGAAAGAGAAACAGTGGCAAGGGAGAATAGGGAGGTAGACTAGGTAGAGAATAGGTAGCACAATGGTGAAATGGGGAATTGACTCCCTACGGTGACCTTGGGGTGAAAAGACCTAGATTTAAGTCCCAACTTCACCAGCTTCCCAGTTGTGACCACACCTGAGCATCTGAACCTCTTTGGGCCTCTATTATATTCTCAGCTATAAAATGTGAACAGCCTACAGACCAGACAGATCTGCTGTGGGGTCATATCAGTTGATGTGTGCACAGTGTTCTGTGAGCAGCTGAGCACAATTAGTTCTTGTTACAGTCAAGAGAAAGGGGCATTGTGGATGGTCTTTCGGGTCCCAGGGGCTGATGGAGTCCTTGGGTGGGGCGTCCAGCAACTTGGCTCCAGTTTCCATAATCCCATGGGGTCATGACCTGGAGTTTGAGAAATAATGCTGCAGAATTTTTTTCAGTCTTCTGTGTGCCCTTCATCACTACTTACTGAAATCAGTTGGGTGTATAAGATGTCTGGTGCCAGGGTTGGTCAAAGCTGTCTTGGTATTTTTACAACCATCTGGCCAGAAAACCTGTTTATGCCCCCATGTTTCTTTTTCACAAAAAAAAAATATGTATCAGCAGCAGAACTAGAGCATGCTTCACATGCTCAGCGGGTCTCCCAACTGGCTTCCTAACCAGTAGAAACAAGTTTATTTGGTGGGGGCATGGGAGTAGGCACACCTGATTTATGTTCACCTCCCCCCTTTAATAAGTTACACACATGTTCCTTCCATGTTCTTTGTCCAAAAATTAACAAAGACAAATAAGCTAGAAGAAAAATATTAAATCACCCCAAATCCCACCCCTGTAGGAGATAACCATATTAGCATTTTCCTGCCTATTCTTCTAGACTATTTGCTATATGACTATGCACATATACATCTGAGAGAGAAAAAGAGATAGGCTTTTTAAGAAATGTAGTTAAGCTTTATAATTAAGTACATGAAAGTAGGCCTGCCTTTGACATGCTGGAGCTTCAAGCCAAAGTATAAATGGAGGCCCGTATACCATGTATCTAAATTACTTAAAAGTTATAAATCAAGCTAAGAAACTGTTAAATAAAATTTGTTTTGTCTTTTGGTGTTGACAACTATTCCTTCATACTGATTTGGGAGGACACTTAAAATTTTTTTATTATTAAAATTTTTTTGTTGAACAACAGATTATTTAAATTCTATAGTGCTTCACATTTTTCAGATGTTTCAAACACATGATTTCATATAATCCCATAGTAACCGTTTGTTCCCCCTACCTGTACATTGCCCCTCTCCACTTCACTCTCCCTACTGGTAACCACTACTTTGTTTCTGTACCTGTGAGTCTCCTTCTTCTTTGTTTCATTCACTAATTTGTTGTATTTTTTAGATTCCACATATAAGTGGATATTATACAATATTTGTCTTTCTCTAACTTATTTCACTTAGTATAATCCCCTCCAAATCCATTCATGTTGCTACATATGGCAAGATTTCATTCTTTTTTATGGCTGAGTAGTATCCCATTGTACACCATCCTTCTTTATCCATTTATCTGTTGATGGACACATAGGTTGTTTCATTCCTTGGTGGTTGTAAGTAATGCTGCTATGAACATGGTGGTGCTGGGGGAAATGTATCTTTTTGAATTAGTAGTTTTTGTTTTTTTCAGGTATGTACTCAGGAGTGGAATTCCTGGGTCACATGGTAGCTCTATTTTGAGTTTTTTTAGGAACCTCCATACTAATTTTCTACAATGGCTGCACCAGTTTACATTTCCTCCAACAGTGTGCAAGGGTCCCCTCTTCACATTCTTGCCAACATTTGTTATTTGTGCTCTTTCTGATGATAGCCATTCTGACAAGTATAAGTTGATATCTTGTTTTGATTTGCATTTCCCTGATGATTAGCAATGCTGAGCATTTTTCATGTGCTCAACATCTGATGAGCTACTGGCCATCTGCATGTCCTCTTTGGAAAAATGACTATATAGATTTGCCTATTGTAAAAAAAATTTTTAATGTATAAACTGTTTATATATGTTGGATATTAACCCTTTATTGGTTATATCATTTGCAAATATCTTCTCCCAGTCAGTAGATTTTTTTTCCTTTGCTTTGCAACAGCTTTTAAGGTTAATTAGGTCCCTCTTGTTTGTTTTTGCTTTTGTTTTCTTTGGTTTAGGAGATGGATTTTAAAAAATATTGCTGCAGTTTATGTCAAAGAGTGTTTTGCACATGTATTCCTCTAGTACTTTTATAATATTCAGTCTTCCATTTAGGTCTTAAATCCATTATGAGTTTATTTTTGTATATAGTGTTACAGAGAATGTTCTGAGTTCATTCTTTTACATGTACCTGCCCAGTTTTCCCAGCACCACTTACTGAAGAGACTGTCTTTTCTCCATTGTATATTCTTGCCTCCTCTGTCATAGATTAATTGACCATAAGCATGTGGGTTTATTTCTGGGCTTTCTGTTCTCTTCCATTGATCTATGTGTCTATTTTTTTGTGTCAGTATTATACTGTTCTGATGACTATAGCTTTGTAATATAGTCTGAAGTCAGGGAGTGTGATTCCTCCAGCCCTGTTCTTCTTTCTCAATTGTTTTGGCTATGTGGGGTATTTTATGTTTCCATGGAATTATTAAAATGATTTGTTCTAGTTCTGTGAAAAATGCCACTGGTAATATGATAGGGGTTGTATTGAATCTGTAAATTGCCTTAGGTAGCATAGTCATTTTAACAATATTAATTCTGCAAGAGCATGTTTAAAAATTGAAGACTAGTTGACTTACAATGTCAGGGTATATTTTAACTTAGAATATTCAGAACCTCAGAATTCCAGACCAGAAGGGGGTGGTACACCGGAGAGCTGGCCCCCCCTCAGCGCCCCCTGCTCTGCGAGGCCCTCATGCGCACAGCTGTGCTCACCCTACTCAGGTCTATCGCAAACACTTACAGTGCTGCTCTTCAGAAGTTGCTGTTGTTCAGTTGCTGAGTTGTGTCTGACTCCGCGAGTACCTGAACTGCAGCATGCCAGGCTTCCCATCACTATCTCCTGGAGTTTGCTCAAACTCATGTCCATTGAGTTGGTGATGCCATCCAACCATCTCATCCTCTGTCGTCCTGTTCTCCTCTGCCCTCAGTCTTTCCAGCAAGGGTCTTTTCCGATGAGTCGCTGTGTGCATCAGGTGGCCAAAGTATTGGAGCTTCAGCATCAGCTCTTCCAATGAAGGTTGATTTTCTTTAAGATTGACTGGTTTGATTGCCTTGCCATCCAAGGGACTCTTAAGAATCTTTTCCAGCACCACAATTTGAAAGTATCAATTCTTTAGCACTCAGCCTTCCTTATGGTCCACCTCTCACATCTGTACATGACTACTGGAAAAACCATAGCTTTGACTATACAGACCTTTGTCAGCAAAGTGATGTCTCTGCTTTTTAAAATGCTGTCTAGTTTTGTCATAACTTTTCTTCCAAGGAGCAAGTGTCTTTTAATTTCGTGGCTACAGTCACTGAGATAATTTTGGAGCCCAAGAAAATAAAATCTGACACCATTTCCACTTTGCCCCCATCTATTTGCCATGAAATGATGGGGCTGGATGCCATTATCTTAGTTTTTTGAATGTTGAGTTTTCAACCAGCTTTTTCACTCTCCTCTTTCACCTTCATCAAGAGGCTCTTTAGTTTCTCTTCACTTTCTGCCGTTAGAGTGGTATCATCTGCATATCTGAGGTTGTTGATATTTCTCCTACAATCTTGATTCCACCTTGTGATTCATCCAGCCCAGCATTTCGTGTGATGTACTCTGTGTATAAGTTAAATAAGCAAATATATAAGCAAATAGCAATATACAGCCTTGATGTACTCCTTTCCCAATTTTGAACCAGTCTGCTGTTCCACGTCCAGTTCGAACTATTGCTTTTTGACCTGCATACAGGTTTCTCAGGAAGCAGGTTAAGTGGTCTTATTCCCATCTCTTTAAGAATTTTCCACAGTTTGTTCCGATCTACACAGACCTAGGGGTGCACAGACCAGAGGCCGCTCTACTCTTAGGAATATGGGCCTGGACAAGAGGTCTACACAGCCCTGTGATGCAGGCTTTATGCCTTCAGGCAGGAGACTTTGGGATCTCAGGTATCTGAGCGTGGCCTAGAAGGTGGGGGTAATACAGGCTCTAGATGGGCATGTCTCCTTGGTCCCATGAGTGAGGGGTGTCTGTAGGAGCGACAGAGAAGGGCCCATCAAAGTGAAAGGCCAGGGCAAAGGCCCCTCTTGGTTGGTTTTAAGGGAGATACTGACGGGGAAAATGGTGTCAGATATAGGAGCTGTTGGAAGGAACGCTGATTCGCCCGTCCTTAGTTTTCCTTAGAAGAAAGAGAATTTCTGTTCCACATGCTCAGAAGGAAAAGAATAGGAGGAATAATTTAGTATCTCGGCACTCCACATTTATTTCAGTGTAGTGATGACTTAAGGAACTAGATGAGTTCAGCCCTCCTTCTGCCTCTCCCCCCTTCCCCCTTCTTACTTTTCTGCCAAAAGAGAGGGTGCATTCTCTTCCCACCCCTACTCTCAATGGAGACACAAAAAGTCAAGGCCCAGGCTTGTCTGAGAGATAGCACTCCTCTTCCTAAAGGGATGGTAATTCTGTGTTGAAGAATGGATCTGCTCTGTAGTTCTAAAATCTTCTTGTCCAAGAGCTAAAATTCAGGAGACATATCAGGAGGCCCAAATGTGATGACACATCAAAATAATAAAATTGAGATTTTTATTTCCATCTGTCTGAGTCTAGCATCAGTCTCTCAATTAGTTTCAAAATCAGTTCAGAGAGGGGAAGGGAGAGATATGAGTCAGAATTCTTGGATTCAAGCCCTAGCTGTGTTCAGTGAGTTGTCTAGTGGGTTTTTAAAAACCATGATGAATTTTTAACTAGGGCTGTGAATCAGAACCATCTAAAGAATTTTACAAAGAAAAAAAACAAAAATCCTAGATTTAAATCTTGGAGATTTAGATCCCCTAGGCCTGAGGAAATTTTTTTTTTTTTTTTTAAAGCTGCAAAGGTGATTCTGATACTGTATTTGGAAATTGCTGAACATAATTAATCTTTAGAAAATAAAAAGAATTCCTATATTGCTTTGTAACAGATTGATGATAAAGATTAATTGCAAAGCACTGAATGGTAAAGGTCTTTCTCTGTATAAAATATTGTTACTTCTATTTTGAATAATTATTTAGTATACTAGTATTAATAACTATCTACTATTATTCATTACTATAACACTAATGTACATTTGGAACAAAATACAGTAAAATAAATATCAATGTCAATTGCTAACACTCTCACTGACTAGACATCCAGTCCACTTCAGTTCAGTCGCTCAGTCATGTCCAACTCTTTGTGACCCCATGGACTGCAGCACACCAGGCCTCCCTGTCCATCAGCAACTCCTGGAGTTTACCCAAATTCATGTCCATTGAGTCAGTGATGCCATCCAACCATCTCATCCTCTGTCATCCCCTTCTCCTCCCACCTTCAATCTTTCCCAGCATGAGGGTATTTTCAAATGAGTCAGCTCTTCGCATGAGGTGGCCAAAGTATTGGAGTTTCAGCTTCAGCATCAGTCCTTCCAATGAACACTCAGGACTGATCTCCTTTAGGATGGACTGGTTGGATCTCCTTGCAGTCCAAGGGACTCTCAAGAGTCTTTTCCAACACCACAGTTCAAAAGCATCAATTCTTTGGCACTCAGCTTTCTTTATAGTCCAACTCTCACATCCATACATGACTACTGGAAAAACCATAGCCTTGACTAGATGAACCTTTGTTGGCAAAGTATTGTCTCTGCTTTTTAATATGCTGTCTAGGTTGGTCATAACTTTCCATCCAAGGAGTAAAATCTTTTAATTTCATGGCTGCAGTCCCCATCTGCAGTGATTTTGGAACTCAAAAAAAGAAAGTCTGTCACTTTTTCCACTGTTTCCTCATCTATTTGCCATGAAGTGATGGGACCAGATGCCATGATCTTAGTTTTCTGATTGTTGAGTTTTAAGCCAACTTTTTCACTCTCCTCTTTCACTTTCGTCAAGAGGCTCTTTAGTTCTTCTTCACTTTCTGCCATAAGGGTGGTGTCATCTGCATATCTGAGATTATTGATATTTCTCCCGGCAGTCTTGATTCCAGTTTGTGCTTCATCCAGCCCAGCATTTCTCATGATCTACTCTGCCTATAAGTTAAATAAGCAGAGTGACAGTATACAACCTTGACATACTCCTTTTCCTATTTGGAACCAGTCTGTTGTTCCATGTCCAGTTCTAATTGTTGCTTCCTGACCTGCATACAGATTTCTCAAGAGGCAGGTCAAGTGGTCTGGTATTCCCATCTCTTGAAGAATTTTCCACAGTTTGTTGTGATCTACACAGTCGAAGGCTTTGGTATAGTCAATAAAGCAGAAATAGATGTTTTTCTGGAACTCTCTTGCTTTTTTGATGATCCAGTGGATGTTGGCAATTTGGTCTCTGGTTTCTGTACCTTTTCTAAAACCAGCTTGAATATCTAAAAGTTCACGGTTCATGTATTGCTGAAGCCTGGCTTGGAGAATTTTGAGCATTACTTTAATAGCGTGTGAGATGAGCTAATTGTGCATTAGTTTGAACAATCTCTGGCATTGGCTTTCTTTGGGATTGGGATGAAAACGGACCTTTTCCAGTCCTGTGGCCACTGCTAAGTTTTCCAAATTTGTTGACATATTGAGTGCAGCACTTTCACAGCATCATCTTTTAGGATTTGCAATAGCTCAGCTGGAATTCTGTCACCTCCACTAGCTTTGTTTGTAGTGATGCTTCCTAAGGCCCACTTGACTTCATATTCCAGGGTGTCTGGCTCTAGGTGAGTGATCACACTATCGTGATCATCTGGGTCATGAAGATCTTTTTTGTACAGTTCTTCTATGTATTCTTGCCACCTCTTCTTTATATCTTTTGTTTCTGTTAGGTCCGTGCTATTTCTGTCCTTTATTGAGCCCATCTTTGTGTGAAATGATCCCTTGGTATCTCTAATTTTCTTGAAGAGATCTCTAGTCTTTCCCATTCTATTGTTTTCCTCTATTTCTTTGCACTGACCATTAAGGAAGGCTTTCCAGAGAAACCCATATTTAAAAGAACTAAATATACTGGATAAGACATTTATTAAAAATTTTTTAGGGACCTTCCTGGTGGTCCAGTGGTTAAGACTGCATTTCCATTGCAAGGGGCGTGGGTTTGATCCCTGAGTTGGGAAACTAAGATCCCGCATGTTATGTGGCATGGCCAAAAAAAGAAAGAAAAAAAATTTCCTTTTAAAGGGACAGCTGAGTTGGTGGGGAAATAGGGAAACTCTTGCTGGTCATACAGCATGAATCAGGTCAATAAATGCTAAAGAAGCTATGTGCCTGGAAAGTATCTACTAATTCCTATGGGGTAAACTTAGGTATTAATGGGCTGAGCATGCTTGAAGACATGAGGCAAAACCTAGGATCCACCAGAGTAAGGTTTGCTCAGGGAACCTCTGTATCCAGGACCATCCTCCATGAAAAGTGTAACAACTGTTACAATAAAACCCACTATACAGAGGAACATTGTTGGGGTACTTAACTATCTCAGACTTGACTCTGGATTACAGGGGAAGTGAAAAATCCCTTCTCTGAAAATTCCTAACAGTAAGGCTGCTTTTATATTGGCGAAGAATTGATGCTTTTGAACTGTGGTGATGGAGAAGACTCTTGAGAGTCCTTTGGACTGCAAGGAGATCCAACCAGTCCATCCTAAAGGAGATCAGTCCTGGGTGTTCATTGGAAGGACTGATGCTGAAGCTGAAACTCCAGTACTTTGGCCACCTCATGCGAAGAGTTGACTTATTGGAAAAGACCCTGATGCTGGGAGGGATTGGGGGCAGGAGGAGAAGGGGACGACAGAGGATGAGATGGCTGGATGGCATCACTGACTCGATGGGCATGAGTTTGAGTAAACTCCAGGAGCTGGTGATGGACAGGGAGGCCTGGCGTGCTGTGATTCATGGGGTCGCAAAGAGTCAGACATGACTGAGCGACTGACCTGAACTGATACCCGCTGTGTGTCCTAAAGACAGAAATTATATCTGGCCCACCCAGATTGATGTGTCACCAGATATTTGATAGAATAAACCTCTTTGGAGGGCTCAGCTGGTAAAGAATCCACCTGCAACGTGGGAGACCTGGGTTTGATTCCTGGGTTGGGAAGATCCCCTGGAGAAGGGAAAGGCCACCCATTCCAGTATTCTAGAGGCCTGGAGAGAATTCCATGGACTGCAAAGAGTCCGACATGACTGAGCGACTTTCACTTTGAACACAGACCTCAGTGCGTTATTCCAATAAGGTTGGAATTCCTTAGAATTCCTTCACATTCCTTAGAATGTGAATTCACAATAAAAACTCATAAATGCAGATTTGCAAATGATATATCTAATAAGGGGTTAATATCCAAAATACATAAAGAACTCAACATCAAAAAAGAAAAATTCCAACAACATGAGCTACTCTTTTCAAACATGTTGAGCAAAGGAAGCCAGACATGAAAAAAACGCATGCTGCCTGTTTCCATATATATGGAGTTCAAAAAGTAGCTGAAGTTATAATACTGATTCATGCATGCATGAGTGTCAAAACGTCAAAGGAAATCAAGGAAGTGATTAGTACAAAAGAGTGGACAGTAGTTATTCTTGTGGGTACACAGGGTGATGGCTGGGAGGGTTATGAAGAGCTGAGGAGTTGACAATATTATTAACTTAGGTCATGGTTATCATGGTTCTTCTGCCAAATCATTGCATTACCCACTTTTGTTCTATACTTTTTTCTGAATGTGTGTTATTGTTCATAGCAAAAAGCTTTAAAATACTAGAAACAGTATCATTTCTATGCTGAATGTGAATCTGAGTGTCCACTTTCCCCTCTGGAATTTTGCACTTTTCTACTTCTTTGGCTTCTCCTTCTTTTTGAGGAGACCTGATTTCCTTTTCCTTGCAAATCATAAAATTGACTTCTGAGAAAGCATGCTTCTTTTTGAGGTGAAATTTAGCATCACAAGCCCAAACTTAACCCCATATAACTTTAACTCTCCATCCACTCACCCCCGCCTATCAAACACCTTAAACAAAATAAAACATTTTAAAGCTCTCAGGTGGTTTTTCCCTAACACTAAAGTGTGGCTAATTTGACAGTACACTCTAAATTCTCTGTTTTTCTTTTGTTTAACATAGTTTACATGCTGTGCTTTCCACATTGCCGTCTGGATCAACAGTGGGGTACTAACCTGAGGGACCCTGACAAGTTTTGACTCATTGATAGACTGTGACCATCTTGGTGACCAAAGCCAGCTTCTCACATTTCTTCTTGAAAAGCATGGTGTTGACATGTTTAATATCCTGTGGCATTTCCTCTGGGTTCTATAGTCTGATGGGAAAAGCCCCTGTTGATGTCTAATGGCCAAGTTGAATAGCAAGACCTTGAGACCCTCCACTCCACAACTCTGGGAGGGGTAGCCATTTCCCCTGAAGTTGTAATAGGAATCCTAATGGTCATATTTGGCAGGATCCCCATGCTACCACTTGCAGGGAGAGCATTTACGTGTGGCTGGATGGTTTTTGAACAAATTAAGGTGAAATCTTACCCATAAGTTCATAGGGAATGATAAATCAAAACCTAGAACACTACCAAAACAAAGAGAAAGAAAAAGATAACCCTAAGATTTTAAGCTTTTCTGGAAGAATTCCAAAAATACTTATTTCGAAGGAATTTCTCAGGGTCAACCCTGAATAAACTGGTGAACTACAGATCAAAGACACAATTTTATTGGCCATCTCCTGACCCAGCCAATCCTACTGTCCTCTGTTACATGCATTCAGAAAAACCCTCCCTGTCTTTCCTTTCTTCCTCTAAGAATCACAAATCAGGCCTAACCACATTTGGTTTCTCATCTTCAGGAATGTGGCTGGTACCTTCTTCAAGTGAAGGAGGCCATCCTAAGAAGGGGTATGAACTGGGCCAGACAGAAGGAAGAGTATCTTATTTCACCTGCACAGAACAAAAGAGTCCTTTCCCAGCGCCTGTGTGCACAAGTCTGACTTGAATGAAAGCGGACTGGCTGAGCCTCATCCTGAGGACAGAGTCACAGCTGACCGGGGAGAGGGGCTCCGAGGTAAGGGGGACCACTTGCCCTGCTCCAAGACTCTTCTTGCAATAGGGTTCTAACTTGCAAAAATGGTGGAAAAGTGATTGACTCAGGGTTATTTATCCTTGACTGTACCATTCCCCCAAAATATATTGCTTCCCACACTGATCCCAAGTTCTGTAGGTTCATTTGGGATATAATTATTAAAATGTGATGTATGGCAGAAACCAACACAATATCGTAAAGCAGTTATCCTCCAATTAAAAATAAAAGAAAAAGACCTGATACAATAAATAAATAAATACTTTTTCAAAAGCTAGAGAAGAATTTTTTTAAATGAACTCTAAAAAAAAAAACTTCTGAGTTTCCCATAAGTTTAGCCTGTGCTCAGAAGTTGGTGAGCTATAGACCATGTCACTTCCCTGATTAGGTTATAGAAGTCTTACAAGCAGACTTTCTCCCTTGCTGGCTTTGATAAATAGGCCTGCGTGTGGGAGAGATCCAGGTGGTCAAGGACTGAGGGTGGCCTCGGGTCTGTAAAAAGCCAGGCCCTGAAGGAAGCAAGGATGTGAGGTGGCCCTTCAGTCCAACAACCTTCAAGAAACCAAATACTGCCAACAAACACTTGCTCTTGGAAGCAGGTCCTTCCTCAGCTGAGCCTTCAGATGAAACCCAAGTGTTGGCTGATGCCTTGATATCGGTTTGATGAGAGACCCTGAAGTACGGGACCTGGCTCAACTGGCCCTGGACGCCTATCTCACAATAACTGTGACATGATAAATGTGGGCTTTAAGTTGCTAGGTTTATCCTAGCAGTCTGTTAAATAGCAATAGATGATGAATGCAGTAGACTTCACCTGTCAACCTTTCTTTCCATACATGAATCTTTTTTTTTTTTTAATAGACAAGTTACTTAATTAGGTTCTCTGCAAGAAGTTCAGAACACTACTTTGTGAGGATAAATTCTGTTTGTGAGAGCAAACACAGAGCAGAGGTCCCCCTGGAGCCCAGGGACAGCTTTGATTCTTTGAATTTGTGAGTCCACAGCTTTCTGATCAAACTTGTGTTGCTCTGTGATCTCGTATCTCTCTGTGTCAAAGATCTCAGCCTCCTGGTGTCGGGGCTTACACAGCTCCTGCTTCTTGAAGTCAGCATCAGTGAGATGTTCGGGGATTTTCACACCACTAACGTCGATTTTGGTGGAGGTGGCAGTGACAGATTTCTGGTGTGTTCTATGCAGAGGAACTCCATTGAGGGACAGAGGGCCAGTCATAAGTAGCAAGCCCCGGCCCAGCTGCTTCAGGGGACGACCCTCTTGCCTCTGTGGTGCTCAGTGAGGAAGACCAGAGTGGTCCCGGGAGTGCTGCTGGCAGCAGCTTCCTCACGTGCTTACTGAAGGGTTTTTGCTGTGACTCAGCTGCTTCCAAGGCACATCTTCAGTAGGGCGATACCTAGGCATTTATTTGCGAAGTTTGATCATGCAGGTACCACCATTCTTGTTGCCACCAACTGGTTTTGTGACAGTAGCAAGAACCCTAACCTTTTTCTTTCCAACGTTAGATTTAGCTGCTGAATACTTCCTCTTGTAAAAGGCCATTCTGGAGTACATAGCTGATCAGGAATATCTGCCAGTTCCTCTGACCAGGACAGGATTTCGGCTGCAGTGGGGCTTCCCCTTCTTCCCCTTCTTCACCTTTTTAGCCTTGCTGCCAGCATCAGCCTTCTTGGCTTCAGGTTTTTTCTCCTTAGTATCTGGCTTCTCGGCCTTTTCACCTGCCATCTTGCGAGATGGGAAAGAGCCATACATGGATCTTTAATATTCACTAATAATTACAAAACAGATCTTCTTTGGACCTTGCCACTGCTACTTCTAAGATCGTAGACGGACACACAAATGAAGCCCACTGTGTTCTCACTGTGTATCATACTATGTTGGAATCAGTCATCTCCTTAGAGAGTTGTATGTGGATTAGCAGATGCTATAAGGTAAACATCACCCAGCCTCTATGGTCTGAAATGTGGCTCTAGTTATGTCATCCCCCCACATAAAGACCTTCCATAGTTCTCCATGAAATACAGACTCCTGCTGTGGCGTTTGTAATGTGACCCAAACCACCTTTCCAGGCTTTTTCCCCATTACACCACTCCCTGCCCTGCCTCCCCATGTATGTCTTCTCTCCTGCCCTCGGTGGCACTCTCCCATCCCCTCGCCATCTCCTGTCTGCCAGGGGAAAGCCCACCTCTTCCATGGGGTGTGTCCCTGATCCCACGACCACCCCAGGCCAGGTGCTCTGTCTCCCCCTTTCTGCCCCCACACAACTTTGACCTTGCTTGGAAACCTGTCCTGCGCTGACCTTCTTCCTGGCTTGAGCTCTGCCTCTTCTCTGATTCTGCCTTCTCTCTCCCACATGAGACCAAACGCTCCCCACCAGGAGAGACTGTCCGTTCTTCTCTGTATAGCCCTTCCCACACCTGCAGCACCAACTCAGGCTCAGTGCGGAGGGGGTTACTGGTCTTTGTGGAACTGAATATAATGAAGGGCAGATCCATATGGGGGTGCAGACATCCAGAGGGTGGGGGAAAAGTTTCTACTAAAGAAGTACGCTGTGGCCACAGGAGTTTGGAAAGCAAGGTGTGTCCTGTCCCTCAGGAAGCATCCGCGTGGATGTTAGATGATTCAAGTTCCTAAGAAGTGCTGCAGTAAAGAAATGGGCACCCCAACATCGGGCTCTGATTTGTGTCATGCTGGGATTTGGCAGGAGAACTGGAGGCAGCCTAGTCATGTGTCCACAACGCCACTGCCCACTTGGATCTCACCTCACAGTGGGTGCAGCATGGTGGCTTTTCTTGTGGTCAGGCTGTGTTTATCAAGCTAAATAGTCATTCATTCCTCTGGTTTATTCACAGGCGAGTCCAGAATGGTTTAAATTCATGATGCTCTGAAAGGATGCTCAACTCCTGAAAATACACAAATCCTACTGTTAGGAACGAAGCTATCCACACTGTGTTCAAACTGTGTTTGATAACTAGTTTGACCTGACCCTGTCCTCCTTGGATTATCTCCTCAAAGTTCCAGAAACCGTATTTAAAGATTTCAGATGTTAGAGACTCACCTTTTCACCAACCTTTGCCAGAGTTGCTCCTACTTAACTGATGTTTAATAAGCATTTCCTGTGTGTCAGGCATCCTGCTAGGTGCTGAGGGTACAAAACTCAGTAATAAACGGTTCTTACCCTAAAGGATATATAGCCTGACTCAGAACATGACAGATTCTCCTCCTACAGCTCTGTGAGTGCTGAAATCCTGATATGCACGGGGTCACAAGCAAGACTGGAGGAGGAGACACAGTCTAGAGAAGGCAGTTAAAAGATGCCAAAAGGTTACTCTGGGAATAAAGGGGGAAAAACAAGTCCAATTCAACAGACTTGTTTTTTTAACACTCACTCTCTGCCAACAACTCTGTCTGCCAGGTCCTAAGGGTTCTAAGATGAATGAGACACACTCCCTTCCGTCCAGGACCTTAACTGGGGATGGTGGGGGCAGAGGTCAGGTGAGGGGCTGATTAATGGGCACATGCAATCCAAGGACAGTGTGATGAATTGCCGGTAGAGGAACCTTCCATTTCATTTAGGCAATCATTTCTTGCCTCGACTCTTTTTAAAAAAGAGCTAACATCATCTCTGTCAGTGACTTGAGCCCATAAACCTAAAGACCTAATAGCTGTGAGCTTCAGAATTTCCATCTGGTCTCTGATACTCCCCACCTTAGACCTCCTTCTCATCCTCTCTCTCCTCATGCTTGGCTTCCACGAAGGGCAGTTGCAGGGAAGGGAAAGGACGGGGGCTTGCCTCCTCTTGTGGTCTTGATGATACCGCACCTGGGATTCATTCTGGACAGCCTACAGTAAAGTGACAACGGCAACTAAATCAGGAACATGTGTCCAGGGCTGCAGTCGGGGGTACTTTTGAGTCTGTTGCTTAGTTATTGTATGTCCCTGGGCCCATTTCGTAAGTTCCATTGTGTGTTTATATCATCTCTAAAATGGGGTAAAAAGGACACTTCATGGGGCATCCACGGATGGTATTCTGTGCTAAGCACAGTCTTCATGGAGGCTCTATTGGGTGCTTAATTAATGCTAATTCTCTCCCTCATTTGCTTTAAAGTGGAGGCACATGTGTTCAGAGTGTATTAAGAAGAACACTTAACTTTCAGCTCAGGAGCTCAGACATCAGGATCACTGATGTATCTTTGAAGGCTGGATTTTTCTACAGTGACCATGGTTACAGGCAGGCTGTTCCCTTTTCCTGGTAAGTGCTGGAAAAGTACCCTTTTCCTCTTCTGTTGGAATTGAGACAATTTGGCCATTTTATCTGTATCTAAAACAGGTGATGTGGAAACTTTTATTCTGTTCTTGGAGAATTCCACCATCTCATTTTTCTCCAGGTTACCTTGAGACAGCCAGAGGAGATGGTAGTTTATGTTGGCACACGGGATTGAGAGAGAACATAAAAGTGGGTGGGACATATCTTTAGTGATGGATGGAGATGTGAATATTTTTGGCTTACACATCAGTTTTCTTTTGCTATTGTAATCAGGCCAAGGAAGCACCAATTACTTTAGGTCTTTCCTGGAGTAATTAATTCACCTGAAATGCCTTCATCTCCTCCCTTCCTTTCATCCTGTCCCCATGACTTATTTCTCTTTATTCAAATAATACTTTTTTTTGAGAGAGAAGGAAGTTTTGGGGTTTACACAAGAGAAGGAAGTGGTACATGTAGAAAAAGGAGGGGGCCCCCTTATTCCCTTCAGGGGCTGAGGGACTGGTGGCTGGGCAGAAGGCAGTCAAGACAGGCACGCCTGCCTCCATTCCTCGTCTGAGTGTGAAGCCTCTGGCCTTAATGGTTCTCAGTACAGGGGGAGAGAGGGGGCCCCCAGGACTCAAGGAGAAGAGAGAATGGATGCAGGCACCTGAGGCCTGCAGGGGAAGCAGGAGAACTAAGATGAGGCATGGGTCTGGGGGCTTGTGGGTGGCACCTAAAGCAGCACAGGTCAGCAGGGACCCACACAGAGGAAACTCAGGGGTGAAGATGCAGCCGGCAAGGGTCCGCTCCTCTCACAGCTCTGTGGGTCTGACCCCTTCCGGGATCCTTTTAGTTACAGTTCATCATGAGCTTCTATCTTGGGGAACATCCAGTGCGTCAGGCCCTGTCTTGGAACTGGTGGTTGTTGCTCAGTCACTCAGGCGTGTCCGACTCTTAGCGACCCCACGGACCGCAGCACGCCAGGCTTCCCTGTCCTTCAGCATCTCCCAGAGTTTGCTCAAACTCATGTCCATTGAGTTGGTGATGCCATCCCACCATCTCATTCTCTGGAACTGGGGATATGAACAAAATTAGGACTTGATCCCAGCTCCTGAGGTGTGGCAGGCTGCTTCCCATTCAAATCAGTCTCCCTGGAACTTCGGAGCGTTTCTGACTCAGCAGACAGGGCAGGGCTGCCATTTCCCCACCTAGTGAATGAGCAGGCGGTCAGGGCCCCTTTTTTGCAGGCCCCAGCGCTAAGGGCCTCACATAAGAAGAAGTAAAATAACTAAACAGTGATGTGCTGGCGCAGCTCAGCTCACAAGAATCAGTTATGCACATTTCTTGATCCTTGACGTGCAGTGACATCACATTGATACTTTGAAGTCAGCCATGGAGGCATTATTTACACCATGGAAATCGGTAAATGGTAAAAAGTAACTGGTATTTCCCTTTCTAGAAAGCCAGTTGTTAAACACCTGTGTGTGTGTGTGTGTGTGATGTTCCCATTTAATTTAATCTTCACAATAAACTCAGGTTTTATGCATGGAATAATACTTTATAGCTTTCAAGTCACTTTTAAATATGTTGCCTTCCTCTCCGTGTAATCCCAGGAGGGTAGGTAGGGCAGGGGCACTATCTCCATTTTAAAGAAACGGTGGCTCTGAGAAGTCACACGGCCAGGAGGGCTGTACCTGACGTGGAGTCCACGTTAGGTTCCTGACTGCTCTCCCTGCTCTGGCTGGCACTGCCCAGCATTTAGAGCATTCAGAGTCTGGTTCTGAGTCAGTGTCCTGACCACAGGGGCTGGGGGTACCAGACCTGACCCTGTTCTCAGATATCTGATAACAGGAAGCGTCCCAACACTGGCAGGCGTTGCCAACCCTGCAAGGTGACAAACGACCTTCCTGCTCTGCTTGTTTTTGTACACTGTGCCGCCTCCTGCTAGGTTCAGGGCCTAAATAGGCAGGCTGACAGGGGCCTCCAGTCCAGGCGTGTTATATTTTGAAGGGAATGTCATGTTGTGCCAGGGAAGCCAGCCCATGGCTGGCATGGGAAGAAGAGAAGCCGGAAGTTTAAAAAACCTGCTCCGTTCAGGTCTTGGCCGAGGCCATGGGAATTTCCAGAGTTCACTTTTTCTAACTGAGGTAGCTGTGAGTATACTGCGCTAGTGGGAGGCCTAGAGATTTATGTCACCATGGAAAAATCCCCAGTAGAGAGGGAGCTAGTTCTGAACTGGTGAAAACAGTGGCAGACTCAACCAGCCCCACAGGTACTGCCTGCGGTGGAAACAGTGTGTCCTGAGGGAGAGAAAGTCCTCATACCCAGGGCTTCGCTCTGCACACTCTGGTTTTTGTGGACACCTACCTGATCCCTGCCGCAAAAAACAACAGGGTGAGAAGCTGGTTACGTCTTGGAAAAATCGCAGTGCGAGACCTTTTCAAGACAGAATTTTCCTTTCTGTCCGGTGTTTGGGCGCCTGGGGTTGTTCCGCTCACGCGAGCAAACACTCTGGATCGCCACACGCTTCTCAGCCTGGCTCTCACTCGCCGACCGTGACCGGAAGTTCCACAGACGGCGTCAGATGTCACTTCCTCTTTATGCCCCTGAGAGTCCTGTCTGAGGGATGGACTTCTGGATGGCCCTGGATGTTAAACTTGGAAGGGTCATGATTCATATTGCTATGGGCATGAGAGGGCTTCCAGGCCTCAGAGTTCTCAAATGGACTGGGCCTGTGGGTGGCTGACCCCGTCGCCGGGTGCCTCCCACAGCCCCCGTGCCCCCTGCCACCCGCAGTGCTTGGCCCCACGGTGAAAACGTGTTTTCTTTGGAATCCACAGATATGAGGGTGCCCCAGAAGTGTTTCGGACCTCCGGGGTCAGCGGCGGTCCCAGCACTGTCTGTAGAGTGCCCCCTCAGGCTGAGGCTGTTGATGGGCACTCTGGGACTCAGCCCTCCCAGGTGGGCCCAGCCAAGCTCCAGCCTCCAGCCAGGGAACCAGCCTCCGGAGCTCTGGTGTTGGGCAGAGCAACATGGATGGAACCAGAATTTCAGACACGGGATGTGAGGGGAGACTGGAGGCAGCTTGTGTAAACAAAAGAGGCAGCTGCAGGAAGGGGCAAGAGAAAGCAGATTCACTGGTCAATGCGGCATTGTGGTTCCCAGCTGCACTGGTCTTACTTGGAATGCAGGTCTTACTTGGAATGTTAGGAATGCAGTCACAGACCCCACCCCACCTGCCTGCCTCAGAGCCAGTGTATTAACAAGAGCCCAGGGCATTCCCATGCAGATCCAGCTTGAGCAGCTCAACTCTGCATGAAGCCGGGCCTTTGCCAACTCCCCACGCACGACTCTATCCGCTGACCAAGATGAGGTTCAGGGCACATGCAGGCGCCAGAGTATTTACTATACTCTAAAGACGTTCACAGTAGAGAGTTCAGTGAAGGAGATCTCTTCTCTCTCTCACACACATGCAAGTATATTGTATCATAAAGAACCCAGACTCAGAAGAGATTTCAGTTGCGTGCTTGACTTTGTCACCTGATCTTTGTGGAGCCTTCACCAAGTCCCTGACTGCTCTGAACATGTTCCCATATCTCTAAAAAGGGGATGCTGGGCACTCACAGGTAGCAAGCAATAATGTGTGTTAGCATGCTTCACATGTGTTAACTCAGTCCTCTGGACAGCCCATACAATGCCAGCACCATTACTGCCCATATTCTACAGGTGAGGACCTGGAGGCACAGAGAGCTAACCAACTTGCTAGAGGCCACACAGCTTGTGGGTGGTAGAGCGGGTTCGGCGTCTGGGTGGTCTGACTCCGGAGTGCCCACCTGCCCATGCCTCACGCTGGGACACAGTGGAGTGCCCAGTGGACTTGTGCAGATTATGTGGCCTGATGGGTGTAAACCATGCAGCCTGATACCAGCACCCTCGGTGAGTTATTACTTGTATCACTATCCTTCCATAGGTGAAGGGTGGGAAGGATATGCCTCAATAGGTGTGAATAGTGATTTCTCTAAGATGAGGGGATTCTGGGTGTCTTTGCTTTTTATTTGTATTTTCCTGATATAAACATGTTCTATCTTTTGTCATGAGAACTAAGAAATTTTCATTTTTAAAAATCCCTCTTGATTTGCTTATGTAAGTGACTTGTCAGCATGAGGGAGAGAAGGGTAGAAATGTTTCAGAGCCTGAGCCAAACTCCTGACTGTGGAAGCACAGAGGACACTGAAAAGGCAGACAACCCCTCATCTCCATCCCACCCTCCAAGAGACGCAGAGCCTGCCACTTGCAGCTGAACTTAAGAAACTCTTAAGTTTGCATTTTAGTATCTTCCCCACCCCAGGGACCAGAACCGTGGGGAGGGTGGGGGGACTTCCCTGTGCCTCCTTGGTTCCACTGCATCCAAAATGAACACCCTTGACAATAAGGCTTTCAATGCATAAAGTAAGCGTGGAAGAATGTACCATGTTAGAGACTCAAGGTTAATGACTTTCTCAGTGTGGAAAGTTTTCCTCCAAAGTGTTTCCATCTACAGAAAACTCACATAATAAATGATGAAGGTTCCTAGACCTTGGCAGCAGCAGTAGCAGAGGTGAGAGTGAGGAAGGAGAAGGAATTCTCAATTCCCAGGGCTCGGCATCCCACACAGTCTTCCGGGCTACTGTGCTGCTGATGGTCTCACACCCGCACCTACCCAAGGGCTCTTTAGATAAATAATCCAAGTGGGAAATCAATGTATTACTTTTTTTAAACAGTCATTGACAAAGTCCTTAAAATAAACTGCATTTCTCCCAGTCTTTCTAGACTAGAAATGTTTGGGGAGTTTCAGAATGTCAGTGGTCACATGATTCTTTTCTTTCCTGTCCCTAAAAGGGTTTGTTGTTGTAGCGTTGTTAAAGGCTGTCAAATACACACATGCCCCAGACATTTTTAACCTGCTAGTAGCTTGTTGGGCCACCCACTCCAGTGTTCTTGCCTGGAGAATCCCAGGGATGGGGGAGCCTGGTGGGCTGCCGTCTATGGGGTCGCACAGAGTCGACTTAGCTGCAGCACCAGCAGCTTGTTGGACCAAACAAACTACCCCTGATTCTCAGCTGACTGAATTTACCAAGATTAGCCTATAATTATCAGGTTGCTGCCTAAACCAAAGGCTACTTCCAGCCTTCCTGGCTGAACCATCTTTAGCTTCTGGGCAGCTGAGCACCTCCTCACTCCCATGGATGGAAGAAACCAGTAGGGGTGCAGCTGAAGGGAAGACTGTGGACACCTGCCTGTCTTTCATGTGCCCACACCTTCCTTCCCTGAAGCAGGGAAGGGCCTGATCTTGGCACAGAAAGGATACTCAAAGATGGATCAAAAGTGTTCAACAGAATGGAAATTATGAATTAATGTTCCTGAGATCACAGCTGCATGAACAGCTCTCTTCCAACTCTTGCTAGTCCCCAAAGAATGAGGAACCTGTCAGAAGTTCCCAGAACATCTCCTCAAAAATCAAAAGGCCCAGAGGAGCCCTGGGCTTTAAGTGGGACCCCAGTGGAATGTCCTAGCCCAGTTCCTTGTCATAGCAAGAGACCTGAGTGCTATGTTGGATAAGAGGTCGTGGCTGAGAACAGGTTGGGACTCATTCTGCTGGGAGACTATCAGGGGTTGCAGGGCACATGTTTTGACTCAGCAAGTCCTAGGGGAATAGAGGGAAAGGTCACCATGTTATTTTAAACTCAAACTTGATCCTTGGATGTATTAATGGCCTAACATACAGAAGTTGAAAAAATACCTCCCCACTCCCCTGGCCACTGCTCAAACCCTCACCACACATCGGCTTGGGGTTTGGACTCTACATTTTGAGAAAGATTAAAGGATCCAAAGAGATTCCAAGAAGATGGAAGAAAACCAGAATGAAAAGAAAGGATGGATTTGGTCTTATGCAGAATGTTTAAATGTATTGGGAGGAAAGCCACAGGACAATGAAATCGGTGTGTTGAAGTAAAAGAAGGTTGATGATACAAACAGTGCTTGTTTTCTATTGTCAGCCAATTAAATGATTTTATTGCCTGACTCCCATGAGGTTCTATCTTGCGTAGTGTAGGCACTGAATAAGAGCATTTTCTAAGGGAAGACCCTGAGAGTTCTGTGGGTTGGGACCAAGAAACAGATTCACTCTCCATGATCCATGCAAACAAGGGCCTGTTAGGTTTCAGTGGTGCTTCCTGGGCCTACCTGGTGAAGTTTGATATAGAATCAGGGCTCCATTCTAGACAGGAAGTTTGAAAGACATAGTGGATAAGAGACAAATAAGGAAACACATAATTTAAACACTATGAAATAAAAAGTGGAATTTCTTTCCATGGAGAGTCTTAAGTGTGGGAGCCACATTTGTTATTTTAAGGATGCTCTTGCCTGGAGACAGAGGGCTGTGTCAATTATCCTCTCAAAAGTCCACCTATTTTTAAGTCTGTGATATATTAGGACTGTGAGAACAGAAACCCCAGTCTGGCTAGCATGGACAGAGGGACAGACATAGGGCTCATAACCAATCTCCAATCGGGCACGTCTGCGAATGGCCTGGGGACCCCGGACCAGGGAGTGGTATGCCGCCAACACTGTATTTCACACCACATCCTTTCTCACGGCAAAAATCACAGTCACCGAGAGGCCTGGATTTGCGTCTGACTCTGCACTGTTAAAAAGGAGCTGCCTCTCTTTCTCTGGTTCCAGACCAAAACATTCTAGAGAAAGGCAAGTTCAAGTACACACCTCTGAAGGCAGGCAGCCCAACCCTCACTGGTTGGAGTTGAAGAGAGAAGCAGATCCCAGGAAGAAGGGCTGAGCAGACACACCATAGACAGCCAGCATGGTACCAAGCAAGATGCCAGATTCTAAGAATGTATGATTGGTGGGGAAGAAAGAGAGAGACATAGGAAAAAATGTCTGGGAGAGCTGGGAAGAGAGGCGTAAAGGGTCATTCTGTAGCATAAGCATGGTAATTGGAAAGACATTCAGTTCTACTCTTGAACAAAGATGCCTCAGGCCATATACATTTCTTGCCAATTTCCTTTCAATCTTAACTAATAACTTTTCGTCTTTAAACTCTGTCTGAGCTAGTTGGCATAGTGTAAAAGCATTTTCTGTTTGTGTTTGGTATAGCTAGAGAGATTTCCATGAAGCTTTTGGCCCTCATCATTTTGTTTATAAATTTCTACCCAACATGAACCTTTCTTAATAGGCTACCTGGGAAATGTGTTGGTGTTCAGTCACTAAGTTGTGTCTGACTCTTTGAGGCCCAATGGACTGCAGCATGCCAGATTTCCCTGTCCTTCGCTATCTCCTGGAGTTGGCTCAAACTCATGTCATTGAGTCGGTGATGCCATCCAACCGTCTCATCCTCTGTTGCCTCCTTGTCTTCCTGCCCTCAACTTTTCCCAGCAGCAGGTGAGAGGTGGCAATATTCATTGGTACCTGCATCTTTTTATTTGGTAGAATATATCTTCCCATGATGAACTCTATCTGTACTCTTCCAGGTAAACATGGAAGCATATTTACCCCTGAAACTGGACATGGCAGCAGGATCTTAACGATCCCAGAATGGAACGCCAGCCTGGCGTAACAGGGATGTGCAGTGGAGATGACCCGGCATTAGAGCCGCAAAGACTAGGACTTGACTCCAGGTTGTAACATAAGGACAATAGTGATTAAGGACTGACTGAGTCAGAGCTGTAACGGAGAACGTAGCGCAGCATCCGGATCACCCTTTCCTGGCTAAAGCTCATTCCCCAGCTGCTGGGGGTATCGGGGGCTGATCCCTCATTGCTGAGTCCCTTCTTCCTGGATGTTGCCATGGATGAGGGACCAAAGTTACATTTCTCTCAGAGGCCCAGTGCTCTTACCTCAGTCGAAGGCAGTTTTTAATGTACCCCAGCTCTGTAATTCCCATGGGATCTGCTGTGGCCCTTTCTGTGACTGCTTCATTGTTCAGCCTCTCCTGCCTTCTCCTGTCTCCTCACTCCCTAACTACTTACTGTTACTTCAGAGAGCACTCCCCAATAATTTCCTACATGCAAATGTACATCTCAGCATCTAAGACAGACATTTACCTTGCATGACATTTTCCACTGGAGTTAAAGCCAATGTATGTCTAGAGCAGGTGTAGCTCAGCTAGTAAAGAATCTGCCTGCAATGCAGGAGACCCCGGTTGGATTCCTGGGTCGGGAAGATCCTCTGGAGAAGGGATAGACTACCCACTCCAGTATTCTTGGGCATCACTAGTGGCTCAGACAGTAAAGAATCTGCCTGCAATGTGGGAGATCTGGTTTCAATCCCTGAGTTAGAAAGATCCATGGCAATCCACTCTCGTATTCTTGCCTGGAGAATCCCTATGGACAGAGGAGCCTGGTGGGCTACAGCCCATGGGGTTGCAAAGAGTTAAACCTGACTGAGCGACTAAGCACTGTGGTTCAGTGCCAGAGTTAGATAGAATACAGTTTATATAGCCAGAATAATGTCAGAATAACTCAAGTCCTTTACTGATACCATTTGGAGAAAGATGTTGGTTGCAAGCTATAGAAAGCCCCACTAAGATTGTTTAAGGAGAGGAAAAGTGTATCTGTGTAATCACATTGTTGATGGGGAGAGTTCGTGAAACTGAAGTCCAGAGGTAGACGTTTAAGCACATTGGAACCAGGAACTTGGTGTGTTCACCAGGACCTAGTCTCTCCTCCTCCTTCCTCTGTGTTGACCCCATTCTCAGAGTCTTTAGCCACCTAGTGGTAGGATGGCTGCCATTACCTGCAGTGTCTACAAGATTTCAGCCCTGCAGCTCATGTCCAGTAGAAGGGAGAACAACTCTTTTCTAGATACTCAAATAAAACAGGTGCGTTGTATAGTGACTAAGAACATGGACTCTCCCCCCAGAGCACCCAGGTTCACACCCCAGCTCTGTCCTTTACCAGCTGTATGACCAAGGCTGAATTACTTATCTCTTTGTACCATAGATCCTTTATCTGCACAGTGATTGACAATTACCTTTCCTTTTCCATGGGATTACACATGCAAAATGGGTTAATATTTGTACAGTGTTTAGAATGGTGCTAAACATATTATAAATACTACATAAGAGTTTGTTAAAATTAAAAAAAATACACAGCTAAGTTGACTTGGGCCACATTCCCACCTCTGAATTTATGAATGAGGACCAGACCGAAACGATGTCCAGCTTGTCCACCCTGGAAGTGAAGGTAGAGTTAGTGCCACCAAAATATACTGTCTGAGGTAGGAGGTTCTCCAAAAGCATTCAGACATCTGTTACCAGGTGAAGGGGAATAGGTGCTGGGCAGGAAAATAACAAATGTCCTCTTGATTCATATTTTTAAAAAACTTATACACAGGACACACCATAGTTTAGCAATAGCTTTAAAAATCTTTTAAAAAATTGATACCTTTATAATGAAATGACCTGCATGACACTAGATACATCCAAGTGAAAAAAACTAGCATCACCTCAACTGAAACAAATTATATGCTTCCTAATTTAACACAATGAGAAGATATTCTCCTTTATTATCTTTGAAAAGTTTCCTTGGGACTATCTGGAATTGTGTGTGACATGAAACTCCAAATTTATTTCTTTTCCAGTATGGACATGCACTTTCCCTGGAACCATTTATTGGAAAGTTCATCCTTTCCCCAGTGTTCAGCTCTGTCACTTCAATTACATCTCACCTGTTCATATAATTGCAAGTTTATTTCTGGTTTTCTATTATGTTCCATTGGTCTATTTATTTCTGTGCCAATACCACACTGTTTGCATTACTATACAGGGTAAAGTGAGAAGGTTTAACAGATAGAAGAAAGTTCTAAAAAGAAAGGAGATTCAAAAGGCCAAATAAATCCAAAATAAGATGAATAGATAAATATTAATAACAAATAATATAAGTAATGAGTACACAAAGAAGCAAGAGAAAACAGTAGCAATCAATTCATACCAAACACATCAACTAAAGAAAATTAAAAAACAAATGGGAAGTCTTAAAAAAAGCTAGAGAAAAAAGACTAGTTACTTATTAACGAGTGACACTTCAGTGGAGACAATGGAAGCAGAAACAATAAAATGATATCTATAATGTATTGAAAGAAACCACTGCCATCCTAGAATTCTGTACCCAGTGAAAATATCCTTTAAGAATGTTGGTTAAACAAAGACATTTTTAGCAAACAACAGGAGTAATTTGCTACCAACAGGAAAGGAAAATTATTATTATTTTTTTTTTTTTTTAGGAAAATTATTCTAAATGGAAAGCCTTGGATATAAGCAGTAAACAGCAAAAAACTTGGTGACTATAATAACAACTATAACGGTCGTTTGTGATGGGTGTTTTGGTTGTCCGTTGTTCGTTATCTCTCATGATTCTCTGTGTTGACTGGACTTGGCAGTTTTTGCTAGTTTCACTTGGAATGTCTCACAACATTAGATGTTACCTATGGCCTGTCATCCAGAGGCTCAACGGGCACAGCATCATATCTGGGCCTCTCTCACCCTCTCCTTGGTGTCAGGGCCTCCTCTTCCCTTCTCTTCTCTCCAGCAAGCTAGCCAGATTTCTTTCTTTTTCTTTTTTTTTTATTTATTTTTATTAGTTGGAGGCTAATTACTTTACAGTATTGTAGTGGGTTTTGTCATACATTGACATGAATCAGCCGTGGATTTACATGTATTCCCCATCCCGATCCCCCCTCCCACCTCCCGCTCTACCCGATCCCTCTGGGTCTTCCCAGTGCACCAGGCCCGAGCACTTGTCTCATGCATCCATCCTGGGCTGGTGATCTGTTTCACCATAGATAATATACATGTTTCGATGCTGTTCTCTCGAAACATCCCACCCTCGCCTTCTCCCACCAGATTTCTTTTTTAAAAGTAGTTTTATTTATGGTTACTTTTGGGTGCGGTGGGTCCTTGTTGCAAACACTCTTTGTTGTTTCTCTACTTGTGGCAAGCAGGGCCTATTCTAGTTGCAGGGCACAGTCTTCCTATTGCAGTAGCTTCTCTTTTTGCAGAGCATGGGTTCTGGGCACGTGGACGTCAGTAGCTTGGTACACAACTTAGTGGGCTTAGTTATCCAAAGTCATGTGGAGTCTTCTCAGACTAGCTATCCAACCTATGTCCCCTGCTTGGGCAGGAGGATTCTTAACCACTTTACCATAGGGAAGTCTGCCAGATTGCTTGTATGGTATCTCAGGACTCCTAAAAGGGCAAGAGGGAAAACTTCCAGGCCATCTTAATATTTGGTTGAAAAAGTCATTTTTGTGTTAGTCAAGGTTCTCCAGAGAAACGTGCTGTATATAAAGAAACTTATTGGTTTATGTGATTATGGACCTGAGAAGTTCCAAGATCTGTAATCAACAAGCTGGCAACCCAGGAGAGCTGATGATGTATTAATAATTCTAGTCTGAGAACCAGAAGGAGCTAGTCATGTATGTTCCAGTCCAAAAGTTGGCAGGATTGAGACCTGGAAAGAGCCAATATTTCTATTTGAGTCCAAAGACACAAAAAGACCAATGCTGTAGCTCAAAACAGTCAGGCAGAAGGAATTCCCTCTTTTTGTTCAGCCTTTTTGTTCCATTCAGGTCTTCTATTGAGTGTATGAGGCTCATTTGGGAGGAAATTTACTTAATCTACCAATTCAAATATTAATCTCATTCAAAAACACCCTCAAAGACAAACTCAGAATAATGTTTGACCAAGTATCTGGGCACCCTGTGGCCTAGTCCAGTTGCTTTATAAACCTAAGCATCACAGCTTTTATTGACTAAATCAAACCACGGGCCAGAATAAATAGAAGCCCAGTGTGGTTAAAGAAAATTTGAACTATACTATAAACTTATTAGATTGAATAGGGCATAATGCTATACATTTAGCTATACACACAATGCTAAACCATAACACAATAAGTTCAAAAGGATTGAAATCATACAACAACAATGGAATGGATCTAGAAGTCAATAACAGAAAGGAATTCAGGAAATTCACAAATGTATAGAAATTAAAACAACACACTCCTAAATAACCAATGAGTCAAAAGCAATCACAAGAGAAATGAGAGAATACTTTGAGATGAATGAAAATGAAGACACAACATAGCTATCAAAATCCACCTTTTACAAAATCTGCATGTAGACCATGAGTGAACGTGTTAGTCACTCAGTCGTGCCCAACTCTTTGCAACCCCATGGGCTATAGCCCACCAGGCTCCTCTGTTCATGGAATTTTCCAGGCAAGAATACTGGAGTGGGTTGCCATTCCTTTCTCCGAGGGATCTTCCCTACCCAGGAATCGAACCCAGGACTCCTGCTGCATTATAGGCAGATTCTTTACTGTGTGAGCTACCAGGAAAGTCCTGTAGATCATAAGGGGAGATAGTTTTTGGCTGACTGCTTCTGCCAAGTCCTTTAGCTAAAGCTTTTCCATGTGCAGGCTTTGAATCTCAGTAAATGCAATAGTCCCTTGAAGAAGTCACACTCAATTTATATCAGTCATTTACACCTTAATACTAATCAGAGACTTGAGTTAGGTGGTCTTTAGTAATTTGACAAAAAGACATATTTCAAAGCCTTGGGACTCAAAGTAGGAGGAAAGAAAGGGTGGGTAGACAGGCTGGGTGGCAAGATCAGAGCCCAAAACTTCCCTCACTCACTGTTTAAGTCACCATATTACCAGGCATGCTTAGGTCCTTTGCATATAATAAATGGCCCAAGTATCTCTCCTCCAGGGGATCTTAATAGGAATCTCAGTGCAAAGCCATGAATCTGTAATAGCACAGTTTTAGATGCATACCAGCAGGAAGGGAATAGGTTTGGGAGCATCAGAGACTTCCTAGAGCCCCTAAAATCACAAATTAGGTCTGTAGTAGAATCTGCTGACAGCCTCCTAATGGATGTCCAAGCTACATTTACTGCAGACATACTACACTCTTCCCTGGAGGTCAAGCTTCTCTCAGAGATTGGAGGATATATGAATCTTTGAAAACTGCTGTATAAATATTGACATCATAGTTATTTTGACCTCAGTAACCCTAAACTACCAGCAATGGCAGAGGAGCCTGAGGATTCAATGTGACTGGCCAGTCTGAGAGATTTTCTCTTTGATTTCAAAAGACCAGTGATTCTTTAAGTGTGTTGGGAATGGAGATCGTAAACAAGTGATGCTCCTTTCCTCTGACATGGTGGTCTTCCATCTGAGCCTCACATTTCAAGTCCTACCTATACCTAGCGCAGCCTTTGGCATGAAGTGCTTCTATGAATAAATGAATGCTTTTAAGTGGCTTGCTTAACTCTGCTTTTTTGCACATATTCAGTGAGCTAATTCTATTAGCCCAGGCTGTTGATGGTCTAAGAAAAACTGAAGGAGTTCATTTTTGGCCAAGACTCCTCATTTGTAATGTTGGTGGTTACCGCACCCAAGGCTTCCAACTTAATTGGAAACAGTGGAATGTAATTTAGTTGTGGTTGTTTCTCTAGCTGTTAATTTAGCTGATTTGAATGCCATTAAGGTTTTAATGGAAACAATTCTTGGCTAATTAAGCAGAACTTCCATCTGCTGGTAGTTGATTACAGGTAGGATGTGCACTGAGTTCACTCTTCCATGCTTCTTAAAGCAAGATCTGCAAAGACACTCAGCCCCAGCTCCGAATACATTTGGCATCTAAAAACCCTGGTGTTTATAATCAAAACCAGAGTCTGTTCAGTGACCAAACACTAAAACTGCTGGGTTTTGTTTTTCTAGCTGAATTTCCAATGACAAAATATTGAAGGCGTTTTGTTTATTGGCTCTTCCCAGGAGATCTGCTGCTCAGATAAGGTTAAAGCTTTATAACTTTGTTTAAAAAGAGAAGTTAGCATCTAAAGAATGGTCTTTTAAATAAAAAAAAAAAAAAAGAGTCAATACTTTCCACTTCATTATTTTAATAAGACTTCAGTTACTTTGAAAGTCTGATATTGTCTGCTCACTCTTGTGGACTGATTGTGGTTTTCTAAGTTTTCCTCAGGAGTGTTCAAGCTGATCAGGCAGCCCTCTGCTCTGAAACCTTTACAAGACAGGAACAGTCATCCATCTCAGTCATTTCTCTAGGTCAGGAACCAACCTCAGCCCAGTTCTGAGGGAAGAGACCTGAACCCCAGTTGTTTCTGCTTTGGGCAAATCTAGACACTTCTTTCCCCCTTATATAGGTGATTCTGTGCCATGGAACTCTAAAACCAAACTTTCTTCTACAGGGTTATGGTAAAAGATTAATTGTTTAAAGATTTTCAAAAAGATTTTAAAAAAATATTTGTTTATTTGTCTGTGCCATGTCTTAGTTGCAGCCTGTGGGTTCCCTGACCAGGGAGCAAACCTGGGCCCCTGCATTGGAAGTGCAGTCTTAGCCACAGGACCACCAGGGAAGTCCCCCCAAAATTATTAAAGTTACAAAAGCAAGTGTTGCCAGAATGAGAGAACTCCGAGGCTGTGTTCTCTGCATCTTCTCCATCCCCACTTCCCTGGCAGCTGAACCTGGGAGGTGTTCCTCCGTCCTTAAGAGCACACTCCACTGCTAGTAACTTTAGTTTTCAATGGCAGCTTAGATGTTGGCCGCTCTTTAATTAGTCTAGGAACGGGAGCCTGCAGTCAGCACATTCACTTCTGAGGTCCAGTGGGAATGTGTGTGACCACATGGTGACCAGGAGATTCTAGCAGCCACGCGGGGAAGAGCCTTGTTACTTCACTGTCATTTGGATCCTTGAGGGAGAAACTTCTCAATTCCTGCTTTCATCAGGCCATTAGTCTGTAACTACATGCTTGTCTCATCTGAAAATTCACTGTTTCACTTAGAATGGAGAACTAAGGATGAATGTCTCACTATACTGAAGGCAAATAATTTGTTCTCATTCTCTCATTATTCAGCAACCGTTTACTGAATGTCTTATCAGACAGTCTAGATTTTCCAAGATAGCCTCGTGTAAAGAAATTTTGATACTTTCCATGAAAGCAATTTGTTAACTGTATCTTAAATATGGTATAATATTTGAAAGGGAAAGTGTTAATTGTTCAGTCATGTTCAACTCTTTGCAACCCCATGAACTGTAGCCTGCCAGGCTCCTCTGTCCATGGCATTCATTCTCCAAGCAAGAATACTGGAGTGGGTAGCCATTCCCTTCTCCAGAGGATCATAACCCAGATCTCCTGCATTGCAGGTAGACTCTTTACCATCTGAGCCACCAGGTTCTTATAAACATACAGATTAGGAAAACAAAAAGGTGTCAAGTTATGTGTTCCATGTGCGAAGTTTGACTGTCTGAACACCTCAGTTGTATTAATGTCTTTGTTAGAAGCAGAGATGAATAAGGCAAGATCTTGCTTTAAACTGTTCACATGTAGCAGAGGATGGGAGGCGTGTATGTTGGTAACTGTAATAGAAGGTGGAGAGGGACAGGTGTGCGGAGGAACTGCCTGGGCTGCTCAGAGAAGATTATGCTTGCCTAGAAAGGCCAACCGGAGGAAGGGTTTCAGCCAGCGTGCAGGACACCGAGGCTCTGAGTTAGCAGCAGCGTGGTGCGGGGCGTTGAAGGCAGGCAACGCCCAGTGTATGAGCAGGAGCCTGCAAAGAGGGGTGGAGGAGTTCGGGGCATGGGAGGGGAGTACAGTGAGATGGAGAGGGCATGATAAATCCATCCAGAAATCTCAGGTCAGGGAGACTGGACATCATTCAGTGTGCAGTGAGGGTGGAGTGAAGCTGATTGCTAAGGTGGCGCAGAGGTTGTCACCGATCTGAAGGCTGATATGGCATCAGGAGTAGGATGGGGGTGGGCTGGGGAGGCAGAGGGGGAGCAAAGAAACACAGGAAACTTGGAAGGTGGGTGGCACCTTCCATGGTGCTCAGGAGATGGTCCTCCCCACAAGCCGGAGGCAGAGGACTGTCTGTGGAAGTCTATGGACACACAGGAGTGGTGGGGTACACCCTAGTATCTGACAGTCTATGTGGCCTCAGTCGGGCAAAACACTCTGATCAGGAGAAAAGACCTCTGGCTGAGTTTCAGCAGCACTTCTCAAAATTTCATGTGTACGCATACCATGTGGGGATCTTGTAAAAATGCGGATTCTGAACGTGCAGGTCTGGGTAGGGCCTGAGACCCTGCATTTCTTTTTTTTTTTTTTATTATTTTTATTAGTTGGAGGCCAATCACTTCACAACATTTCACTGGGTTTTGTCATACATTGATATGAATCAGCCATGGATTTACACGTATTCCCCATCTCGATCCCTGCTCCCGCCTCCCTCTCCACCCGATTCCTCTGGGTCTTCCCAGTGCACCAGGCCGGAGCACTTGTCTCATGCATCCCACCTGGGCTGGTGATCTGTTTCACCATAGATAGTATACATGCTGTTCTTTTGAAATATCCCACCCTCACATTCTCCCACAGAGTTCAAAAGTCTGTTCTGTATTTCTGTGTGAGACCCTGCATTTCTAACAAGTTACCTGTGTTGAGGCCCACACCATTGGTCCAGGGACCACTCTGAATAGCAAGGAGCCAGAAAGACACAGTTGCTGGTTTTAGGCAATAATTCCTAACAGCTGAAAATCTGAGAAAAGCGACTTGGGTTGTTTCTTAGTGTGGTCATTTCTTTAAATCTCATTCTCAGTGCAGCAAGAAGCTGACACATAAACTGTTTTTTGGTTCTAGCTTGACCCATGCAAACTGGCCCTCTTTCCAGAGAGTGTGTGTGACCAGGTGTTGTGAGTGCCGAGGTCTCAAAGGAGACTCCGCTTGGTTGTGAGCAACCCTTCAAGACAAAGTCCATGGCTGCCCTGGGTTCAGGGAGTGGATCCCTCCTTTGTTCCAGAAGCTTCTCTTCTGTGTTTGAGGTCTGATGGACTAGAAGGGAGGAAGGGTAGAGTTCAGAAGTGGCAGATCCTTGAAAGCACGGTGACTCGGTGTTCTGACGTCAGGATGCAGCCTGGGAGGGGCTGGGGTTGGCCTGGAGGTCTGGTGGAGGGTCAGTCCCCAGAGGAAAGCAGCCACTGCCGTGTTTGCAGTGGGTACTCAGGCTGACCGCCTCCTGTCTGCAGAGCTGCTCCCCACAGCTCTGAAGAATGCTGCCCCCTCAGTCCCTGTTACTGTGTGAGGCTCTTCATTTTGGGGGAGACCGGCTGCAGCTTCATGCCAGCCCACCAGCGGCAGAGACCCCTGGCCTGTGTGTGAATCAAAAGAACAGGCTTCGAGCTTCTTCTCTTGGAGCTGGACAAGGGTTGCATGGGTCCACATTTTGAGTGATCCACTTATAAATATGGGGTAACTGTTTATCCCCCTTCATTATCTTAGACCACAAAGAAGGCCATATTTCTCTTAACAGTCGGTAGTGTTCAGAACCACCATCCACTAACTTGGGCCGTGTAAGTACATCCTTCTTTCCTCTCCTGGGATAGCCTTCTAGTTTCAACTCTGAAGTCAGAGCTCCAGCTGGATCCAGAAGGCTGGGTGCTGCTCTGGACTGTGGGGCTCATGGGCCCTATGCACAGCCCAGGGCCAGTGCTGACCGGCCACAGCATCATCCAGGAGGCTGGGAGCTGGTGAGTCAGCCTTGCCATCACTCGGGATTTTTGCAAAAGCCAGGTGTCTGTGAGCTTTGCTGAGTGAGAGCACCTTCTCGGGGTGTTGGGGGCAGTAGATGTTTCCACCTCAAAGCCTGGGTCCAAAGCCACTGTAACCTTGTGGGTTTCCAGTCACATCAGTACTTCCCAGAGGCCCCACCATAGGGGTCCTCATCACAGTTCACCCCAGACAGTTGAGGTCCTGGGATGGAGCTGAGGTCAGGGGTCACCTAGCCAGTCTCTCCTTCTCTCAAAGGGGTCCCCGCATGTCATTTTCACCCATTGATCAGCACTTGGGCCCAGTAATCATCAGTGATTCTAATAATTAGAGGTACGCATATGGAACTTCTGGAATTGAACAGGGGGTTCAATCCTGGTTTACCGTGTAGTTCCGTGGCCTGCTCATCAGGGCATGCGCTTTGGAGCCAGCCTGACTGGGACCTGCGTTCCAGATCCTTGTCTCCCTTGTTGTTAGACCTTGGGTAGTTCACGTAATCGTCATGAGCCTGGGTTTTCCCGGCCATAAAACAGAGATGGTGATGCTCCCCGGCCTCCTGGGGTTGTGGGAAGAATGGGGACGCACAGGAGGGTCTTTCACGCTGTGTGTGGTCCATGGGAAGCACCCAATAAATATTAGCTATTACTGTGAAATGATGCTTGGGCAATAAGTAAGGAGTTGTGGTTTTATTAGAAACAAAGTAGGTACGTCTGCTTCTTCGTCCCTCATCCCTCTGGCAAGCCACGAGCTCATAAATGCATGGCGTCCACCTGGTGGCTGCATCCCCAAACCTCTCATCAAAAACCTTGGAGGAAATGAAAAGGCTTGTAATTTATAAGCCAAGGCTTCTCCCAGGGGTGGGGGAGAGTGGAGCACACACTCAGGCTTCGTGGGGGCTGCACAGGCAGCTCAAAAACAAAGCAGCACTTTGTCCTGTGACTGTTTCTTGTCATAATACTTAATTAAAATTGAAATTTCAAATAACACTAAAGGAAAGTGTGAGATATTTACATCTATTCAAGAAGGGAGCATGCATTTAAAAGGTTGAAAGCTCGTCTACAACCTGGAAAACCCAGCCAGCAGCACCGGAAGAGGACAGGCACAGGGAGGTGTGGCCCTGTGCACCTCTGCCCAGCCCGCGGCAGAGGCCCACCCATCCCCGGGCTGGCACTGGGCAGGTGGAGCCCAGGAGCCCTTGCAGTTAGACTATTTGGAAAAAGCTGGCACCTGCCCAGGCACTTCTATGTTCTGGACCCTTCCTTTGGCTTTGTAATGCTAATGAGTGAAACTTGAACAAACGTTCCTTACAACCATTTGAAACACATTGCCCCTTCATCCTTGGGTTTTCACTGTTATTCCAGTGATCCTTTAGCATGTGGGGCATCAATCCTTTATTCATCCTGAGAGGTCCATTTACCACCCTGGCTAAATAAAACTTCTTCATAGGTCTCCCCCCTCCACCCACCCAAGTTCTAATTTTCTTTACATTTAAGACTTAAAAATTTAAAAGTTCATAAAAGTGAAAAATATACTTGCTGAAATGTGCACAAGTGTGTGGCTTAATGAATCATTCTGATGTGGATGGAACCAATCAAAAAACAGTGTTACCATCCTCTCTCCACACGCCATGCCCCACCTGAACATAGTCTAGTCACTCATCACCCCCAGAAAGGTGAGCCCAATCCTGGCTTCAATAACACAAAATTATTTGGCTTGTTTCTGGACTTTAGATAAATGGAATCACACAGGATGTGCTCTTTGGGGTCTGCCTCTGTCCAATGTTCTGTTGAGGAGGTGTGATGTAGATAGATCCTTCCTCCTCAGCTCTGTCTAGTACCCACTGTGTGGTCCTGCATGATTGGAGACATCCCCGGAAGAGGTGGGCATGCCTCCTTGACAGCATTGGTCTCAGGGATGGACTTGTGGCCTGTGTCAGCCAACTGGGATTTCCCAGACCGGAAACCGGTCATATCTCTCTGTTCCTCGTGAGAAGCAGCATATCCTAGCCAAATCTGGAGTCAGGTCATCTGTGCCTGACTCTGGCTGTGTCACTTACTAGCTCTGGAATCTGCTCTGAGGTATTTAACATCTTCATTTCCCATCTTAGTTTCCTCTTCTGTAGAAGGATATAACAATAATAGCATCAATACCATAGAGTCGTTTCAAAGATGAAGTGAATGCCTAGAACCATACCAGGCGAATGTTAAATGCTAATAGGTGGGCGTTTGTTCTTGGGCTGTGAACTTTAAAGGTGCAAGGGCTGTGGTGGCCACTGAGTTGTCTGCAGTGTGAGGTTGTCTGCGGTCTGAGTTCTCCTTGCCTCATGCCTGCCATGCCTCTGAACTCCTGTACATGCTGTTTCCTCTGCGTACCCTGTCATCCTCCTTTGATTCTCACATAAAACTTCCATCCTTCTTACATGTCTCAACCCCAAAGGACCAGAGTATCTACTTTGTTTCTAATAAAACATCATCCCCATCTCTGCCCCCATCATCATGCCTCAATAGCTCCCAAAGTGTGGTCAGCAAACCCCTGGAGCGTCCTCCTAAGACACTATTTCCTTTCCCACTTTGGGGACATTTGTGCTGATAATCGGAGAAGGCAATGGCACCCCACTCCAGTACTCTTGCCTGGAAAAATCCCGTGGACGGAGGAGCCTGGTGGGCTGCAGTCCGTGGGGTCGTGAAGAGTGGGACATGACTGAGCGACTTCACTTTCACTTTTCACTTTCATGCATTGGAGAAGGAAATGGCAACCCACTCCAGTGTTCTTGTCTGGAGAATCCCAGGGACAGAGGAGCCTGGTGGGCTGCCGTCTATGGGGTCGCACAGAGTTGGACACGACTGAAGCGACTTAGCAGCAGCAGCAGCAGGACTGATAACACAAAAGCAGCAGTGAGTAAAACTGTAGCTGCTTAACGTGAATCAAGGCAGTGATACCAAACTGTACTCCTGGACACTGGGTCCCTCCTCACCATGTACTAATAGAAAAGAAAACAGTTTCTCTTAAGAATGCCTTTGATTAGTTTGATTAGGCAGGAAAAACTGTTCATTTTGACCCTTAAATATCTGTTCTTTTAAATTTCTGAGAGGCCAAATCGGAAAGTATGCATAAACCCTTTCTTAAGTAGATGGAAGTAGGATATCTGTCTCAAGGCAAAGCACTTGAATGAATGAGTTGTGAGCGGAATTGGCTGTTTTTTCCATGGAATTTCATTTTTACTTGAAGGAACAAATGACAGGCAGATGGTGGTTATTCAGACTTAGGTGTCTGGCAGACATTTTCTTGAACCTGAATGAAGAGATCCTGGCATGTCAAGGAGAGTATCGGTCAGTACGCATTGCCAAAGATAAAACCCGAACTTCAAGAAAAAATGGAAATTTTCGAGAACATGTAAATGCCACCACTGAGCGAAACAGCTTCCCGCTACTTAAAGACTTTTCCGGTGAGGTGGGGGTAGATTAACAAATGGGGCTGGGCCAGAATCTCGTGTCTGTCTGTGTACCAGGGTCTCCCCCTCTGGCTGTGGGAGTCCTCCTCTCCACACTGATTCCGTCCCATTTGTCATCTTCCTCCAGCTACTGTCCTGCCCTTCACATGAGTGCCACCACAGATTTCACAGAACTGTCCACCCAGGGAGGGCTGGGGTGACCCCAGGACAGCTGCCCGTGGATGATACCCTTGGGGGAGACAGCACTGCTGTTTGGTTCAGGGACCCAGAAGGAATTTGGATTCTCACGGTGGGAGGCTAAAGCCAGTTGAGTGCAGTAGGCTGGCTCCCTAGTGGGCTGACTCAACCCTCCATGAATTGTTGTTTAGTTGATCGATGTTCTTTAGTCACTAGGTTGTGTCCAACCTGTTGTGACCCCATGGACTATAACCTGCCAGGTTCCTCTGTCCATGGGATTCCCAGGCAAGAATACTGGAGTGGGTTGCCATTTCCTTCTCCATGGGATCTTCCTGACCCCAGGATGGAACCCCTGTCTCTTGCATCTCCTGCATTGGCAGGCAGATTCTTTATCACTGAGTCACCTGGGAAGTCCCAGTGAACCACAGAAAAATGTGTATTACATTCTTATTGATAATTGATTAATATCACTCCTTAGCAATTATTGTGAAATACCTTTTAAAGTTCCTTTTGAGGAATGTTCTAGACATCAGAATCTCTTATGTGTCATTTCTTTCTTTCTTTTTTTTTTTTTTTGCTTTAGAAACTTTTTAAACATTATTTGGAAATAATGCTATACTAAAAGGTAGGTGCATATAGCTCAATTCCAGAAAAATAAATGACACAATCAAAAAATGGACCTAAGATCTAGACAGACATTTCTCCAAAGAAGACATACAGGTGGCTAACAAACACATGAAAAGATGCTCAACATCACTCATTATCAGAGAAATGCAAATCAAAACCACAATGAGATACCATTACATGCCAGTCAGGGTGGCTGCTATCCAAAAGTCTACAAGCAATAAATGCTGGAGAGGGTGTGGAGAAAAGGGAACCCTCTTACACTGTTGGTGGGAATGCAAACTAGTACAGCCACTATGGAAAACAGTGTGGAGATTCCTTAAAAAACTGGAAATAGAACTGCCATATGACCCAGCAATCCCACTCCTGGGCATACACACCGAGGAAACCAGAACTGAAAGACACATGTACCCCAAAGTTCCTTGCAGCACTGTTTATAATAGCCAGGACATGGAAGCAACCTAGACGCCCATCAGCAGACGAATGGATAAGAAAACTGTGGTACATATACACAATGGAATGTTACTCAGCCATTAAAAAGAATTCATTTGGATCAGTTCTAATGAGATGGATGAAACTGGAGCCTATTATACAGAGTGAAGTAAGCCAGAAAGAAAAACACCAATACAGTATACTAACGCATATATATGGAATTTAGAACGATGGTTAGCAATAACCCTATATGCAAGACAGAAAAAGAGACACAGGTGTATAGAACAGACTTTTGGACTCTATGGGAGAAGGCAAGGGTGGGATGATCTGAGAGAATAGTATTGAAACATGTATATTATCAAGTGTGAAACAGATCGCCAGTCCAGGTGGGATGCTTGAGACAAGTGCTTGGGACTGGTGCACTGGGATAACCCAGAGGGACGGGATGGGGAGGGAGGTGGGAGGGGAGTTCAGGATGGGGAACACATGTAAATCCATGGCTGATTCACATCAATGTATGGCAAAAACCACTACAATATTGTAAAGTAATTAGCCTCCAACTAATAAAAATGAAAAAATAAAAAGAAGATGCAAATATAGGACAGTGAGTCAGTTCCTGTATACCCATCACACAACTTCCCCCAATAATAATGTTTTACCTAACACGTGTGTGTATGTGCTAAGTGACTTCAGTGGTGTCCAACTCGTTGTGTCCCTATGGACTGTAACCTGCCAGGCCCTCTGTCCATGGGATTCTCCAGGCAAGAATACCACAGTGGGTAGCCATTTCCTCCTCCAGGGGTCTTCCCAATCCAAGGATCAATCAGCATCTCTTGTGTCTCCTGCGTTGGCAGGTGGGATCTTTACCACTTGCACCAGCTGGGAAGCCCCTCTACCTCACAAAGTAGTTGTTAGGTAACAAATATTAGTCGCTCAGCAGCATCTGACTCTACAGCCCACAGACTGTAGACTTCCAGGCTCTTCTGCCTATGGGATTCTCCTGGCAAGGATACTAGAGTGGGTCGCCACTCCCCTCTCCAGTGGATCTTCCTGACCCAGGGATCGAATCCAGGTCTCCTGCATTGCAGGCAGATTCTTTACTGTCTGAGCTATAAGGGAAGCCCCTTACCTGACATAGTCCATTGTGAATACTGGGAAACTGACATTAGTGCAATGTTATTAACAGTACACAGTGTACTTAATCTATTGACACATAAAGAAACTCCTTTGTGCTACCCCTTTATAATTGTACTCCATTCATCTTTTAAAAATAAAATAGTTTTTAATTCAATGAAAATGACACTTCATTAAAAATATCCATGATTGGAAACACTAGTGCTAAGCATAGGGCCATGAATGTAGTAAATTATGTGGGATTTAAGCTTGAAAGACTCACTATAAACATAGACTTGTGGCTCACTTGTGTGATTTTAGGGACGGATTGCAGCCTCTCTGAGCCTTGGGTTTTTTTTTTTTTAATTTTGGTACTTATTTCTTTACTTTTGTTTGTGGTTGTGTTGGGTCTCAGCTGTGGCTTGTGGGATCTTCATTGTGGAATGTGGACTTTTCTCTAGTTGTGGTGTGCAGGCTCTATGGTTGTGTTGTTTGGCCTTAGTTGCCCCATAGGATGTAGGAGCTTAGTTCCCCCAACCAGGAATCAAACCCTCGTCCCTGGCATTGGAAGGCAGATTCTTAACCACTGGACTGCCAGGGAAGTCCCAAGCCTTGGTTTTTATTAGCTACAGAATGCAACTATAATCTCTACCCACTGAGGTATAGAGATGCTACACAGGTAAGATGAAGTGCCTGACACATCCCTCACAAGTTCTCTGCCCACAGCCAGTGTCTTAGGTCACATTATCCAGAAAACAGAGTCTGAGACGGAGATCCGCCTACAGGTTGTTTATGGGGTCTGCTCAAGGGATCCATACTTATGAACTAGTTGGGACAGAGGACTGGCAAGGAGAAGGTGAAACTATGATGCAGTTGCAACAAGAATTATTAGATGATCCTGCAGGGAGGCCTTTAAAGATGCCTAGGCCTTTGTGTTTCCCTGGTGGCTCAGTGTAAAGAATCTGCCTGCCAGTGTGGAGGTGCAAGAGACGCAAGTTCGATCCCTGGGTCGGGAAGATTGCCTGGAGGAGGAAACAGCAACCCGTTCGGTATTCTTGCTGGGAAAAGTCCATGGGCAGAGGAGCTTGGTGGGCCACAGTCCATGGGGTTGCAAAGAGTCGGACACGACTGAGCATGCACGTTGACAGGCCTTCAGACCCCTGCATCAACTAGCCACTGGATGTGGGCTGCTCTGAGGGAAGAGGGTAACTCTGGGCAGGCTGGCTCCCTTCAGCCAAGGGCGAGGCCTAAGGACAGACCCAGCTGGGAGCCTCTGCACTGCCAGAGGATCCGGACAGTGTCTCACTGTGTCTGCTGTGCTCACTGTTATTATTATGGCTCTGAGGAAGGGGGACATCAAAAGGGGAAATGTTCATAGGTCCCTCATCCTCCCCATGCGTTAACCACATCAAACGCAGGCACATGTGAATGGCTTGATAACCCTAGAAAAAGCTGTTTCCTTTTCTGTTAGATCATTGAAGGGAATCTGTTTACATCTTCAGGAATTGCTATTTTGGGAGAAAGAGAAAAAAAAGCAGCGGATCCTACTCTTCCTTCTAGCTGCTAAAGGGAATTTCCTAAAACTCCCTTTGCCAGCCCCATGAAAGAAATCCATCTTGTACTATCCTGCCCCCTGTAAGGATTGCCTTGAAGTGGGATTTGGAGGCAGACTTTTAATAACTTTTCAAGAAATCCCTTCTTGGCTTGCCGAGAACAACTTGGTATCAGTGGTGTTACCAGTAATCATGTGTGTTTAGTAAAAGCTGGAAACCTATTGGAAGTCTTGACACTCAGCTAAGGCCCTTGGAGACACCAATGAAGAGATACCGGATCTCTAACTGGAAAGATCCCATTTCATGCCTTTCCCCCCATGCACAGCTGCTCGGAGATAGAACAGATAGTGGGATTTTAAAAGTACCAACCTAAGAAGTACAGTCTTATTCTGATTACTCAGCGGATGTGGGTTAAGATCCTGACGGTTCGTATGGTAAACTCAGTTCGTTTGATCTATAAACATTATGAGACCGTGTCCCCTTTTATAAGGCAAAGATCATATATATTTAAAGTAAAGCTTATCTGTTCTCTGAAACATCATGAGTTTCGGAGTCAATTGAAATAAGTTTCCTTGGTGTGTTAAGTCTCTGGAGTAAAGTTCTTTGGCCAGTTATCCAAGCAAGTATTTGCTTTAATTCGTTTGTAAATAAAGATACAGCTCCATTGTACACAGTGACGATGAAATGATAACTTGAGAAATGTTCATAAATTAAGGAGATTTTTCTGCCAGAAAGCTTGATACACACTTTTTGCCATGCTGGATGTTTGTGGGGGGAGGCTGGGTGCCTACACTTAACACAGAGAGAGACTGACCTAGAAACTTCTACATCTGTGACAAGGGCACAAGCCCCTCATCCTCTTCAGAACTGGGACGGGTTCAACTCAACCCTGCTGGTCACTGTCCTCCAGCACTCTCTGTCTCTGTCTCTCTCTCTCTCCAGACTTACAGACAGCCGTGGCTTTCTCAGCATGGGAGAGGGAAACAGGGAAGAAGCCAGCTCAGGGCCCTGGAAGGCCCAAGGATGAAGCTCTGCCAGGGAAATAGCCCCTGCAGAAAGAATGAAGGGAGGTGAAGGCCCATCATCCCAGGGGTCTTAAATAGCACAGGTCACCCTTGCCTCCTCACTCTAGGGAAAGGTCTGGGGGCAGGAGCCAGATGGAATTCCCTTTGTGTTTCTGCAGGGCCCCGCACAGATAGAGCTGGGGGCTGAATGGACTTCCCTGTTACCCTTATTAACTGCCAGAAAGTGACAGTATGAGTTAAGCAGCACTGATCAGCGCCACAAATTAGTCATCCTTAGAGGCAGCAGGATTTTGACTGTTGTATCAGAGATCTTGGGTTTGTTCCTGGAAACTTCCCTGGGCAAGTGTCCTTTGCAAATCAGAATCTATGGTGAACTCATCTAGTGGATGATGCTCACTCGTCTGGGAGTCAGAGGAGGCCTGGGCTCAGGTCCTTCCCCAGCTACGTGACCTTGGAGAAGTGGCCAAACCACCTTAAGGCACAGTTTGCTCAGTGGTTAAATTGGTGGATCCAACGCTGCCTCTCACAGACCTGTTTTACGAGTCTGATGAGCTCACGTCTGCGAAGCATCAGGCTCACCCCAAGTGCTTAATAAATGGTGGCCAGTGCTGTCGTTACTAGGATGGCCATATAATACATCATCCAAATCAGGATACTTTGACCGCCAATGGGGGCATAAAAGCAATTAGGATGATTTTTTTTCTGAAAGGTGTACTTCCTGACCAACAAATTGGTGTCTTGTTTTGGTAGACCTGTTAAAATGCTTCTATTCAGGAGCGATTTTTCAAATGTAAAATTCCTTAGAAGAAATAAAAGAACATCTAGCTCTGTGAAGTGAAGTGAAAGTCGCTTAGTCGTGTCCGACTCTTTGTGACTCCATGGACTGTGTCCATGGAATTCTCCTTGCCAAAATACTGGAGTGGGTAGCCGTGCCCTCCTCCAGGGGATCTTCCCAACCCAGGGATCGAACCCAGGTCTGTACATTAAAGCATATTTGAAAATGTTTCTTTATGTTGATAATGTGAACCTTACAAAACATTAAAGCAGAATAATTATTCTTGATAGGGACTTATGTAGTTTAATCAGTTTCTTAGCCTACCTGTCATCTTCTTCTTCTGCAGAATACAGTTTTCAGTAATTTTGTTTTATAATTTTTATTTACTTATTTTTGGCTGTGCTGGGTCTTCCGTGCTGCCAGGGCTTTTCTCTAGCTGAAGTGAGTGAGGCTCTTTGCTGCAGTGCATGTGCTCTAGGGTGTTTCGGCTTCGGCAGTTGTGGTATGTGGGCTCAGTAGTTGCAGCCCTTGGGCTCAGGCTCAATAGTTGAGGTGTACAGGCTTAGTTGCTTCACAGCATGTTGGACCTTCCTGGACCAGGGATCGAACCCATGTCTCCTGCATTGGCAGGCAGATTTTTTACCACTGAGCCACCAGGAAAGCCCAACAGTTTTATCATTTTTAACTTTTTTCATAAAATTGTCTGCATTGTATGTTTAATAAATTTGAAACCCCCTTACTCTTCAATTGACTTCTCTACAGACCATGATATATTCAATAAAGAAAATGCTCTCTATTGGTAATGAAGTACCTGATAAGCCAAGAGAAATTCTGCTAAATAAAGGCTATTCTCAATTCTAACTTAAAAATATTGAAATGTGTAACTAATGCAGTCCAAGTATTTCCTCAGGTAATTTTGTACTCTATTCAGAGTACCTTCTTTGACAACTATTATTATAATACAGCTTGCTGAGTAAGTTGTTTCTATTTATGATTCTTTTGAATGGTTCCCCAAATTTAGAGGATTCAAGATGGTAGTTCTCAGTTACAGCCTATTCTGGGATAGAATCTAAATTTATTCAAATAAAAATAGGGGCTCCATCAAAATCTTCTCATAGGTGGAGATCAACCAGGACACTATTACAGAATTCCAAAATTAGACCTTGTACTTTGTCAGAGGGTACATGGTATCCAGGATGCTCTTCCTGTTTGAGGAGGAGCTGGCTTTGTGGGGTTGTGATTTGTGCAGATAGAACCCAGTGCTGAGAAGGGTTCCACACTGGGTTTATGGCCCTGCTGTTGCCATCTTGAAATTTTTAATTTTTTGACAAAGAATTCTGCGTTTTCATTTTGTACCAGGCCCTAAAATCTATGTAATTGATCCTGCCTATTTGTCAGCTTGATTTTCTTTTTTTTTTTTTTTTTTGTCAGCTTGATTTTCAATCATTGTATCTTTCTAAAATATTCAAGCTCAAAAGCTGCATTAAAAAAAAAAAAAAAAAAAACCCAAACACTCCATTCACTCTATACTGTGAAGACTTACAAATGATTTTGAACAAAATGAAGCCAAAATTCAGAGCATTGTATGACACTTAGGTTGACTTTAACAAGGTAGTTCATCATGAAGACTCAGATATTCTAAATCAATTGATAGGCATAAAGGAGAATTTTGTGATACAGTTACTGTGTGTGTAAAATTTGACGTCTTGGCTTCTGTTTCCATTGGTAGACCACCACAGCTTGTTTGGACAAAAGTACTAATTATATACATACATTTCACTACCTCATCCAAATAAGTTTCTGTTCCACAGGTTTTTAATTTGGTAAGAAGATTGTTCCTACCAGGACTCCAGGAATCAAGATCTATCACCCACAAAACACAGTTTCTCTTTAATGATGAACTATTGAACTGTATTTATAACATCAACCAGAATAATGTCAGACTTTTCACCTTTGATGGAATGAACTTTCCAAAGGTTTAGTTATACTTCATGAATTGGGTTTTGAAAAAAGCGAACCCTCATTAGAAGTAACAGATTTCTCATTTGAAGCATCTGATGACCTTGATATAAACCTTGTATTATTTCAATGTTTACACGGTTTTACTTCCGCTAAAAGGGAGCCATTAGCCGCTAATGCTTCATTTCTCATGCATGCACAAGAAGTAAAATGAGTTTAGAAGAACAGTCATTGCATCTAAATGAAAAATTAAGCCTTGCGGAGTGATGAAAACACAATTTTTGCAGCTTCTAGTGTTAAATGATCATCTCTGAGCATGAGCTCCTTAAAGTAATAAACTTTTGAAGCAAATGCTGATGTTTCTTCAGCAAATTTATGTTCTCTGGCTTTCCTGTGGCCAACAATGGCAGTATGATATCCCCAAAGTGGAAGCAAGGTGCCAGCAAATATTTTATACAAGTTATACGTTAATCTACAATTTTAATACTTTCATTTTCCCTAAAAATATACTTTGATCCTTTGAAGCTGACTGCTCCCGAAAGAGATTATTGTAAAAGAAAAAATGTTACCCAACAATGCAAAAAATGCTTGTTGCAGATAACAATTTGCAGTCAATGACAAAACCACTGTAAAAAAGAATATTCAAACTATAGTTCCTACACTCTGATGGAACTCCTCAGCCTCCCCTTCCTAGGTGTTTTTTCACTTACACATAGCCTGCCCTTTCTCACCTTTCCCACTGACTCTGCTGAGGTGTGGCCAAGCAGTTTCATAGACTTCCCCAGCTCCAGCAGGGACGAGGGGGAGGTGGCAGGCAGCAGGGTCTGTCGCCACCCTGAGCTCCTCGGAACTGGTGGCCGGCTCCAGTATTTTGTCATGTTTTCCCAGAGGGTGTCAGGTGCACCTCATCAGGGAGCAGCTGAAAGAGAGAGAAGGTTGTTGGAGGTCTACTAAACCCATCCCAAATAGTTTAATCCCACTATTATATATACATTTTGTTCAAAAAACGAAACATCTGATATGTTAAATTGCTTGGGACTGACCTAGGAAAACTGGGCCGTATAGTCACTCAGGTTATCAACCATTGTTCTGGTTTTCCTATGACTTGCCAATGAAAGGTAATCTTGCACTAATTTTACACACAACTTGTTTGTGATAAAAATGGCCTTTTGTTTACATGGGAAGCAGACTGAAGCTGGTGCAGTCTAGAATGGGATCATGTAAACCTAAAAGATGAAAGGCAACTCGGGCTCATTCTGACATCGTGACTTCCCTTTCCTGGAAGCTCAGTCCCAGGGACAATTTCTGATCATTTTCTTACCGCTCTGGAGTGATTTCCAGTTAAAGCAGGCTGAGTTCTCAAGGGAAGGGGTAAGACTGGGTCAGTTATCTTATTCTTACTTTGTAAGCCTAGGGTCTGCATAAATGTAGGCCTGCAGCACTGAAATCCCCTTTTAACTGGGCCCCAAGTGGAGTGTCAGGAAGTCACTGCTTTTTCCCTATTCTTTTTTTGAGGAGGTGGCATTAGAAGTCCAAAGTCGTCTTCGAGATCAGCTGTATACAAGTTGTGTAAACTTCATTGTCTGAGGGCTTCATCACCTGTAAAATGGTCCTCACAGCATGGGGTTGCCAACACATCTGGGTCAGAACAGCTGGGAACAATTTTCAATTGGAAAAATGACTTATGTGGAAAAGGAGCATAAACTTTCATCATATATTGGCTGGTTATAAACGAAGGCCATGCCAGGGAGAAGTTCTAATGACTTGCTTTTCTGTTTGGTTGTAGTCAGATATTTGGGGGGCGTATAAAGCACACATTTCCCAGGTGATAGGACATTGTAGTAATGAACCAGATTGCCTTCTTACCTTTTTGGAGTCCTTTACTAGTGGATTTTGGGAAACAGATGCTGAATGTTTAACAAAACTTGTTAAACTAAAAATTTGTTAAAATTTGTTAAACTTTAAAAAGCCCTAAAAACTTTCTTAGAGATTTTTTTTTTACAGCAACCTGACCTACACAGTTTAGACAGAGTGTATCAAAATAAACAAGTATGACCTAACACAGATTAAAATTGCATTTTTATTAATATCAAATAATGCTATGTGGACATGGGTGACCAGATACCTGTGACTGGATGGTACAGACAGGAGAAGACAGAAGAGAGGGTCCTGTCCAGAAGCAAAGTCATATTTCAAGCTTGGACTCTCTTATGGTTTTAATCATCAGATATCCTGTTCTTTTTCTGGTTTAGGAAGCAAAAAGCGTGAGTGGACCTCAATACACTGAGTGTTTGAGAAATAGAACTACTCAAATTCTGTTCTGTGGTTTTTGTCAATTCTGCCTAGCTTTTTTTTTTTTTTTTTCTGCCTAGCTTTTTATCTTACCAACTCTGAAAGTCTTTCTGTTTGCGCAAAAGGTTAATTTTTCTTTTCTTTTTTTTTTTTTTTTACAATTTCATTTGATCTATTTTCAACTCTTATTTATGTATTTTATAACTTCTAATTTTAAAAATTGTTGTAGTAAAACATAACATTTACCATTGTAATAATTTTTAAGCGTATGATTCAGTGGCATTAAGTATATTCACAAACCATCACCACCATCATTTTTTAAATTTATTTACTTATGTATTTTGGCTGCATCAGGTCTTAGTTGAGGCACACAGGATCTTTGTTGTGGTGAGTGGGCTTCTCTAGTTGTGGCTCTTGGGCTTAGTTGCCCCATGGCATGTGGGATCTTAGTTCCCCGACCAGGGATCGAACCCATGTCCCTGCATTGCAAGGCAGATTCCTAACCACTGGACCACCAGGGAAGTCCCACCACTATCTATTTCCAGAACTTGATTTCTAAGTTTTTAAATTTCTTCAAGGTATGACAGTTTGGTGTAGAGGAAAAACTACATGATTTTGCTTTGAAGTGAGATCAGTAAGCAGCTATTTGCTTTCTTCCTGCCTGGGAATGTAGGCTTACTGAGACAGCTCCTAGTAGGTATGTCTGTAATTGTCAACGCACTGTGCTTAACCCTTTTGTGAACTCAGCTTTTAATCTGGGATAGTTGTCAACTAGGGAAAAGCTACAAAAACCTATACATGCTCTGAAAAGAAATTTCAACAGAACTAAATGGCCGGTGTGGGAGCTGAGGAGTTTATTATGATCATATATGCAAGGAAGAAAAGTCATTCAAGACCCACATGGTTAGATGTGACTGTGTGTTAACTAAAGAGGGGGATAGATAGGACTTTAGTTTCTGTTTACTTATTTATTTTTTGTTGTGCTGGGTCTTCGTTGCTGCACGCAGGCTTTTCTCTAGTTGCAGTAAGCAGGGGCTACTCTCTAGTTGCAGTTTTTGGATTTCTCATTGTGGTGGCTTCTCTTGTTGCCAAGCATGGGCTCTAAGGCTCACAGGCTTCAGTCGTTGTGTCTCCCGGGCTATAGAGCACAGGCTCCATAGTTTTGGTGCGCAGGCTTAGTTGCTCCGAGGCATGTGGGATCTTCCTGAAACAGGGATCAAACCCGTGTCTCCTGTGTTGGCAGGCAGATTCTTTACCACTGAGCCACCAGAGAAGCCCACGAGTTTAGTTTCTAAACTTCTGCAATTCAAATTGTGTATGGGTGTTATGTCAAATGAAGATGCTTGTAAAATGAAACCTCAAAGTATATATGCATTAAAGGAAATCAACAAAGCATAGACCTGAGTAAATTTAGACCTTGTTTCCCTGAAGGGCCAGCTTATCAGATTTCACCACTTGGGTGTTTATAGAACATTTGTCTCTCCTAAATGCCCTATTTAATGTCCCCTGCAGACTCCCTCACTGCCCAGAGCCCATCTCTAGGTAGCAGTGAAGCCCCGTTGAAGTCCCGTTTAGAATATTTACGGTCTATTCCTGAACCCACGTCTCTTCTGTTTTGAAATCATGGTTGCAAAAGGGTCAGAATTGAAAGGTTTCATTGTAAAATGTCCCTTAAGGAGAAAAATGGAAATGGAACTCATGGTTTAACTTATTTCATGAGTCAAGTAGGGATATCCATCATTATAATTGGTTTTGACAGAAATATGGCAAAATGTTAGCATTTGTTAAATCATTATGGCTACTATATGGATGTTGGTTTTACTATTCTCTATATTTTTCTGGATCTACTAGGACAAAAAATGAATATTTACAGTTTAGAGAATTGACAAAGCAGGCAGCCTTATCCTTCAGGGGTAAGCAAGGAAAAATTCAACATTCCATTAATATGGGATTGACTGGGCTTCCTAGACTAAAGTAGATTCCAAACTCCCAAGCAATCTTATCTGCACATCTTTTGAAAAAAGACTTAATTGTTGCATTCAGCCCAAGGATGGTCTTATAACATTGCTTCAGGGGCAGTAATGCTTACAGTGAAAGAACATTGTCAACAAATAGTAAAGACTGTCCCATATGTTGGCTGGTTCAGAAACTGGGGTAAGTGAATTCAGAAAATAAATTGTTCTGATTCTTTTGAGCTTTGAAGCTTTGAGCGAAATAATGAATACCCCATAGTAATTAACATCTTGTTTGTTTTTGGTTCTTTTGAAAGCAATCAAGGAAAGGAATGGGATGGAAAGAAGTGCTTAGAAGGCCCCCCAAAGCACTTTGGCACTTCCAAAGCAGCCAGACGATGAATTACGCAGTGGGGGTATATGGCTAAGTGGGTCCTATTTTTGTGTTACTCACTAACACTAGGAAACATGCTTTAATTCAAAGCACTGTTTCTCTTCAAGTGTCTTCAATCAGCATCACGTAGCTTTTGGTATTGCTAGAGTGATTTCAGTGTTCCAAGTGTCTTTGAGTAGATGTCTAAGGGAATAAAGCTAAGGAGAAGAAAAGGGTAGACAGAGGGCATTTGACCACAAAGACTGAGAATTTCATTGGTTTGCGGAAAAATTCCTTGGCTAGTACCTCTGGGAAATAGGATGGTTATAGCAAGATTCCCAGGCATACATGTTCTCAGTAACAAAGAGGCTTTGGGATGCTGTGTGGGTGAGGGTGCTTTTAGCTTCAAGAAAACTCAGACCTGATTCAGGATGTCTCGAGCCATGAGGAGATTCATTATCTTGCATAACAAGTCCTAAAGTAGGCACACTCCGCCCAGGTCATGCTGGGCCACTGCTGCGCCTTTCTGTGGCTTTTTGGATTTGTCCTCTTCTCCACGTCGGCCTCATTCTGCAGCAGCTCTGAACACAATAGTGTTTTGTGGTCTGGTTAGCCCCAGTCTTGCTGGACAGGTTCATATTCACTAGGGAATCTCAGGGCTTGACTCTTCTTTTTCCTTTTCGAAGTATTAGTTGACTTACAATATTGTGTTAGTTTCAGGTATACAAAAAAGTGATATGTATATATATATATATGTTACCTAAGATATTACTATAAAATATTAAATGTAGTTCCCTGTGCTGACTCTTCTCAATGAGGAGGTGCTGGAATCAGCTGCCACTGAGGACAGCTGAGGTTGAAAAAACTGAGGTGCTATAAAAAAGTAAGACACGCATAATTGTAAGGAGATCAACCCCAATTGTTGAGGACACACCCACCTTCAGTCACTATTTTCTGACTTCTGGGATAAAACAACCAGAAAATCAAGTGAAACCAAGTTGAAAATGATGTTGCACCTCATAGATCATTGATGGCGTAATGTTTTAAGGACAAAATCTCTTCTCGAAAATAGCCTTAAATGAAAGAAGCCTCTTTAGGTAGAGAGGATATTTTCCATAGTAACACAATAATATTGCCTTCTGTTTGTGTAATATGGGCAGCTTGAGAACATGAGTTTTGTCTATTCAACTTGTTCACCTGCAGTATCTAATTGGAAGAATAGTCTAACTAAGAAGTAGGTTCTCAGTAAATATAAATACTCATTCAGAAGAATGCCAGCCCCGTCATTTACCAGCTGTGGAATGCTTTCTGTGCTTTAGTTTCCTCTTCTGTAAAGTGGGGATAATAGAAAATTTCTCCATCAGGTTGTTGTGAAAATTGAATGAGTGGATAAGTGAACAGCACTTAGGACAGGGCTAGGCCCATAGGAAGCCCTCAGGAAGGGCTGTTTATTATCATTACCACCACTGTTCATTTCTTAATTTCTGATGAACCTCTTTGCAGGACAGGAATTGAGATGTCCCTGTAGAGAACGGACCTGTGGACGCGGAGGGGGCAGGAGAGGGTGGGATGAATTAGGGGAGTGGCGCGGATGTGTAGTAGACCACCGTGTGTGAAATAGACAGCTTGTGGGAGGCTGCCGCATGGACACGGAGCTCAGCTCCCTGCTCTGTGATGACCTAGAAGACTGGGGTGGGTAGGAGGGAGTCTCAGGAGGGAGGGGATATATCTGTTTACTAATAGCTGATTCGTGGTGTTGTACGGCAGAAACCAACACATATTGTAAAGCAATTACACTCCGATCAAAAGATTCTTAACTTCTATAAACCTCAATTTTCTCATTTGTAAGATGAGGATAATAAAAGGTGCCCCCTTTTGAGGATTAAATGAGACAGTGTTTGTTCCTTCCTTGTGACTTCAGGCGTGGTGTTAGGAGGTTGGTCAAAGTTCATTGTGATTCCATATCTAATTCTCATTTCTCCTTGGAGAAATGAATGATCCTCCATTTGAAGATGGAGAAATGAACGATGATGAGAAATGAGTGATGAGCTGGGCAGGTATCATAGTAGAGGAGCCTACAATGCCAGAAAGTAAGGAAGTGTGTTTTTTTAAATAGGTGAGGGTATGTTGAAGGGACACCTGAGCCAACTGAAGAGGCTGTCAATGATCAGAGCGTTTTATGTTACAAAGTTATTTTTATCCTCATACTATGTTTCTCCCCACAACAAACTGGTGACAGAATAAGCTAAACATTTGTCCCTTTTGGAAATTGAGTGTGTGTGGTCAATTGTATCTGACTGTTTGCCACCCCAGGGACTGTAGCCTGCCAGGCCCCTCTGTCCATGGAATTTTCCAGGCAAGAATACTGGAATGGGTTGCCATTTCCTCCTCCAGGGGATCTTCCTGACTCGGGGATTGAACTCATTTCTCCTGCATTGGCAGGCGAATTCTTTACCACTGAGCCACCTGGGAAGCCCAAAGTGGAAATTGAGGTGCTGAGCAATTAAATGTGCCTCTTAAGACTCAGTAGAGACTTGGGTTCAATCCCTGGGTTGGGAAGATCCCTTGGAGAAAGGAATGGCAACCCATAGTCCGTGGGGTCACAAAGAGTTGGACACGAATCAGCGACTAACACACTAAACAAGACTCAATCAGTAGGCAAGGAGAATATCCATAAGTCAACACATCTATCGTCTGATGCTTTACAGTATAGATCTTCCACCTTTTATTTTTTAAATTATTTTATCTCAGTTCCCTCACCAGGAATCAAACCCAGGTCCTTGGCAGAGAGCACATAGAGTCCCAACCACTGGCCCACCAGGGAATTCCTGATCGTCCACATTTTAAATATTTAAGCAGAGGATTTTCAGGGCTCCATGCTGATATTGAGCGAATGTATACTATTGGCTCAGGGTGAAGGTCTTATAAAGACTAAGGTGAAACATTGCTGAGTGGGATAATTGAAGGAAAAGAGGGAAGAAGTGACCAGGACAGGAAATCACATTTTAAAAGAACTGCTCTTAAGCAGGGGAAGGTTCGAATGAGCCATGTGATACTGGGTTAGAGCTGAAGACATCAGTATGAACTCATGTTTAGCTTATTAAAGGTACAGATGGTCGCATAGAGAATTTTTGCAACTATGTGTATATATATATAAATATATACATAAATATATTTACTTGCTGTGTCAGCTGAGAGGGCCTAGAAGTAACAACATCCAGTAGCAACAAGCAAGCACAACTAGCATGCAGATCTTGGTTTCTAAAAGCTTTTTCCAATAAAAGCAACAAAGGCTCCCTGGGGAAGATTCTAGAGCTGGGCAGATAAAGTAGAAGAAAAGCTTGTTGTACCAGGAAGTAAGAAAGTGCTAAAATCTGTATCTGTGAAAAGGCTCCAAGGATCAAAGCTGGAACAGTTTAAACAATAAAATAAATAACATAGTACTAAATTATAACCTAAAGTGTAAATAAATATCTTTAAGTTTCTACTAGTATAAATGAGAGGGAAGAGCTAAATCTCCCCTGCAGAAGAATTCTAAATAAATTATATCTCTCTCAAAGAGAGAACATAACCCCTTACCTTTAAGTGTGGGATGTGTATAAAGGCTTCCTTCCAAAAAGTCAGGTGAAAAGTGGGAAGAAAAGAGTAGGTTTATGGTGCAAAAGCCTGACAAGCAGTCAGAGAGGGGATCAAGGTCAACATCAACAGGAGTAAGTCATGTACTGTGGTACATGTCCCTGATAGGATGCCATCAGAATGGTGCTTTATCTCTATGGTATTCCTTCCAAAAACCCAGTCTAGTCTTGAGAAAAACATCAATAAACCCAAGTTAAAGGATATTCTATAAAATAACCTGGCTCAAAAATTACTCCTCAAAACTGTTAAGGTCACCAAAAGCAAGGAAAATCTGAGAAACTGTCACAGCCGAGAGGAGTCCAGGGAGACATAAGAACTAAATATCCTGGAACAAAGAAAGGGATATTATGTAAAGCCAAGGAAGTATGAATAAACTGTGGGCCATAACTAATAATAATGTATCGGTATTCATTCATTAGTGGTGACAAATGTATCATACAAATGTAAGATCTTAACAACAAAGAAAACTGGGAATCAGATATACAAGAACTTTCTGTATTATTTTACAACTATTCTAGAAATCCAAAACTATTATAAAATTCAAAGTTTAATAAACATAATAAGGCTGGTAGGACAGCAACAATAACAAAAAAGGTGCAAGAAAGAAAAAGAAAACATAGAAAATATGGGACGAAAAGAAAACAAAGAGCAAAGATGAACATATACTGAACCATATAGATAATTGGGCTTCCCTGGTAGCTCAGCTGGTAAAGAATCCGCCTACAATGCAGGAGACCTGGGTTCGATCTCTGGGTTGGGAAGATCTTCTGGAGGAGGGCATGGCAACCCACTTCAGTGTTCTCGCCTGGAGAATCCCCATGGACAGAGGAGCCTGACAGGCTGTAGTCCATCAGGTCACCAAGAGTTGCAACTGGGGCACCTGAGCGCAGCACCACATATAGATAATTCTGTTAACTGTAAGTGGTCTAAATGCCATTTACTGATATATCGGATCGATTAAAAGTCATCTACTGTCAATCAGAAAGATAAACAACCCAATCAAAAGTGAACAGAAGGCCTGAATAGACATTCTGTTATCCAAAGAAGACATACAGGAATTCCTTAGCAGGCTGGAGGTTAGGACCCTGCACTTCCAGTGCAGGGGGCCTGGTTGCAGAAATCCAGCAAGCACAGCCAAAAGCAAAACAGACAAAAACCCTAACAAAACAAAAAAACAAAGGAGACATTTGGATGGCTAACAGACACATGAAAAGATGCTCAGGATCATTAGTTATTAGAGAAATGCAAATCAAAATAATGCAATATCACCTTACACCTATCAGAATAGCTAACATCAGAAAGTCTACAAATAAATGCTGGAGAGGGTGTAGAGAAAAGGGAAGCCTTGTACATTGTTGGTGGGAATATACATTGGTGCAGCCACTGTGGAAAACAGTATGGAAGTCCCTCAAAAACCTAAAAATAGACCTACCATATGATCTAGCAATGCCACTCTGGATATCTATCAGAAAAAACAAAACACTAACTAAAAGTTACTTGTACCTCAATGTTCGTAGCAGCGCTATTTACAATGGCCAAGATATGAAAGCAACCCAAATGCCCATCAACAGATGAATTGATAAAGAAGGTATGGGATATAACAATGGAATATTATTCACCCATAAAAAGAATGAAATTCTGCATTTGCAACGGCATGGACAGACTTAGAGAATATTGTGCTTAGTGAAACAAGTCAGACTAAGAAAGACAAATAAAATATGATATTACTTACATGTGGAATCTGAAAAATGATACAAGTGAATATATATGCAAAACAGAAACAACTCACAGATACAGAATATAGTGGTTACCAAAGAAGAGGGGAAAGGGGGAGGGGAAATTAGGGATTAAGAGATCATATTGCTGTGTTACAAACAGACAGTGCCATCCTGTCTCATCTGAAAGTGAAAGTCACTCAGTCGTGTCCAACTGCTTGCAACCCTATGGACTGAATTCTCCAGGCCAGAATACTGGAGCGGTCAGCCTTTCCCTTCTCCAGGGGATCTTCCCAATCCAGGGATCAAACCCAGGTCTCCCACATTGCAGGTGGATTCTTTACCAGCTGAGCCACAAGGGAAGCACAAGAAAAGTGGTGTGGGTAGCCTATCCTTTCTCCAGGGGATCTTCCCGACCTAGGAATTGAACCAGTGTCTCCTGCACTGCAGATGGATTCTTTACCAACTGAGCTATAAAGGAAGCCCAAGTCTCATCTGAGGGGGTAGAAAAACAATTCAGAAATATTTATGAAGTTCACAGTCCTGGTGTGCATAAGTTCACCAGACTGACACCTAATCATAGGACCACTGAACACTTCCCCTCCCCCACAGCTCAGCCATATCACTAAAGGCCCATTTATAATAGCTGTTTTTATCCAGCCAAGTCAAACTAAATCAATCCCATCAATCCAATCTCATCAAATCCAATCAATCTAGATTTGATTTGTTATGAATTGACACTGATCTGCATCAGCTCACTCCCTCAGATATTCCCTAGAAATACTTTATTTTCTTTGATTGTTTAACATATCCATGGACTTCCAGACTCTTCTGTCCATGGAATCCTCCAAGGAAGAATATCGGAATGGGTTGCCATTTCCTTCTCCAGGGGATCTTCCTGACCCAGGGCTCCGATCCCGGATCTCCTGAATTGCAGGCAAATTCTTTACCATTTGAGCGGCCAGGGAAGCCCCTTAACATATTCCGCTTGTGTGGCTTGAGATGGCCTCAAGGCCATCTTTCTCATTTTCCTGTTCCTTCCTCTTGCCCACCACCCTTGGCTCTCTACTAACACTCTAGCAACTGCTGCAATTCCAAGTAATATGTGGTCCATTGAATGAATAGAAACCTTCACACATTAGTTATTTAACAAATTGGTAACAAAATTATCATTTATGTGCACAGCACCTAACCATTTTGATGTGATTTTATTTTTTTTTTTTTGAAATCTCAAAAATAAATTTATTCTTTCTCTTTTTCACACTCTCACACTTCCTTATAGTGATACAGATCATCAGAAATTAAGATTGTTTATTGTTAACAATATACAATAGCCAGATATGAAAGTGAAAGTGTTAGTCATTCAGTTGTGTCCGACTCTTTGTGATGCCCTGGACTATAGCCTGCCATCTTCCTCTGTCTATGGGATTTCCCAGGCAAGAATACTGGAGTGATTGCCATTCCCTTTTCCAAGGGATCTTCCCATCCCAAAGATAGAACAAACCTGTCTCCTGCATTGGCTGGCGAATTCCTTATACCTTCTGAGCCACACAGGTCTGGAAGCAATTTAAATACTCATCGGTAGATGAATAGATAAAGATGTGGTATACAGACACAATGGAATATTACTCAGCCATAAAAAAGAATGAAATAATGGCATTTATAGCAACATGGATGACCTAAAGATTATCATACTAGTTAAGTAAGTCAGAAAGAGAAAAAAAAATATTATATGATTTCACTTATATGTGGAATCCAAACTATGACAAAATTACCTTATCTATGAAACAGAAACAGACTCACAGACATAGAAAAAAAACTTATGGTTACCAAAGGAGAAAGAGGGTGGGGGAGAAATAAGTCAGGAGTTCAATTAGCAGATATAAACTACTATATACAAAATAGATAAACAGCAAGATCATAGCATATAGCACTGTGCTGTATTTAGTCACTCAGTCGTGTCCAACTCTTTGCGACCATGTGGACTGCAGCCCACCAGGCTCCTCTGTCCATAGGATTCTCCAGGCAGGAATACTAGAATGGGTTGCCATGCCCTCCTCCACAGGATCTTCCCAACCTAGGAATTGAACCCAGGTCTTCTGCATTGCAGGCAGATTTTTAACTGTCTGAGCCAACAGGGAACTATATTCAATATACTATAACAAACCACAAAGGTAGAGAAAATTAAAAAGAGTATATATATATATATATATGTGTGTGTGCATATACATACACACACATATATATGTGTGTATATACACACACATATATATATGATTATACATTTGTGAATTATTTTACTGTACACCAGAAACATACAACATTGTAAATTAGCTTAAAAAGCTTTTAAAGATTATTCAGTGATATTCTTACTTCCTCTTTTTGATGAGCTTAATTTATTTTTGTAGGCTTTGAAATGTAAAATAGGTAGAAATGAGAGAAATACTGAAGGTCTTTTGGGGAGTGGTCAGATCTATAATAATAGTGGCTACATTTGTTGAATGCCTCCTGCTTTCCAAACATCCATCCCTCTTTTTTTTTTTTTGTTTTTTTAATTTTTTTTATTAGTTGGAGGCTAATTACTTCACAACATTTCAGTGGGTTTTGTCACACTTGATATGAATCAGCCATAGATTTACACGTATTCCCCATCCCGATCCCCCCTCCCACCTCCCTCTCCACCCGATTCCTCTGGGTCTTCCCAGTGCACCAGGCCCGAGCACTTGTCTCATGCATCCCACCTGGGCTGGTGATCTGTTTCACCATAGATAATATACATGCTGTTCTTTTGAAACATCCCACCCTCCCCTTCTCCCACAGAGTTCAAAAGTCTGTTCTGTACTTCTGTGTCTCTTTTTCTGTTTTGCATATAGGTTTGTCGTTACCATCTTTCTAAATTCCATATATATGTGTCAGTATGCTGTAATGTTCTTTATCTTTCTGGCTTACTTCACTCTGTATAATGGGCTCCAGTTTCATCCATCTCATTAGAACTGGTTCAAATGAATTCTTTTTAATGGCTGAGTAATATTCCATGGTGTATATGCACCACAGCTTCCTTATCCATTCATCTGCCGATGGGCATCTAGGTTGCCCCCATGTCCTGGCTATTATAAACAGTGCTGTGATGAACATTGGGGTGCATGTGTCTCCTTCAGATCTGGTTTCCTCAGTGTGTATGCCCAGAAGTGGGATTGCTGGGTCATATGGCAGTTCTATTTCCAGTTTTTTAAGAATCTCCACACTGTTCTCCATAGTGGCTGTACTAGTTTGCATTCCCACCAACAGTGTAAGAGGGTTCCCTTTTCTCCACACCCTCTCCAGCATTTATTGCTTGTAGACTTTTGGATAGCAGCCATCCTGACTGGCGTGTAATGGTACCTCATTGTGGTTTTGATTTGCATTTCTCTGATAATGAGTGATGTTGAGCATCTTTTCATGTGTTTGTTAGCCATCTGTATGTCTTCTTTGGAGAAATGTCTGTTTAGTTCTTTGGCCCATTTTTTGACTGGGTCATTTATTTTTCTGGAATTGAGCTGCAGGAGTTGCTTGTATATTTTTGAGATTAATCCTTTGTCTGTTTCTTCATTTGCTATTATTTTCTCCCAATCTGAGGGCTGTCTTTTCACCTTACTTATAGTTTCCTTTGTTGTGCAAAAGCTTTTAAGTTTCATTAGGTCCCATTTGTTTAGTTTTGCTTTTATTTCCAATATTCTGGGAGGTGGGTCATAGAGGATCTTGCTGTGATTTATGTCGGAGAGTGTTTTGCCTATGTTCTCCTCTAGGAGTTTTATAGTTTCTGGTCTTACATTTAGATCTTTAATCCATTTTGAGTTTATTTTTGTGTATGGTGTTAGAAAGTGTTCTAGTTTCATTCTTTTACAAGTGGTTGACCAGTTTTCCCAGCACCACTTGTTAAAGAGGTTGTCTTTTTTCCATTGTATATCCTTGCCTCCTTTGTCAAAGATAAGGTGTCCATAAGTTCGTGGATTTATCTCTGGGCTTTCTATTCTGTTCCATTGATCTATATTTCTGTCTTTGTGCCAGTACCATACTGTCTTGATGACTGTGGCTTTGTAGTAGAGTCTGAAGTCAGGCAGGTTGATTCCTCCAGTTCCATTCTTCTTTCTCAAGATTACTTTGGCTATTCGAGGTTTTTTGTATTTCCATACAAATTGTGAAATTATTTGTTCTAGTTCTGTGAAAAATACCGTTGGTAGCTTGATAGGGATTGCATTGAGTCTATAGATTGCTTTGGGTAGAATAGCCATTTTGACAATATTGATTCTTCCAATCCATGAGCATGGTATGTTTCTCCATCTGTTTGTGTCCTCTTTGATTTCTTTCATCAGTGTTTTATAGTTTTCTATGTATAGGTCTTTTGTTTCTTTAGGTAGATATACTCCTAAGTATCTTATTCTTTTTGTTGCAGTGGTGAATGGTATTGTTTCCTTAATTTCTCTTTCTGTTTTTTCATTGTTAGTATATAGGAATGCAAGGGATTTTTGTGTGTTAATTTTATATCCTGCAACTTTACTATATTCATTGATTAGCTCTAGTAATTTTCTGGAAGAGTCTTTAGGGTTTTCTATATAGAGGATCATGTCATCTGCGAACAGCGAGAGTTTCAGTTCTTTTCCTATCTGGATTCCTTTTACTTCTTTTTCTGCTCTGATTGCTGTGGCCAAAACTTCCAACACTATGTTGAATAGTAGTGGTGAGAGTGGGCACCCTTGTCTTGTTCCTGATTTCAGGGGAAATGCTTTCAATTTTTCACCATTGAGGGTGATACTTGCTGTGGGTTTGTCATATATAGCTTTTATTATGTTGAGGTATGTTCCTTCTATTCCTGCTTTCTGGAGAGTTTTAATCATAAATGAGTGTTGAATTTTGTCAAAGGCTTTCTCTGCATCTATTGAGATAATCATATGGTTTGTATCTTTCAATTTGTTAATGTGGTGTATTACATTGATTGATTTGTGGATATTAAAGAATCCTTGCATTCCTGGGATAAAGCCCACTTGGTCGTGGTGTATGATTTTTTTAATATGTTGTTGGATTCTGTTTGCTAAAATTTTGTTAAGGATTTTTGCATCTATGTTCATCAGTGATATTGGCCTGTAGTTTTCTTTTTTTGTGGCATCTTTGTCTGGTTTTGGAATTAGGGTGATGGTGGCCTCATAGAATGAGTTTGGAAGTTTACCTTCTTCTGCAATTTTCTGAAAGAGTTTGAGTAAGATAGGTGTTAGCTCTTCTTTATATTTTTGGTAGAATTCAGCTGTGAAGCCATCTGGTCCTGGGCTTTTGTTTGCTGGAAGATTTTTTATTACAGTTTTGATTTCCTTGCTTGTGATGGGTCTGTTAAGATCTTCTATTTCTTCCTGGTTCAGTTTTGGAAGGTTATACTTTTCTAAGAATTTGTCCATTTCATCCAAGTTGTCCATTTTATTGGCATAGAGCTGCTGGTAGTAGTCTCTTATGATCCTTTGTATTTCAGTGTTGTCTGTTGTGATCTCTCCCTTTTCATTTCTAATTTTGTTAATTTGGTTCTTCTCTCTTTGTTTCTTAATGAGTCTTGCTAATGGTTTGTCAATTTTGTTTATTTTTTTCAAAAAACCAGCTTTGTTGATTTTTGCTTTGTTGTTTTACCTTTGTTGATTTTTGCTATGGTCTCTTTAGTTTCTTTTGCACTTATTTCTGCCCTAATTTTTAAGATTTCTTTCCTTCTGCTAACTCTGGGGTTCTTCATTTCTTCCTTCTCTAATTGCTTTAGGTGTAGAGTTAGGTTATTTATTTGGCTTTTTTCTTGTTTCTTGATGTAAGCCTGTAATGCTATGAACCTTCCCCTTAGCACTGCTTTTACAGTGTCCCATAGGTTTCGGGTTGTTGTGTTTTCATTTTCATTCATTTCTATACATATTTTGATTTCTTTTTTGATTTCTTCTATGATTTGTTGGTTATTCAGAAGCGTGTTATTTAGCCTCCATATGTTTGAATTTTTAACAATTTTTTTCCTGTAATTGAGATCTAATCTTACTGCCCTGTGGTCAGAAAAGATGACTGGGATGATTTCAATTTTTTTGAATTTTCCAAGACCAGATTTATGGCCCAGGATGTGATCTATTCTGGAGAAGGTTCCGTGTGCACTTGAGAAAAAGGTGAAGTTGATTGTTTTGGGGTGAAATGTCCTATAGATATCAATTAGGTCTAGCTGGTCCATTGTGTCATTTAAGGTTTGTGTTTCCTTGCTAATTTTCTGTTTAGTTGATCTATCCATAGTTGTGAGTGGGGTATTAAAGTCTCCCACTATTATTGTGTTACTATTAATTTCCTCTTTCATACTCGTTAGTGTTTGCCATACATATTGCGGTGCTCCTATGTTGGGTGCATATATATTTATAATTGTTATATCTTCTTCTTGGATTGATCCTTTGATCATTATGTAGTGTCCTTCTTTGTCTCTTTTCACATCCTTTATTTGAAAGTCTATTTTATCTGATATGAGTATTGCGACTCCTGCTTTCTTTTGGTCTCCGTTTGCATGAAATATTTTTTTCCAGCCCTTCACTTTTAGTCTGTATGTGTCTCTTGCTTTGAGGTGGGTCTCTTGTAGACAGCATATGGGTCTTGGTTTTGTATCCATTCAGCCAATCTTTGTCTTTTGGTTGGGGCATTCAACCCATTTACATTTAAGGTAATTATTGATAGGTGTGGTCCCGTTGCCATTTACTTTGTTGTTTTGGGTTCACGTTTATACAACCTTTCTGCATTTCCTGTCTAGAGAAGATCCTTTAGCATTTGTTGAAGAGCTGGTTTGGTGGTGCTGAATTCTCTCAGCTTTTGCTTATCTGTAAAGCTTTTGAATTCTCCTTCATATCTGAATGAGATCCTTGCTGGATACAGTAATCTAGGTTGTAGGTTATTCTCTTTCATTACTTTCAGTACGTCCTGCCATTCCCTTCTGGCCTGGAGGGTTTCTATTGATAGATCAGCTGTTATCCTTATGGGAATCCCTTTGTGTGTTATTTGTTGTTTCTCCCTTGCTGCTTTTAATATTTGTTCTTTGTGTTTGATCTTTGTTAATTTGATTAATATGTGTCTTGGGGTGTTTCGCCTTGGGTTTATCCTGTTTGGGACTCTCTGGGTTTCTTGGACTTGGGTGGCTATTTCCTTCCCCATTTTAGGGAAGTTTTCAGCTATTATCTCCTCGAGTATTTTCTCATGGCCTTTCTTTTTGTCTTCTTCTTCTGGGACGCCTATGATTCGAATGTTGGGGTGTTTCACATTGTCCCAGAGGTCCCTGAGGTTGTCCTCATTTCTTTTGATCCTTTTTTCTTTTTTCCTCTCTGCTTCATTTATTTCCACCATTTTATCTTCTACCTCACTTATCCTATCTTCTGCCTCCATTATTCTACTCTTGGTTCCCTCCAAAGTGTTTTTGATCTCATTCATTGCATTATTCATTTTTAATTGACTCTTTTTTATTTCTTCTAGGTCTTTATTAAACATTTCTTGCATCTTTTCAATCTTTGTCTCCAGGCTATTTATCTGTAACTCCATTTTGTTTTCAAGATTTTGGATCATTTTTATTATCATTCTAAATTCTTTTTCAGGTAGATTCCCTATCTCCTCCTCTTTTGTTTGACTTGGTGGGCATTTTTCATGTTCCTTTACCTGTTGGGTATTTCTTTGCCTTTTCATCTTGTTTAGATTGCTGTGTCTGGAGTGGGCTTTCTGTATTCTGGAGGTCTGTGGTTCCTTTTTATCGTGGAGGATTTACCCAGTGGGTGGGGTTAGACGATTGGCTTGTCAAGGTTTCCTGGTTAGGGAAGCTTGTGTCAGTGTTCTGGTGCATGGAACTTGATTTCTTCTCTTTGGAGAGCAATGGAGTGCCCAGTAATGAGTTTTGAGATGGGTCTATGTGTTAGGTGTGACCTTGGGCAGCCTGTATGTTGATGTTCAGGGCTATGTTCCTGCGTTGCTGGAGAATTTGCGTGGTATGTCTTGCTCCAAAACTTACTGGCCCTTGGGTGGTGGTTGGTTTCAGTGTAGGTATGGAGATTTCTGGACGGTCAGTTATTACTTAAAGTTCCATGTAGTCAGGAGTTTTCTGGTGTTCTCAGGTTTTGGGCTTAAGTCTCCTGCCTCTGGATTTCAGTTTTATTCTTCCTGTAGTCTCAGGACTTCTCCAACTATACAGCCCTGATAATAAAACTTCTAGGTTAATGGCGAAAAGATTCTCCCCCATTAGGGACACCCAGAGAGGTTCACAGAGTTACATGAAGAAGAGGAGAGGGAGGAGGGCGATAGTGATGAGCAGGAGGAGAAAAAGGGGGACTCAAGAGGAGAGAGACATATCTACGCAGTTGTCTGTTCCCAGAGTGTTCTCCGTAGCCCAGTCACCTACAAAGATTCACAGAATTGGATTGGGAAGAGAAGGGGAAAGGAGGAAATAGAGGTGTTCTGAGGTAGAAAACAGAGTCAAGATTGGGAGAGAATAATCTTCGGTTTAAAAATAGGGCTTCTCTTTTTGTTTTTGTAAGGTTATAGTGTATTGAAAATGAAAATTAAGGAGTAGTAGAGGAGTAGTAGAGGACTTTAAAAGAAATAAGAGAAAAAGAAAAATAGAAAATAGAAGAGAAAAAGGAAAGAAAAAAAAGAAGAAAAAAAAAAAAGGAAAAAAAAAATTTTTTTTTCCCTAATTAAAAAAATCGTAAAAATCTATGAAAATGAAAGTTAAGTAGTAATGGGGGAGTAATAGGGAATTTTAAAGGAAAATAAAAGAGAAAAAATAAAAAATAAAAAAATAAAAAAAATTTTTTTTTTTCTTACTTAAAAAAAAAAAAAAGTAAAAATATATCTAGGAATTTCTCTGGAGCTGTTGTGGTCAGTGTGGGTTCGGCTCAGTTTCAGATAGCTCCTCATTCCGGCTTACACTTCTCGATATCTACAGGCCCCTTCCGGTGTAGTCGGTGTTTTCTAGAGGGATTTTAATCTGTTGCACCAGTCCCTTCTGAAGCGGTTCCCTTTGTTTATTTGGCTTCTGTTTGCCGGTCTCTTCAGAGCCTCATTTCCGCCCTGACACAGGCGGGCGGAGGTGGACTCTTATTCAGGTATCTAGTTCCGTCGCTCTGCGGGGAGGGGCTGGTGCTGTGGGGACGGGCTTGCGCCGCGGGGATGGGCTGGGGCTGCCGGGAGGGGCTGGCGCTGCTTTCTCCGTCTGCGCCGCTCAGGCTCCCGGCTGTTCTATATGGAGTGCGCCCCGCTGCGCGAGGTTCCAGCCCTCAGGTGTTCCACAAAAGCGCGGAACGAAAAGCTGCGCCTGCTCTCTGTGCCTTCCCCGTCAGAGCAGTCCAGGCAGCCAGGGGCTTGGTGGGCGCACTCTCCCCAGGTGTGGCGCGCCCACTCCCTTCCGCGGACCCAGTTTCAGTTTCCGCTGGCGCCAGTCGGGTGCGCGCGCCTTCTGCCCTCCGCGTCCCCAGCCCCAGTCCCCGCCCGCGCCGGTCGGGTGCCTGCGCCCTGTGTCTCGCCGCGACCTTCCCCTCCCCACTGCCTCCTGCCTCCGGCGGGGCCGGGCCGGCCCGCAGCCTGCGAGCTCTTCTCTGGACTTTCTCGGTCCCTTTGTTCTGCGAACGGCCGGCAGTGTGTTCCGGCCGGTTAATTTTCTCTCTCTCTCTTTTGGTCTCCCACAGTTCAAGTTGGCAACTCACAGAAGCTCCCTCCGATTGTCCTCAGGGCACTCAGGCCCGGACCCTACCCCAAGCCATGCCGCCTAAGCCTCCCTTCCTGGGACGGATCTCCGTCCTTAGCTCTTTTGTCTCACTTTTTATCTTTTATATTTTGTCCTACCTCCTTTCGAAGACAATGGGCTGCATTTCTGGGCGCCTGATGACCTCAGCTAGCGATCAGAAGTTGTTTTGCGAAGTTTGCTCTGCGTTCAGTTATTCTTTTGATGAATTTGTAGGAGAGAAAGTGGTCTCCCCGTCCTACTCCTCCGCCAGCTTGGCTCCTCCCCCTTCCCTTTTAATATTGCGTTCTTCCACACAGCTTGCTTTTTTGTTCTCACCACTTGCTCTCTGTCCATGGAATTCTCCAGGCAAGAATACTGAAGTGGGTTGCTATTCCCTTCTCCAGGGGATCTGCTCGATCCAGGGATCAAACCTTCATCTCTTGTGTCTCCTGTGTAGCAGGCAGTTTCTTTACCACTTGAGCCATTGGGGAATCCCTAACTAGGAGTAACAGATCAGAATATTGAAGTCTGGGAAAGTTGTGACTTAAAAAAGGTCATGATTTGAATTATTGGTTGGGTTCATGTTAGGATCCATTTCTTATTCTGTTGTCCTTACCTTGATACCAACACTGTGATGTTGATGTTTAGTTCATCCAGTTGACCCACAGCGAAGTTATAAATCTCATTTCTGCAAGCTGGGAGGAGACGGAGACCCAGACATTCGTGTTTTGACCTGACTCTAAATTGTGCCGATAGGACTGGAACTGTGGTCTCCTTGGTTGAAGCTGTTGCTGTTTAGTCACATCAGTCATGTCTGACTCTTTGTGACCCCATGGACTGTAACCTGCCAGTCTCCTCTGTCCATGGATTTCCCAGGCAAGAATACTGGAATGGGTTGGCATTTCCTATTCCAGGGGATCTTCCCCATCCAGGGATCAAACCCGTGTCTCTTGCATTGTCAGGCAGGTTCTTTACCACTGAGCCACCAGAGAAGCCCCTGGATTGGAGAATGTTAATCAAATCTCTTCACTCTCTGGGCAACCCAAAAGGACAGAATTGTAGTTCTGAACCACACCAGGTAAACCACAATACCACTCTGTCCATTTTCTTAATGTAGCATCTTAATTAGGTCCACTTATTTTGTTGGGAGTGATGGTGGGAGGCTCCAGGTATGGTGAATTCCAGAAAGAAAACCTTACTCCTAGGTGCTTTTGAAGACTCATGGAGCACAGAGGATGACACAGATTCTTGTTTCCTTCCCCATCAGGGCACTGCTGATATCCACATTGTGCATATTGGAGCCCACCCTGGGGGGCTAACTGGGATTTCCCTTCTCACCTCCCATCCCCTCTGCTCTTGGACCACCCCTCCCAGGGCCCTCTGTCTCAGCTGAGTGCTTTCAAGCTGAAGGAGCAGCAGTAGATTCTTCTGGTTTTCCCCTGAAAAACCAGAGCTTTCCTGGTGGCTCACCAGTAAAGAATCCACCTGCAATGCTAGGAGCCGCAGGAGACACAGGTTCAACATGTCAGGTTCTTCCCTGGGTTGGGAAGATCCCCTGGAGAAGGGCATGACAACCCACTCCAATATTCTTGCCTGGAGAATCCCCATGGAAAGAACAGCCTGGAGGGTTACAGTCCATAGGGTCTCAAAGAGTTGGACACAACTGAAGTGATTTAGCATACACGCACACCAGAGAAACCAAACCCCCCAACTCAAACCACATTTATCTTGCAGATGTTAACCACTTTTTATGGCATAGCATCCATGAGTTACTAGGCTAACCAGGCATCAGTCTCTGCTTCATCTTACAAAAGATATCTTCCCAGCAAATATCTAGGAAGTGAAGGCAAGAGAAGGGTGAGAAGGGAAGAAAACCCCAGCCTGTCCCACTTAGAACTTTGAACATGATCATATGTCCAACTCTCTCCCACTCATTCATTCAACAATTGTTTATTGAGGATCTGCATTGTGGTAGGAAGTACTTTATGGTACATAAATATGAATAGGACAGAGTCCTTTACCTAAGGGAGATGATAGTTTATGAAAAGAAAAGGGTTTCTTTTAAAGAGGGTGAAATGACAGGGATAGAGAAATGTCCAGTGTAGCAGGAATGAGAAGCACCTGTGGGCCTGGAGGGAGGTGAGGATACTGGAGATGAGGTTGTTTGAGATGCCCCATTTTGCAGGTGAGAAAATTGAGACTCAGCAGGGAATCTGTGGCCAGTCACAGACTGCAGTGCTGGCAGGGGAAGAGCTTTGCCTCCACTTCAGTTGACTGTGGCATGAAGAGGTCTGGCTTCACCACCAGTAAGAACCTGGGTGTCGTCGGAGTGGACCTGGGCAAATGCAGCCCACAAGTCTGAGGAGGACTTCTGGGAACAGGAAGAGGACCCTCAAGAGGTAGCTGGGAGGAACTGGTGTGACCCCTTAGGGGTTCGCACGATGTGTGAGGACTTTGGGGTTCTGGCAAAGCCCTTAGGGTGGGGTGTGGGACAGCAGTGGGGGAGAAAGGTTGAGAAAAACTATTAATTTGTTGGAATTTTAGAAAACATCTCCCTTTGCTTTCCCCTGCATACACATGTAGCCTTGCAGCACTTAATAATGGTTAATAAGCTCAACCTCTGAATATGTCATTTCACTCCCACAACAGCCCTGCAAGGGAGAGTCTTTCATTATCTGTCTCTCTTTAAAAATAGATGAAAAACTGTGGTTTCAGAGGTTTAGCAACATATTCCTGATCACACCTGGAGTTTGACCCTCGGGACTCGGATTTCGGGGGTCTTAGCTGCAGCAGTAACACAGAGACACAGAGGCAGCCTTGACCTTAGAGTAAACCCACAAATACCAGGCATTAGACCAGTACAAGAGGAGCTTGGGAGTGTACTAGCTGATATTTATCGTCACCTATTGAGGGCTTCCCTGGTGGCTCAGTGGTAAAGAATCTGCCTGCCAAACAGGAGATGTGGGTTCAGTCCCTGGGTTGGGAAGAGCTCCTGGAGGAGGAAATGGAAACCCACTCCTGTATTCTTGCCTGGGAAATCCCATGGACAGAGGAGCCTGGCAGGCTTGTGTCCAAGGGGTCTCTAAGAGTCGGACATGACTTAGCAACTAAACAACAACATTGAGAGGTTTGTATTATTAATCCTCACAACATCTCTAGGAGAACAGCCTAGTTATTGCTCTGTTTTACCGATGAAAAAGTTGAGGAGCAGAGATGTTATGAAAATGAGCTAATGCCACAAATGTTTTAATGTTCTAAATCAGTGATTCTCAACTGGGGCAGTTTCACCTTTTAGGAATTTGGCAATGTCTGGAGACATTTGATTGTTGCAACTGGGAGGGGCATGCTGTTGGCATCTAGGGACAAACCCATGACAAAGAATTATCAATATGTCAGAAGTGCAGAGGTTGAGAACCCTCGTTCTAAATTGTAAATAAATTGTTCATTTTGAAGAAATAGCATATTTTCCTCTCCACCATGAATTCCTAGATTGACAGTCAGAGGATATTGATTATGACTTCCTTCCAAGTTTACTTTGCTCATTCCAGAAACTGATGGGTCATGGGATCACAGGCTTTGTTTGCAGTCCCCATGGATTGGATGATGTGAGAGCCATTGGTGGTCCCACCGTGGCCCTGAGGCCCAGCTGAAACCACAGGAGCTTACCTCCCCAGTCACCAGGTCTAAAGCAGGAACACTGGCCCAGGACAGTGGCAAGGGCAGGGCTCCTGGGAGGCAGAGCATCTGCTTCTTACTTGGTAGTTGTTGGGTATTGTCGGCTGAAAAACAAGAGCAACAACAATGAAAACACGCTGACTTGAAAGTTGAGAGGTTTGTTTTTTTTAATTTATATTTGGCTGTACCAGGTCTTGGTTGTAGCACACCGGATCTTCCATCTTTCTTGCAGAGTGTAGGATCTTTAGTTGTGGCGTGTAGAATCTCGTTCCCTGACCAGGGATCAAACTCACGCCCCCTGCACTGGGAGCATGGAGTCTTAGCCACTGGAACACCAGGGAAGTCCTGAGAGTTGTGTTATTTAGGGAACTTGCTGAGGACTGCAGCCCAGGAGACAGCCTGTTAGATAGATAGCTCTGAGGAACTGTTCCAAAGAGGTAAGGGAGGAGCCAGGAAATTTAGGAGTTTTTGTTAGAAAAACAAAAAACCATGTAGTCAAACATCAAAAGATTGCTGCTAATCACAAAACTCAGACATCTCAAAATCATGATTTTAATGCTTTTTATGTATGGGAAAATGCACAAGTGTGGGCTTATTGGATTTTTTTTTTTTTGGATAAGCATCTTAACTGTCTAAGGCCAGTATCCTGTTTTTCTCCATCCTGAATTCCCTGCAGGGCATACCACTCCAGGGGTGGCTGGAGTGGCTGATGGCTTGATGCTGGGCCACATTCATTGTTCACTGAAATGGCAGACAATGTTTTTTTTTTTTGTCCACAGCATTCTCCAGATTATAAATTTATCCTTTTCCAGTTTGAAGAACTTTTTGAATGTCAAAATATATCATGACAGCAATGCATTTTCATGCAGGTCACATGCTTGGGGATGAGTTGGGGCTGAACTCTCTGGCTTGTCTTGCTCTGATTTGCACAAAGGCACCAAATGAGCTAGCAACAATCCAATGCTTCAGGTCTGCATAGCTGACTTTAGAGTCTTTTGATTGAGAAAATATGTGATGACCCCTTCACTACTCTGAATTTGGTAGCTTGTTAAAGTGAATTTACATTTTATTAATCAGTCTATAGTTTTGAAAGACTGTAGTGCCAGTATAAGCCAGAGGTTATTTACTCAATCTGCAGACACTGCTTTGCCCACATGGATTTGTGGACCCTTTACAATAGCTCCAAGTTCTCCTAAGAGTTTGAGGCTACAGGTCAGACAGTCCTGCCCTGGCCCTTCATGCATAAAGCCCTTCTATTCCCCAGCTTAAGAATTTATTTGAGGGGCAGAGGGCCAGTAGGCAATATATGAAAAGTTTTAAACATTATTGTTACACAAATAAAAAATGCAAACTTTAAACATTTTTCATATCCCTGGTGTTGACAAGAAATCCTTGGTTTTTATCCAGGTATTGGTAATAGTATTGTAAACCTCCTCCCAACCCCCTGTCCTCCCTGGGTCTGCCACAACTTTGTTGCTCTATATTCAAAGACCTCAGTTGTCCTACAGACAAGCCCCATTCAATTAAAATATAAGGTAAGCCATATTTACATGGTAAAACTTTCTAGTAGCCAAAGAAAAAGAAAGAAAGAGAAAGAAAAAGAGAAAGAAAGTGATGGAATTAATTTTAACAATATATTTTATTTATCCCAGTATATAAAAAAATCTTACTTCAACATGTAATTGATATCTTAAAAGTTATTAGTAAAGACTAGAAATAATACACATACTGACATGCACTAGATAGTAACACCTTCCATGATCCAACAGTTAAAATCAAGTGTAGTCCAACCAATACAAAGTTTTGTCTAACATAAAAATATTTTATACTACATTCTTTTGTAAAATTTAAATTAGTTGAAATTGAAAAGAATTTAAAACTCAGTCACACTTCAAGAGTTCACCAGCTACAGGCAGTGTGGCTACTGTATTGGATGGCACAACTCTAGACCTTTTGTGTTTTAACAGACCTCTATCTAATCCTCGTAGGCCCCTTTATCATACATAATTGGTTTGGGGAGAAGTTCCAGAATCTTCTCTGTGCAACATTAGAGCAGATCTGTAGCTGCTATTAGGATGCTCTTGGTTTATGTTGAACTTAAAACCTTCTGTAGTGTTTGTCCATCCCAGGCTGATGGTCTCCGGTAGAGACGAAGAATACTCTGCTATTTCGAGCCCTGTAGTGATCACTATCCACAGTTGAAAGCTGTTCCCAAACATAATGGTTTTTGGAGAGTTGTGCTCCTTTGACCTTGTCTTCAGGAGTGTAATTTTCTAAAGAATGAGGAAATGCAGGATCCAGAGGAAAATTTTCATGGGCCAAGGTCAGGAGGGGAAGCTTAGAAGGGGCGAGGACATTAAGATGGAGAAGCTCCCATCTTTGAGAGAAATCCACCCCCACACTAGAAGGAAGCCCTGTGGTGTGGTTGAAGTTTAGAGGAAGAAAGAGGATTTTAAAAAAAGATTCAGGCAGAAAAGTTTACATGGACACAGAGCAGCAAACTCAAGCTCTACACAGTTAGTATGAGACAGAACATGGTCAGTACCTCTACTGACCTCTCTTGGCTATTCCATAATATTTCAGTAAGCAGCCACACCCCAAACATGTTTAGCATCACACCACCTGCTGCTTCTCACAGCCAGCATTGTCATCAAATTTGATCCCAATGTTTGCCATATTATTAAATATCCTATTAAACAGAATCTAAAAATACACTTTTTCCCCCTCTCTAAATCAATCCTAACCTTACAACTGGGGTTGATACTATAACATTGTTGCTTACTTTATTTTTCACTTTCAAGGATTAGGGTATAATACTAAACTCCCCATCTCCTGCTAGTCTCTGCTGTTTGTACTTGGCTTGGTGTTTGAAGAATATATTTCTAAATTAAAACTGTGCTACTTTTTATCTCATGCAGTTATCCCATGCAGTCATGGGCTTCTAGCTTTGCTGTATCTCATAATGTTTTCTGTCAAGCTGGACACATCCAGTCACTCCCAGCTGAGGTTCCTCAGCTGAAGTTATTTTCATCTCTGAGAATCTCTCCAGAGCTGTTTCTCTTGTGAAGGATAAAAGGGATAAAGGATTCACAGCTGCCCAGAGTCCACACCTCTGTAAATACAGGTCTTGCATCCAGAGTTTGAGTTCTTCCTTTTATGGAGAAGTCCTCCTGTCAAGGGTGGAAGGATTCAGGAGCAGTTGAAGTGGCAGGTTTCCCTGGGCTTGTGCTTTGCTCTGGTGTGGCTGCTGAGGGGCTTCTGGAATATTCTAAGAAGGCCCATTAAAGCAGAAAAGGCCCTTAGAACCAACTCTGTTGCCCCCAGTATACCTGCTAAACTTAGAACATTTCAGAGAGCTGCCAGAGTGGCTTCTCTGTGTGTATATGTATATACGTGTAATTTTATTTATTTTTGACTGCGCTGGGTCTTTGTTGCTGCGAGGGCTTTTCCCTAGCTGCAACAAGCAGAGTGCCACTCTTCACTGCGGTGCGCCGGCTTCTCACTGCAGTGGCCTCTCTCGCAGCAGAGCGTGGCTCCAGGGCATCCAGGCTTCAGTAGTCCTAGCACACGGGCTCAGCAGCTGGCGGCTCCCAGGCTCTGGAGCACAGGCTTCGTAGTTGTGGTGCACAGGCTTAGTTGTTCCCCAGCACGTGTGATCTTCCTGGACCAGGGCTCGAACCTGTGACTCCTGCATTGGCAGGAAGATTCTTCACCACTGAGCCACCAGGGAAGCCTTGCCCGTGCTTCTTGTGCCCCTCTAGCAGCCCGTCGATTCTGCCTTATGATTTTTTGTAGACTTCTTGAAAACCCTAGTTAGACTTAGTTTAGTGAAATGTATCAGAAAGAAAAAAACACTTGAGTATGGACGGCAAAATCAGTTCAGAGAAACATAAAGAAACAATTTATTTATTTTCATGTACTGCCAAGTACCTAATTCAAATACACAATTGTTTCCAGGGCCTATGACCACACCATATTTTATCTGTGAAGGGGAGCTAGGTTAAGACCTTGATTTCTGCTCAATTTCAACTATGAAAGACCACATTTTTTTCTTTTTTTTTTTAGAAAGGTACATTGCTTTTGACTCTTAGAATAGCTTTTCTTCTGTTCTCTCACTTTGTCACTGCTGTATGCAATTTGTTATCATTCTCTACAAAGAGTTAAATGTCTAATGACATTAACCTCAGATAGAAACATTTGGCCCCTAAACTAAACTTGTTCTTTATGAGAAATACAAGGCTCTAAGGGATTCTAGTCTTTTAGAATCATCACAGAATTTGTCCAGGAAGTACGACATTGGCAGAAAGGGAATATAGGTACCTTTGCTCATGTTTATATGAACATGGATTTTGGGTTTTACAAATAGGGAAATACTATACAAGTCCACAGGGATAGTGAAGTGAAATGTAGAGAGAGAAGAAGAGAGATTTTATTGTATTTTATTTTATTTTTTTCTTATTGTATTTTAAAAATGAAGTAGTATAACCAAGTCAGAGAAAAGGGAGTACAAACTCGAAGCTATTTTGACATTGTTTGTTCTTTACTTCCTATATGAGGCATCTCAGAGAGAGAACACAGCTTCACAACTTGGATGGAAGGTATAGTAAAGGTTTTTAACCTAGAATAGCTGAAACAACCTTGAAAAAGAACAAAGTTAGATACTCATATTTTCCATCTCTTTTTTTTAAAATAAACAATCACAATTTATTTTTCATTTATTTAAAAGTTTATTTATTTATTTATTTGGCTCTGCCAGGTCTTTACTTGCAGCCTGTGGGATCTTTAGATGCAGCATGTGGAATCTAGCTTCCCGAGCAAGGATCGAACTTGGGCCCCCTGCACTGGGAGCGCAGAGGCTTAGGCACTGGACCACCAGGGAAGTCCCTGCCATTTCAAAACTTACTACAAAGCTACAGTAATCAAGACAGTGTAGTATAGGTTTAGGATAAGCATGTGGACCAGTGGAATCCAAGGAGTCCAGGGAAAAAAATCTCATACATTTATGGCTAATTTTTTTCAACCTGAGTGTCAAGACAATTCAGTAGAGGGAAATAGGTTTTTCAACAAATGATGCTTATCCACATGAAGCCAGTGCATCTTACCCAGAGTAAGACATCAGTCTTGCAAGAATCTGGGAGGGAAGTACTCCCATGGAGAAGAAGATTCCTCCCAGAGTGGGATCTGAGAGGGGAATAGGCTTCCCCTACCTCCTCCAAACCATCCCCTTCTCGGTAACTTGCTTGGTAACTGTAATCCCAAACCCATCCCTTGGTTTAATGAAGGGCTCACAAGTGGGAAGCCCTATGAAAGGTCGAGGGTCCTGGGAGAGAGCAAAGTTGGGTGAGCTGGCAAGCTGGGACATACACCCCTCATGAAAGTACTCAGGGCAGGAGCTGCAGGAGTTGTGTTCATGAAAGAGTCTGGGAACTTGGAGTCAAGCAACAGGTGGCTTCTTGACTCAGCCTAAACGTTTTGGTGCGTGGGCCGTGCTAGCCCCCATGGTCCAGGGGCTAGCTCTGACGTTCTGAGGGCTGAGATGTCATCAATGAGCGCCAGACCTTGCAGGGTGGCCTATCTTCATGAGCACCAGCCCCTCACACTGGTTTAAAAATGGAACCAGTGAGCAAGGGCGGGCTTTTCCTGATTCATGTGCCCTGCTACCCCAGGACCCCTTCATTCATCTGTGAGGAGGTGATGGCTAAAGTTCCATGAGGCGGCTAAGAGCCATCATAACTTGGGCCATAATACTGCGCTCAAGGGCCAGCACGCCTGGGGAAACTTAGGATTCATTTCTAAAACAATATTCTCTGTTCCGTAGCACATAGAATATTTTATAATCCAAATGGGCTGATGGCCTCTTGGCTTGCATTAGTGTGATGCTATTATCTCAATAAGTGTAAATCTCCACTCTGTTGGTTTTGGACAAGTTTTGGGGCCTCAGATTGCTGTTCTATGGTCTTGCTCTGAACTTCACTAGGAACATACGAATGTGCAGATGACAAGAACAGATGTCAGGGCCCCTAGAAGATCAAAGTGTCGGCACTGCCTTAGAAAATCTGCCTAGGCCACGAAGTTCTCTGAATCTGCAGGAAGGCTGTCATAAATATTCGTTACAGATCTGCTCAATGGAATCAGCTCTAAAGCAGCCCCATTCTTCAGTATTCTTCCCTAAGGTTGGTGCATTGGCGGCCGTGAGCGAAAGCCAGTCGTGGGGTGAAATTCCTGGGAACATTTGTCCCTTTCCCGCACATCCTAATTAGCTTGGTGCAAAGAAAATTTTCTCTCCTCTATACTAAAATCTAAAACTGTTTCCATGGTTATTTGTCTTTTCAAAACAGAAAACTTAAGAACATACTGTTTCTGGCGTTGTGGACAGTGATTTCAGACAAGGGGAAACCAGAGGGTTTTAAGACTTGGGAAGAGAGAGTTCCCAGAGGGGCCCAAGATGTTTTTCTTCAATCCTTCCCTATTGCTGTTCTCTAAATCTCTTTTTGATTGTTTTTCAGAGTTTTCTCAACTTGCTGCTCCGTACTCTGCCTTTCTCTGTGTTGCTGGTCCAGATTTCTGCCTGGGCTCTTCTTTCCCATTTGCGCAAAAGCTCAAAAGTATTTTCTTCTGTTGTGGATAAAAACAAGCAGAAAGCCAGAAGGATGGTTTTCAAAAAGAAAAGCTCCCCCAAATGTCCACCACTCCTGACTACATTGAATCCTTCTTAGGGGAGTGTGCTTAATTGACACTGCATCGTCTTGCAATGTTTTATTCAACTGGCTGACTCTATTCTCTCTTAAATTGTGTACTTTTCTATAAATATGTTTCACCAGTACAGCTGGATAAAACAAATGTCAAGTGGAAAAAAAAATTCAGAAGTAGATATTTGTAAGACCTATCCTTAACCTCATTAAGGCTGTCTATGCCAAAACCGGTGTCTGGTAGTAAAATCTGTCTCTTTCAAACATTGTTTTTCTCCAAAGAACCCTCCAAAGGTTGCTACTGTGAGAAAGTCCTCTAGCCGTTTGTAGGTTGTGGTTTTTTTTTAACAGCCGTGTCTTCCTGACCGACTTTGCCTGGATGAGGTTATCCCCCAGCACTCAAAAGACACAAAGTTCTGACAAAATCATGATGTGCAGTTGAAGAAATTACCTGCCACCAAAGACGATAATTGACAAGAATTGTGCTTTTTGCCATATGGCAGGAGCTGTCTTTGTTCCCAGGTGTGTAACTCTCATGGTGTGACAAATTGTTTGTGGGACAACACACATCACGCCCAGACAGTTAGACAAAACACCCCATTGGCTTGGAAACCGCAGCCTAGGCCCCTGAATGAGAAACATGCAAAATCACACCTGCCGACCAGCACTGCGTCTCCTTTCCCTCCTCTCTCTTTCCTTTGCAACAAAGAACGTGAAACGTCAGATGAATTTAATGTTGAGAAAAGGACCCGGGGTTAGGTTCCCACATAAACTTCTTTCCATCAGTGATATTTTAGGTGGCCTAACTCTGGATAGCTTGAGTGGTGTGGCTGAGGTCACGCTATTCGTGATCTGGAATTTAAACCGTAATGTTTGATTGATGCCAGAAGGCTGTGACATAGATGGTTGACAGGACAACAGATCTAGTCTCAACGGTTATCTGTGGTTCAGGCCTGGTTATCTTGTAAAGACTGATATATTCCAGCAGAGAATTCTTGCCGCCGTTACATTCTTATGTGCATGGCTGTTAGCACCCAATATTTATGATACTTGAAGGTAGGAATTTTTTTTTTGTAATGGACAGCGAGATTATTGGGAGTGAAGTAGGACTGAGAAGACTCATTTGGGGGATCTCTTCTGATATGAGAAAGGCTTAAGTCTTAAATTTCAAAAACTCCTCTTTTCAAGAGAGAGCTTCTCCTGATGACGTAGCAAGATGGGAATGTTATGCTGTCTTTAGCAAAATTTGCAGCATTTGTGTCTGTTGATTATTAATGTTCATTATGGGCATTGCAAGCATGGATGCCTTCTGTATTTTAAACTTTGAGCAAAGGACTACAATTTTATCAGCCATATGTGTATACAATATATAGTACATATAATAATATAAAATGTTTATGTAACTTAGCAAAGTATATATGCAACTTTGCTAATTTTCTTCTTGTTTTCACCGGGAGCACTGTGAGTTTCCTTAGAAATGTGCTTGTGATAAAGTTTATAACCAACTGCAGTTTAAGAATTGTGCCAAACCAAAAGCCTGTTTTCTGGAGCTTTCAGTAGACCCACAGCATGAAGTAGGTATTTGAGTTCTGTTGTCATCATTGAATCAAGTGCAGCCTCAGTCTTTCCACTCCATCCTGCCAGCCCAGTTCCTGGTCCCATTTTGCAGTATCTGCTCAGGCAGTCCTTCAATTCCTGCCACCCAAGTCCAGTTTTATCTCATTTTGGTCATTTTTCCTCCTTTCCCTCAAACCCCATATTCGGTTCATCAGTAAATTCTGTGTATGTTACTTAAAAAATCCAAATGAACTTCTCTCCAACTTGACTGCACACCCTCAATTCACACTTTGCCTCATCTAAATACTACAGTAGTCTCCTGAATGCTCTCCCTGCATCCTCCCCCCAATCCTGCCCCAAATCCACACAGATCCATTTACCACAGAGCATCTGGAATGACCATTAAAACACACACATCAATCAGGTCGTGTGACTTTCCTGCTCAAAACGTTCAACAGCTCCCCATATCTCTTGGAACACATCCTACATTCCTTAGGATGGCAATGTCTTATTCCCTGATTCCTGCCTCTCTCTTCAACCATATCTCACAATCTCCTGTTTTCCTCTGCCTTGCTCACTGAGGTTACTTTCCTGGCTCCTTCCGGTTCTGGGAACAAGTCAAGTTCTCTCCAGTCTCAGGGCCGTTGCACCTGCTAATTCTCTCTGCCTCCCAGGGTTCGTCCAACTCTACCCTTGTTGTATAGGTCTCAGCATAAATGACACCTCCTCAGAGTTTTCCCTAAAACCATCTTTATATAGATCCTCACTATTATGAGGATCTTCCCCCTCTCCATCTTCCCCTATTCTTTCCTTCCTGGCTTTGCTGTAATCTGTATTGGGTTTCTTGTTTACTTAGTTATTGTTTTCCTTCACAGGACTAAGTCGAATGAAGGTGAGAACTGTATTTATCATGTATCCTCAGTGCTTAGCGTAGTATTTGGTGCAAAGTGGGTGCTCAGTAAACACTTGTTGAATGAACAGAAAATACTTTCAAATGTTAAGGAAAAATCTGCCTATTTAAAGTTTCTACTGTTGGTTCTAGTTCTGGTTTTGAAGGCAGCATAAAATGATCCTATGGCTTTTTAAACAAACATTTCAAATCATTGATACCCTTCTTGGTCATCTGATTTCTGTGCTACACATAACACTGAGCCTTCTCTTGTTCAGCATGGCTTTCAACCTTCTCATCACAGTGTTCATTCTTTGTTGGAAGATTCTAGTTTCACAACAACCCTCACTGGCAAAGCAGGTGTGTTCTGATCACCACAGGGTCCAGCAGGGCTCACCCTCTTTGAGAATCACATCCAGCTTATGGATCTTTAGTTTCCAGGATATTGCAAAACAGAACATTTCCCAAGGTTTCTGGCGTCTTTCCCATTCTTTATGGTTTCTCAAACTCACTGCCAGTGGCTCTGAGATTATATGTGCAAATTCTTTTTGCACTTTGTAATGTAATTTGTCTGAATCTGGAGGTTTGAAATAATCTGTATGCCTAGGTTTTTCTTATTCTCTAACATATTATAGGCTCCACTTTATTCTTTTCATGGTCTCCTTTGCTGCACAGTTTGAATTCAAAATCTATTCTGCTTTCTCTAGAAGATGGAATTTGAGTATTTAGCAGTTTGGACCTTTAGTTGCTTGTTAACATGACACCATCTTCCTGAACCTGTCACTTCCTTGTTCTTCTCCTCTTCCTCGTCCTCTTCTTCATCCCCTTCCTTCTTCTTCTTTTATCTTTATGTTCTTTTATCTTCTGTTCTCACCTCTCTCCCTTCCTCCTTCCCACCTTTCCATCTATTCCCCCTTCCCTTTCTTCCTTCCTTCTCTCCCACCCCATTCTCTTTCTCTCTGAATTTGTCATGGAAGACCTTTTAAATCACTCATGTCTCCTGGATTACCCACTAGTTAAGTCTTCAGTCTTCCTGAAAATCATCATTTTTGTGTGTTGGTTCTTGACTGTATGTCCCTCATAATCTCTCTTGAACTGGTTCTTTGAAAAACACGGGTTCGTGAGAAAGCTTTCTGTGTGATCACGCTAGCTTAAGAGTTTACTAATCTTTTTCCTTTTCACTGGCATCCCCCATTATTACATTGCCTGAGAGTGTATGTAATGCTGCCTTTCCTTGCTATTATCAACTCCCAGAAGACATGTTATCCCAAGGTCCCTGTAATTTCTGCACAGAAACTAGTTCTTTCTCATTGGTTAAAATTATATCCAGAATGATGGTTTCTCCTTCTATCTGAGCTGAACTTGTTAGCTAGGAATGTTAAAAATTTTTATAAGCAACTCTATTTTAGCAAACTGTGAATTCCAACAGACATAAGGATAGTTCAAGTCCCCCTTCCTGTGATCACTCACTTGTAGTTATGCAATCTGCCTTCAGAAAGCCTCATCCTTGTCCGGACCATTCATGGTAAAGGCTCATCTCAGAAGCACCCCTGTCTGTATTTCTCGTGTAATTCCATCCTGCTTCCACTCTTCCTGAATGTTTTTCTGTATAGGGCAATGGCATCTTTGGCATCTCTTTTTCATGCACAAGTCTATTTCTTCCTGCTTCTTTTGAACCTGCTGTTTCCTTCTCCTCCTGCATTTCAGGCAGATGACTCATCTCACCTGTGTGAGAATGGCCATGCTTATATTAACATTCCAAGTTCTCTTTCTTTGAATCCCATCCTCTGTGAATCAAAGTCAGACATTTTTTAGTACATAAGGGTTTCTCCTGATGTTTCTCTCATTTTCAACTAAGGATTAGGTATGAGTTACCACCTGTAGTGGGGCTTCCCCAGTGGTTCAGCAATAAAGAATCAGCCTGCAATGCAGGAGTTGCAGGTTCGATCCCTGGGTTGGGAAGATACCCTGGATGAGGGCATGGCAACCCACTCCAGTATTCTTGCCTGGAGAATCCCATGGACAGAGGAGCCTGGAGGACTACAGTACATAGGGTCTCAAAGAATCAGATACGACTTTAGTGACTTAGCACGTATCACCTGTAGTGGGCCTCCGTGGTGGCTTAGGTGGTAAAGAATCCACCTGCCAGTACAGGAGATGGAGGTTTGATACCTGGGTCAGGAAGATCCCCTGGAGAAGGAAATGGTAGCCCACTTCAGTATTCTTGCCTGGGAAATTCCATGGACAGAAGAGAGTAGCAAGCTACAGTATGAGGGGTCGCAAAGAGTCATACACGACTGAGCGATTTTAATAGCAACTACCTGTAGTTGGTCCAGCCATTTCTTCAGACTGTCCCATTCTCCTCACCCTTGATTCCCATTCTCCTTCATCTCTTCATAAGGCTTTCCCTCTGACTTCCTAGTGCTTCATCCTTCCTAATATTTTTTTTCTTTCTTTGTTAATTATCTTATGTATGGAAATGTGTTCCTCTAAGAACTCTATTGGTTAGAGTGACTAACTTTGGAGTCAGATTAAATTTGAGAGCTGGTTCTGCCATACTAACAAGCTGTGTGATATTGGGCAAGATACTTAACCTTTTTAAACCTCATTTTCCCCAACTATAAAATGGAAACAATTGTAGAACTTACTGTTTAGGATTGTCATGATTAAATGAGATAATCCATGTAAAGCAACCAACCCAGCACTTGATGCTTAGCAGGGGTTTCTGAAGCTGTTGTTGCTCTTACTAGTTGCATTGGTCATTTTGTTTTCCCTCTTGCCGCCCCCAGCTGTGGGTCAGGAGAGATTTTGGTTGCCCAGTGAGAGAAGGAAGGAAGCCAATGAGCAGAAGATCCCAGGAGGCATGAGGGTGATCCAAGCCCTCGGGAGGAAGGATGGCGGGCTGGCAGGAGTAGCTCAGACAGGATGTGGGTTTAGGAGGATGAGCACCCGGCACTCTTGCTTTTATTCTTGTCTTGTGCCTTTTCCATCATTTTTATGGGCTGGTGTGTAGACATTTGCTGAGAGGGATATTCCACCTGGATCTCATTGAAATTATATAGCCTTTTCCTTCACCGAATGTTTTGCTATCCCAGTGACTATATGAATGTTCCATTTGTGATGTAATTGCTCTGTTTCAGATTTTCTTCCCTAAACTAAAGACGAGAGTTATCCAAAACATCTGAGACAATGACTTGAACGTAACGCTCTGTATGACGCATTCTTTATTTCCTAAGGTTTTCATTTTTTCCCCTATTTAGTCATCTACCTCTGGCTGGAGGTGGAGGCTCCAAAGGTCAGGGGTTGCATTGTGAAGAGGATGGGAAGATGAAGGGAATGACTCCTGTTGTAAATTTTCCACTTCCTAGAGAGTAGGGGAAACATGCGCTAACAGAGGCAGCTTTCACTTGTTTGGAAGTACAGTTTCAACCCTTATTTTGGTTGCTCACAACGTCTGCAGAAAACAACCAGCTCTGCCAAAGTTATTTTTATAAAGAAAATATCCTGTTGCTTTAGCTGCCTATGGCAGTGACTTTTTCTTAAAAGTGTGTGAACCTCCCTTTTGTTTCATGGTTCTGCCAAATAGCCACACATGGGAAGGGAAGGGAAGAAGGATGAATGGACCAGAATTTAACTTTGACCTTTTTAAAGGTTGGAAATGGACCATATCTTGCTTAGTGAGGAGATGATGTAGGGCATGGATTACTTAGTTGCGGTAAAGTGGAAGAAGTAGACCTGAGCTCACTCTAGGGGAGAAATCTTCATGCCTCATGCTCGCGTTCTCAATGGCTCCTTACGTTTTCCTCTGTCCAGCCACCGGCAGCCCACAACCTTGACTGCTGCTGTAACAGAGTTATCATCAAGTTATTATCCAAGCACCAAGGAGAGCAGCCTGAGTCCTGACTGAAGCTTTGGGAAAAGGCTTCTCAGAGGAGGTGGTGCTTGATATGGGCTTTGCAGGGGGCTGAGCCAGTTGAGAGGCAGAGTTGAGGGAAAATAGTATCCAGGCAGGTGGAGAAATGTGAGCAGTCATGGAAGTGATGTGACTTCATCTCCCATGAAGATGGGGGGGAGCCTTGCATGCTTGGGTTTTACTCTGAAGGCAATGGGAGACATCAGGGGTTTTTGAGCATGATGGGAACATGATGCATTCCATAGTTTGGAAAATAAATCCAGCAGCAGCCATGGGAGATGCAGATTCAAAGTAAGGAAACCCACAGTGTTTGGTGATGATCCTGGTGAGATGTGGAACAGTGGCAGTGGGAATGGAAGAGAAAAGAGGGACACAATTCCATCCTCATCAGGGAGGGTTGGAGGAAAATAAAAGGCTTCTCTGAGCTTCCATCTGGGAATGTTGAAGGGATGGTGATGTTAAGTGAGTTGGCGTTCAAGGAGAAAAGATGACTGGGAGGAAGATGATGAGTTATGGATGAGAATAAAGAGGATCTATAGATCTAACTGAAAGCGGTTGGAAATACAGATGAGGAAAAAAGACGAAGTTGAGTTGAAAAGTTGGTCATTTTCATATGAATGTTAGCTAAAACAAAGAGGAGAGAGATCATCCAGCAGAAACCTAAAGAAAGGAAAGAAAAAGCAACTGAACATGGAATCATGAAGAATGACTGTATTTAAGGATGAGCAGATGAAGAGGAGCCCACAACAGACGCTGAGAATGAGCCTCCATTCATTCATACAGTCAACAAATATTTACTGGGCACCCACCACGGACAGGTCCTCGGCACCAAGGTTCCAGTGGGAAACAAATGCTGCCTCCCAGAGGTTATGGTGAGGGAGGTGCTTGGAAAATTGCAGCCTCCTATGGAGGCCCAGAAAGGCACGGGGTAAGGAAGAGCAGCAGAGGGGGTCTGATGGTGTTGACTGCACTGAGGCTAGAAATAAAGAGCGAAGATGGTAGAGGAGAGAGGTGGGGGAGGAAGGAGAGACAGGTGGGAGACGAGACAAGACAGAGGCGCAGAGGTGAGATGTGTCTCCTTCCCAGTGCCTCTAAGAAGCCCCTCTTTTCTCCTGCCTCACCTGGAAGCCGAGCGAATGCCGAACGTGATCAGGTTTACCTTGGTAGCCAGTGAGGCTTTGTTGCACATTCATGATACTTTTAAGTGAGGAAGTTACTTTATATCAAGTTACACGCTAATTAGAAATACAGCAACATTCCTGTCTCTTAAAAGTGTTCTCTTAAAGGCTTGCCATGTTGTCTCTTTCCAGAATTCATTTTTCCTGTACTATTTCATTCACAGAGATTCTGGGCCATACTATATATATAGACACATATAAAATATATATATAAACTGAAAAAAAAAAAAACTGAAAAAATATTAAAGCTTTAAAATAAAATTAGTCTGTTATCTGATTATGAAAGTGCTCATTGTAAAAACTTGGAAATAGAATATAAAGTATAAAATACAAATTATTCATTTCCCTATCACTCTTAATATTCTTTTTTCTTCCTAATCCTGTTTCTAGACACATTTTACTACATTAATAATTTTTTGTGATCATTCTATATTTACAGTTTTATATATTGTTTACTAATTATACAATAGATATTTCCCCATGTCACTAAGTAGCTATAAAAACATTTCGTTCTATGCGAGTGTCATACTTTACCCATTCCTGTGTTGTTCATTTAGGTTCTTTCTAATATTTCTCTATTTTAATGCAGCAATTAAAATACATAATTTTTTATCCTTTATATATATATCCACCTTTATACATAAATTTCGTCCCCAACTCTTCAAATCCACTTGTACTTCAAAATGATTTATTATATATTTCCCCCTAGAATCCTTATATTTAAATGAACAATGTCTCATTAATACAATGAAAAGTGATTTCACCATCTTTTGTCTCAAAATGCAAGTTATTTTGAAATGGTAACAGGTTGTTTTGTAAAATCCATTTTTAAGAAATTTGACCCAAACTGTGCTGCGCTTAGTCGTTCAGTTGTGTCTGACTCTTTGCAACCCAATGAACTGCAGCCAGCCAGGCTCTTCTGTCCATGGGGATTCTCCAGGCAAGAATACTGGAGTGGGTTGCCATTTCCTACTCCAGGGGATCTTCCCGAGCCAAGAATTGAACCCATGTGTCTGGAGTCTCCTACACTGGCAGGCAGATTCTTTACCACTGCACCACCTGGGACGTTCTTCTCTTCCTAAAACTTAGAGGGCTTTAACTCTTTCGGCTTATAGACTATTGTTATTCAATATTTTATTTCTATTAAAAATGCTTTGCAAAACGTATCATACATAGAAGAGAATACAGCATGCACACTACATGCATTCATGAACATCTATGTGCCTACTACTTTTTGTATCTACTATTTTAAGAGACAGAATATTATCTCTATTTATGTGCTCCCCATTTTTTTAACTTCACAAATTAGATGTTATTAATGTTGATGCTTATTTAGATTTATCCATATGATTACTACTTTCTTTGCTCACCTGGTTACCAACCTTAAATCTCAAATCTCCCTTCTGTGGTCCTTTTCCTTCTTTCTAAAGTATATACCTTTAAGAAGTTCCTTTCTTTTTTTTTTTTTTTCTGTTTTAAATCTTAAGAGGGTCAGTTGATAATAAATTATCTTAGCTTTTGTTTGTATAAAAATGTCTCTATTTCATCCTCATTCTTTAAATTTTGTTGGATATGCAATTATAGATAGATAATTTTTTTTTTAGCACTTTGAAGACATTGTCTTACAGTATTTCTGTATCTGCTAATTGTTCGTGAGAAATTAGATATAAAGCAGATAAGGTGTCTTTGTGGGAGGCAAGGGGTTTTTTGAAACTATTCAGTTAGTCTTGCATATTCTGCAGTTTCAAAACGATGAGTTGAGTGTACTTTTTGGGAATATTTTATAGATCATAAATATTAGTATCCATGAAAATTCTTGAGTATTCTCTCTCTCTCATTCTTTCTTCTCATTCGTCTGGAACTCTGACTAGATGAATGTTAGAACTTCTCACTCAGATTTCATGTCTATTAACCTTTCTTTCATATTTTCCTCCTCTGTCTCTCTGTACAAAATTCTTGGTAGTTTTGTCATATCCAAATTTCAAGTTGCTAATGATGTTTTTTAAGTGTTCTAATCTGCTTGTTAGCTCATGTGTTGAATCCTAAGATTTCAACTAAACCTTTTACTTCCAGAAGTTAAGAATCTGCCTGGATATTAATGATAGTGTTTTATTCTTTGCTCATATATTAAATTATTTAAATATTGGAAGCATACTTTAAAAACTAGAGCAAAATCTGACATCTTCCTCATTTTTGTAAATAATGGTTTATTGAAACACAGCTAAGCCTACACATATTGCTTATCTGCTTTCACTCTAGAATGGTAAAGTTGAATCTTTTTGATAGAGACTATGTAGCTTGCAAAGCCTAGGATATACACTACCTGGGCCTTTACAGAAAAAGTTGGCCAAGCCCTGCTACATAGGATGCTCTGACCTCTGAAGACCTCATGTGTCTGGTTCTGCTGCTTGATCCTTCTGCTGACTCTGTCCCATGATGTCTTGCTCTGTGAGTGGTCTTGTGATTTTTCATTGTGAGCTCATTTTTGTTGTGGCCTTATCTGGGAGAGTTTTAGGGGACTTAAGAGAATATTCACTTTTTTTGTGTCAACTTTGCTAAGTGCTTGGGAAGCTAATAATCTAGGACAATTTTAAATTAGTTTCCTTGGTTTAAAATAGTTTCAGAATGGGCAAGTAGAGTGAATTTGAACTCAGGCTTGAGGCCTGGGTTATAGTTGTTACCTCTGGTTGGCACATAGGGACTTTCTTTTTTTCTTCCAACCCAAATCAAAGCCAGGACACAATTTCTTTTCCTCTCTCCCTTTGCAGGGCAAATATTTTTTAGTCCACTCTTTTACTGAACATTTGGGCCTTTGGGGACCTCATTCCAAAGTCTCCCTACTAAGACACTTCTCATGTTCCCCCTGCCCCCTGCCATACTGGCAAATGCCATTAGGGGCCCACTGCCTAAACGAGTGAGCATTTACTATGCCCATTCTGGATTTTGGCTTTTACTTCAGTTAAAAACCCTGAAGGTTTACCTTAATTTCTTGCCAAGTCTGCTACTCATTTTATCCAGAATTTTCTAAGTGTTTTCCAGAGAAAGATTTTCATGATATGGAGTCTTTCAATGCTGGAAATAAATGTCATAAAAGTTTAAATTAAAAAATGTTAGAATAATAGAAATGTGAAAGTTTTATAAAGCCCATGCAGGCTTCAAACCTACCTAGTATTTACTTAAATCTGAATTATGAGCAGTGTCTCTGGAGTCAGACAACCTGGGTTTGGAACCAGTGTAGAGTAGGGGGAGACAGGGAGAGTGGGCAAACTCTGAAAAGGGCCAGATGGTAAGTATTTTCAGCTTTGCTGGCCATACACAACTACTCAGCTCTTGCCACAATATCATGAATGCAGCCATAATTACATACTGTATAATGAATGGGCATGGGTGTGTTCCAATAAAACTTTATTTACAAAAACAGGCAGTGAGCTGGATTTGGTCTACAGGTTATAGTTTGCAGACCTGTGACCTTGTGGAAACTAATGAACCTCTATAAGCATAAGTTTCCTAATCTCTAAAATGAGGGTAATAATACTTGTATTATACATAGATTGTTATGAGCATTAAATTAGAAAATTCATGTAAATGCTGATATTAAAATGATGATGCTGGCAATGGTGATAATGGTTTCAAACAAGTCCCCTGATTTTATAAGATTATCAAGTGTGTCTTCACTTCAAAACCTTCAGATACATCCAGTGCAGCAGGCAAGGACTCCTAACAGAAAGCTAACAATACTGCAGTTCACAGGGTCACAAAGAGTTGGACAAGACTTAGCAACTGAACAACAACAACAACAATACTTTGGCAACAAACAACCTTAAAATCCCAGTGGTTAAAGAACTCAGATTTAAGTCTTGCTCACATTGGGATCCAGTACAATTTATAGGAAACTATCTTCACTGTGGTCCCTCTGGGACCCAGACTGATGGAGCACACACCATCTTGAGACTGCTGGTCACCAAAGACAGAAGGAGCTCTGAATGCTCTTTCAACAACAATCCAGTGCTTGGTTTGCAATTCCTATACATAACTCAAGGTCAGAATTGGTAATATCTCCCCCCCACCCACCCCCGCCCCACCCCACTTCCCCAGTTGCTGGGCATGCTGTCGGCTGTCAGCTCCTCCAAGAGTGCCTGCGCTACAGAGCAGCCTCCCTTCCCAGGGCAGCCCACATCCAGTGACTGCTCCAGGGGAGGGTACCAAGGCCAGCCACTCTGATCCACGTGGGACAATGCTGATGGCCATGTTAGCTTCCGAGATCCCTGTAGGTTCAGCTCAGCCTGCTGTTGGGCAGCTCCACTTCTCCCTCTGCCCAGTCCTCCTTCCTTCTCCTTCTTTCCACAGGGTTACACCCAAGATGGTAAGGTCCAGAAATATCCCCCAGGGAGCTCTGAGGATTACCTCACTCACTAAGGTAAGCAGAGGTAGCACACACACTCAGGAGGGTCTAAAATCTGAGCAATGATAATAGTTAATCTTTATTATAGAGTGCTGATCTGCTGCATGCTGTACAAAAATCTGTTGCTTTGATTAGCTCATGCAATCCTCCTTACACCCTATGTATTAGACCAGGGGATTGGACCAGATGATGGCAAACTATGCCTGCGGACCACACCCGCTCATGCCCGTTCCTTTCTGAACTGTCCAGGTTGCTCTCAGGCTAGGATGGCAGAGGTGAGCAGTTGTAACAGAGACAGTTGTTGTTGTTCAGTTGCTAAGTCATGTCTGACTCTTTGTGATCCCATGGACTGCAGCACACCAGGCTTCCCTGTCCTTCACTATCTCCCAAAGTTTGCTCAAACTCATGTTCACTGAGTCGATGATGCCATCTGACTGTCTCATCCTCTGTCATCCCCTTCTCCTCCTGCCCTCAATTTTTTCCAGCATCAGGGTCTTTTCAAATGAGTCAGCTCTTTGCATCAGGTGGCCAAAGTATTGGAGCTTCAGCTTCAGCATCAGTCCTTCTAATGAATATTCAGGGTTGATTTCCTTTAGGATTGACTGTTTGATCTCCTTGCAGTCCATGAGACTCTCAAGAGTCTTCTCCAGCACCACAGTTCAAAAGCATTAATTCTTTGGCACTCAGCCTTCTTTATGGTCCAACTGTCACATGCATACATGTCTACTGGAGAAACCATAGCTTTGACTAGACGGACCTTTATCAACAAAGTGATGTCTCTGCTTTTTAATACTCTGTCTAGGTTTGTCATAGCTTTTCTTTCAAGGAGCAAATCTCTCTTAATTTCGTGGTTGCAGTCATTGTCTGCAGTGGTTTTAGAGAGACAGAGACTGCATGGTATACAAAGTTGAGAGTATTTACTATCTGTCCCTTTTCAAAAAAGCTTGCTAAACCTTGTGTGTATTATTCCCACTTCATAGATAAGAAAATTCCCACTTTCATAGATAAGAAAATAGAAGCTTAGAGAGGTGGATGGTTTATTAAATGATGGAATGTCATTTTTTGGTTACAGAAGCTAGTGTCTGTGGCATGTCCCCCTTCAGTGATAGCAGGCGCAGAACCCTCCTGGGCTATTTATGGACCTTTGTAGGTGCTCAGAGAATGAATATGAATAGCTCTCTTCCCTTTCCTTCCTTCCCCCATCTCCCTTTATAAAATTGAGGTCTCCTCTCCTGTCTCTGCAGGCTTCCCAAGTGGCTCAGTGGTAAAGAATCCACCTGCCCAGCAGAAGACATGGGTTTGATCCCTGGGTCGGGAAAATCCCCTGGAGGAGGAACAGCAGCCCACTCCAATGTTCTTGCCTGAAAAATTCCAGGGACAGAGGAGCCTGGCAGGCCACAGTCCACAGTCACGGAAGGAGTCAGACATGACTGAGCACACACACACTAAGACCTTTCTCTACTGAGGGAGAAACACAAGCGACTCATTAGTGTTTTATATCTTTGACTCTGTAACTCCTGGAGGAAGCTCCATTTTTCCAGAAATGACAATTGGAAGAATTAGGGCAGTAAGTATGTAGAGGCTGAGGAAATACTTCATGATTACTAAGAAATTACTCTTATGCTGAACAATAAAGTGATTAAAGAAAGAAAGAAAAGCAACCTTCACATATCTAAGGCTGAGATTATCTGTTTCCAACTGCCTCCAGCTGAGAAGCAGTTCCCAAGGTGGCCCCGAGTAGCTCAAATACATCCCCTCATAAAAGTGATTGTTCAAGGGGGATTCAGGGGTCTAGTTCCTTAATTCCCAGTGGCTGCTTCCTAGATTCATCAAGAACATAGGCTGAGGCACCCGAGTCTACTTCCAAATTTAGAAGCAAAACAGACACACACTCACACACACACACACACACACACACACACATGTATATATACTACATATAAAATAGATATCTAATGAGAACTTACTATAGGCTTCTAACCTACTATATACCTATAGCATAGGGACCTCTATTTAGTGCTCTGTGATGACCTAAATGGGAAGGACATAAAAAAAAAGAGGGGATTTATGTATATACATATAGCTGATTCATTTTGCTGTACTGCAGAAAATAACATTGTAAAGCAACCATACACCAGTAAAAATTAAAAAAAAAAAAAAAAAAAAGAAGAAGAAGAACTGAGTCCAGGTTCTTTGATGCCAAAGTTTGTGCTTTTAACCATACATTCTGTTCCTTCTTGGCAAGCAAATACCCAGGATTATGTACTCACATCCTACAGATGCTGTTCTAAGTGCGCATAGATTTTCTGCCAGTAATTTTCTAGCAAGCAGCTGCAAGAGGACTGTAGGAAGAGATTCCATCTATTTATCTGCTTATCCCATGTCTTCTGAAGAAAACGTACCCAGTTTTCAGAGAGAATCCTTGCATATATTCAGGCATATTAGATCCCTTAGCAAAAATGTCTAAAATCCATTCCCCATTATTACTTAATTAGAAAACAACTGGGGGAATTCCCTGGTGGTTCAGTGGTTAGGGCTTTGTGCTCTCACTGCCGAGGGGGGCAGGGTTTGATCCCTGGTCAGGGAACTAAGATCCTGCAAGTTGCATGGCATGACCAAAACACACACACACACATACACACACACACACACACACACACACACACAATTGGCTCTCAAAAATGGTTATTGAATGAATCAATGAGTCAATGAATCCGTCTCCAGACCCTTGGCAAATTAAGGATCTTGAGAAAGGTTTTTTTCTTAGGATGAAAAAAAAAGATAGTTGGAGATTTCTTACTGGGGACTGTTGACAGCATTTAGGTGTAGTCAGTCTCTCAACAAACACTGTGCCTTCACTTACACTGAACATTTGCTATGATGTGACGCTGTGTTAGGCGCTGGGACTGTGACACCCCAGGTGGGCACCCTCAGCACAGGCCTCCAGGGACAGTGGAGGTGTCAGGGGAAGCACGCTGACTGAAACCGCCCGCCCTGGCCAGGCACCATAGTGACCGTTTGCATGAGTTGTTTTATGACAGATACTGATAAGGAATATGGAACTAATAAGCCACCACCAGCCAGAAGAGTTCGGGAAAGGTCAAAAGGAGATACCGCGTGTCCGTCCACTTCCCAGAATCCCTCTCACTAGCATCCATCTTGGCTGAGCGATGCGTGCGCCACCAGGAAAGACTCTGAATTAGAATGATTGGCCAAAGACCACCCAGAAACTAATCCCATCACCATGAAACCCGAGACTGCGAGCCACCGGCAGAGCAGTTCTCCTGGTTCCCTTACCCTCCTGCACTCCACCTGGGTGCCCTTCCCAATTAAATCTCTTGCTTTGTCAGCACAAGTGTCTCCTCAGACAATTCATTAGACAAGAACCCAGTTTTGGGCCCTGGAAGGGGTCCCCCTTCCTGCAACAGAGGCATGGAAGTCAGCGCTGGTGCAGGTAGCTTCATGGGGGTGGGGAAGAAAAGCCTCAGAGGGGTCGGCCAGCTACTTGTGTGTTGGGAAGAAAACATGGGGGAAAATATAAAGCCAGAAGGTGTTCCTCTAAGTGAATTGCAAGTGTAACAAGCAGGTTGTGGATTGAAAAGGGTTAAGTGGAAAATTCTGGGGCGGCTGGCAGATGTAACCTGATCCCTCTCAGCAGTAGCTTGGGCTTTAAAACCGGGAAACCTGGAGGAGTCGCTGACACTGGGCTGGTTTTACTGGTCTCCCCTCACTGTGCAGAAAGCCAGGCCTCTACAGCACAGCTGGTTTCCTTGGTGGTGTGAGTCACCTCTGTTATGTTGCTCCGTTCATCCATATTATGTAGATTTTTACTAGCTGCCTTCTCAGAGTATGTCTTGGCCTCCCATAACAGAGTAAGTTGAGAGGGCAACAAAACAGAGAGGTTATAAAAGCCTTGACTGTTTTAATGGTATTACTGGGAATGTAACAGTTTTCAAACAGAAATAAGACAAAATGCTTTCTATAGAACGTTTCAAGCCATCAATTCAGAGGTAGAAAACTTTTTTTTTCCTACCGTGGCTTGATTCAACTTAATTTAGGTTTGGGGGAAAATTTGGACAAACCCCATTGCTCAGCAGAACCCTGCCTTTAACGAGTGTAAGAAAAGTCACTTTGTCACTGGTCATTGTAACCAAACCTCAACTGTTATTAACCAGAACTTGCCTTAGTTCTGGTTTATCTTAATAAGACCAAGAAGAAAAAAAGGCTTTGGCTTTAAAAGGTGCTCCATGTCTCCCGCGAAGCACTTGTTCTGTGCTTAATGCCTGAGATGGATGATAAATGCTCTAAGAGGAAGTGAGAATAAACCAAAGTTCTGTTGTTTAGTCGCTAAGTCGTGTCTGAATCTTTGTGACCCCATGGCGCTTTAGGTTGGTTCAACAACCTTCGTGGAAGTAAAGGATCTTGACTTCTATTTTGAAGGAGGAGAGGATTAGCTGAAGAGATGACAGGCTGTCAGGAGAATGATGTGAGGGGTGGTTAGAGGCAGGAATGTGGATATTCTTTCTTTGCAGACTAGTGGCTAGCCACCTTTTTTTTTCTTTCAAAGAGAAAGAAGAAAAATGGGTAGATAAACGTAGTTGGACCAGAGGTTCATTTGGGGGAGTAACCCAAGATGAGATCAAAAGAAGGAGAAGGAGGCAATCTTTAAAGGGTCCTGGGTCTTAGACGATCAGACAGACTGGCTAGGAATTGATATGTAGAAATGGTACAATAACTTCCCTTGTTTTCTTCTTTTTTTCTTGGCTGCTTTATTCACTGTATGATATTTTAATCAATTGTCGGGGGGCAGAGAGAATATTTTGAAAAAAATATAATTAGGATCAAGTATTAAACTCACGCGGGGCTTCCCAGGTAGCACTAGTGGTAAAGAACCCACCCACCAGTGCAGGCAGACCCCCTGGAGAAGGGCATGGCAACTCACTCCAGGATTCTTGCCTGGAGAAGCCCATGGACAGAGGAGGCTGGCTGGCAGGCTGGAGTACATAGGGTCGCAAAGAGTCGGACACAACTTAAGCAACGTAGAGCATACACACGCACATTAAACTCAAGCAGCATCATGCACTTATGCCATTGGGTGAAAATCCTAATGTAGACAAGAGAACGACTAGTGTTCTGAAATTTACATAAAGAAGCAATTACAGCAACTCTACAACCTGGGAAGCATAGAAACTGACATGAAACAGGAGGTTCCTCTTAAAATTGGATCATGATTTCTAACGAAGCTGCATTTGAGGGGAGAGAGTGTTACTGTGCTCGCCTACCTGGCACTAAACCAAACTTGCAGGTGTCTGGGCATCTTTGAAGTTAGATTTAAGCAGGGAACGTAAGTAAAATTCCATGGATTAATGGAAGGCCAAGGTGTTTATAATTGAGATATCAAAGTGAAGTGTAATTTCTTGGGGGCTATGTTGTGATCAAAAGGCAAGTGTTTCATAGAGTTGAGGTGCATGTCAGTTCAGTGTACATCCAATTATTTTCCAAGACACAAACTCTTTGAGAGTAAGAACATATTTCCTATGTGCCCTCTTGAACGTTGACCAGCTGATTGACCCAATGAATGAAAAGTGTAAATAAAATTGTATTGATAACTACTTAATTATTACATGGTTTCATATTTAATGTCCAAAAATTTGAATAAATGGGTATGAAAAACCTCAATGAGAGTAAATTAAGGAACAGATTTTGGTTCCCTGTAGACAGAGAGGCATTTCATTGCCTTTGGCAGCTGCCATTGTGTGATACTTAACCCTTGATTATACTCAAGGTAAGTAAGAAAGGACCAAAATAATCAGAAAGGGAAATATAGTGTACCCAAAATTTCCTTTTGGTGAATTTCCCTTTTGTGTATTGGCTCTTCAAAATTTGTAGAGTAGTAACTGATACCCTTTACCCTTTTCCTTTTCTGGGTCTCATTTCCCGCAGTCCTTTATTCAATACTCACCATACACGTAATTATACCTCATTAGACTCCATGTGAATGGGGTGTATCTTGCTACGGCTGCACACTCAGGGTCAGCACAAAGACACTCGCTGGCCCAGGGGCAACTTTGGGTTGCAGTCCAACCAGGCTTTATTTAAACTTCTCCACCTGAAATGGAAGTTTGTTTTGATTTTGCTGGAAGAGTTATGTAGGCTCTCTGAGGGCTGTAGGGTTTAGGGCCCTAAATGTTTGTTGAATGACAACTAAGGATGCTTAGATTTCAAACCTGAAGCATTAGAGGGAGGGAAAGCCTAGGGTAAACTTGGGATCCACTTGTTGCTCAGTCCCAGGAGCACCTCATTCCTCTCTGCAAATGGGCCCCATCTCCATCTTGCTGACACATCTCAGGAGAAACCTGGATACCTTCACTGGATGTGTCTCTGCTTTAATTCCTCATTGGAAAAGCTGTGTGATTTTTCATGGATGCTGAGTTAAATGTGGAGGAAGTCCCGCATTTCTACTCTCCTTCACCTCTGCTTTTTTTTGATGCAATGGTTGGAAGAACAAGAGTAAATGAAGCATCTCCTTGCAGGTATCTGGAGCTGAAGCTGCGGTCTTTGGCCTCCTGCTTGTGTGAGAGAACACGAGACTTCCTGTGCCTCCCGCTTTGCATGTGGTGTGTGGCAGCCAGCCAGCCTCCATTCTAGCACCTTCTAAGGTCACAGGTTTAAATCTCGCCCAAACCTGGACAAGCTGATGTTCAGGTCAGAACCGGCCGAGGTTCAGAGATGGCAGGATCCTGGTGAGCAGGATTAGCTCACAGATGCTGGGAATAATCCTTCTCACCCTATAGTTCCTTTTTCCTTTCCTCCTGCTCCTGCCTCTTTGCCCCCACTTCTCATTCATTGATTTCTCCTTCATTTTGCACTTCTCCAATCTGCCCTTCCTTCCACTCATCTCTTCTTTTCCCTCCTTCCACTGCATCTCCTCTCTTTTTGTCTTCACACTTCCTCTCTTGTTTTCCCTTTCTTTTCCATTCCTCAATCTCTCTCTTGCTTTCACTCTCCTTTTCTCTTTCTTTTACCTACAACTCACCAAATTCTTGTTTATCTCTTCCCCTTCTCCCTTCTCTTTCTAAGAATTTCTTGATGAAATTAGAAGAGAACTAAAAGAGGTTCCATGAAACCCTTGGCTGGAAGGAAATATGAGTGGAAGAAGTTCTGATCATAGGCAGCCACTAAGTTGATTTGTAGCTGATCTTAAATATAGGAAAAGATTTTCAATTACAAAACTCATAAAACGTAAGGATGAGGGAAACTGGCTGCATTTTTTAATTTGACTAATGGTTTCAAAGTGCTTTAAAAGTTTAGCATTTGCCAGCCTTCTTTTCTTCCCCTAATCCTCAAACCCATGAGTTTTTATGCGAAACATAATCCTCTTTCCTGATTCATTTACACTTAGCTCATCTGAGTATTGTTTTGTAAAAACCATCTGAAGTCCAAGAAGTTTTATGAGATCTTTAAAGACTTGTTTTTTGAACCAGGAAGTTGTGTACTGCCAATATAAATGAACCTTGAAACCTAGGGGGCTTGGCATTAAACAGGGTCTAGACTTGGCAAAGGCTGGTCCCCAAGCCTGACAGAAACTGGGCTTTCACTTTCAGAGTAACAGTGAATTCAGTGTTTTAGACGAGTGACCATCTCATACGATAGTACATAGGGTGCACAACACATTTTTCAAGGATTATCTTGCTAGTTATGTAGATAGCAAGAGACTGATGTGGAAAAACTGTGACTTTGCTACAGTTTCTTGACTAGACTGCTTGCTTCTGTGTACACATGCGTGTATGCTCAGTGGTGGCCGACTCTTTGCGACCCCATGAACTGTAGCCCACTAGGCTCCTCTGTCCATGGGATTTCCCAGGCAAGAATACTAGAGTTGCCATTTCCTACTCCAAGGGATCTTCCTGACTCAGGGATCGAATCCGCATCTCTTGTGTCTCCTGCATTGGCAGGCAGATTCTTTATCACTGTGCCACCATGTTACCACATTAATGGTTGTGTATAAATAAACACACATGTATACAAATGTATATGGATCATTTATTGATGAGATTAACATTAACATTAGAGATTCTTCCTGTGGTTATGATTCAGAGAAGGTCTAATTGTGATGTATCCAAATATGTCACAAGGCAGGTTGTAATCAGACTGAAGATTGGGGTGAAATACCTCTGTGGATCAAGAGAAAGGAAGATTGCTTTTTAAACATTTTTCTGCAGAATCACAGAGCATGGTTAACGCCATTGCTCTCCTCAAATGTGAGGACCTTGGGTGGACTGCCAGGCCCTCTGGAAACAGGCTTGTAGGTGAAATGGCTTGCTCAAGTTCCTGTGGGAAGTGAAACAGCCAGGCCGCTCCAGCCCAGCCCTCTGGTTCCATGTCCAGGCTCTGCCCTCTGCAGGCAGCTGCCTCTCATTGACCAAAATGGGCTTTGATGTGTGCTGTCCATCTGGGTCCTGGAGTGACTCACAAGAACAGCTCACCCACCACCACAGACTAAAGTCTGGTCCTTTGGTGATGCTGTCCATCACTATTTCCTGAGCTTTCACCTGTCTGACATGCATTCTTTGCAGTCTAGACTCTTCAGAATGGAGCTGGTGCTTCTAGACACCCCCTCCCTCATCCATTTCAACTGCTGCCTACCTGAGAGGTTATAGAGATTATAAAATCTCTATAAACTGGTTTGAATTGCAGGTAGAAAATGTTTTCCGTACATGTTGCAGATTCTCTGTGAGATGACAACGAATTACGGGTTGTACTGTGACACTGGTGGTGGTTTAGTCGCTAAATTGTGTCTGACTCTTGCGACCCCGTGGACTGTAGCCTGCCAGGCTCCTCTGTCCATGGGATTCTCTCGGCAAGAATACTGGAGAGGGTTGCCATTTCCTTCTCCAGGGAATCTTCCTGACCCAGGAATCAAACCTGGGTCTCCTGCATTGTAGGCAGATTCTTTACCATCTGAGCCACCAGGGAAACCCACTGTTGTATTCGCCTCTTATAAATCAAATCCTGCCTTGTGAGGGTTCTGTGATTGTTTCAAACTGTTGCTTCATTGAGTTATTTATCTTTTTCAAAAGCTTTTGTTTATTTACATTTTTTTCTCTCGAATAGCATAGGAAGCTTTACCAGAATAGAAAGGCTGTGCCTCTGATATGTTGTCTCTGCAAAGGGTCAGCCTCTCTGCTTGCCTCCAGAGTAGCACTTGGGAGATATTTATTAGCTCGCTCTGTGTCCTTTCTCCAGGATCCCAGGCTGGGAGACAGTTTCTTCACCCATCCTCCTTCCTCAATCTTCTCAGCTGGTTCTCTTTGGCCTGACTCAGAGACTGACCTCGAGTGACCTCAGTCAGCTTGTCCACAGGGACCCCGGATGTTCTTAGAGCCACAGACTCTTAGGGCTGGAAGGAAGTTTGAATCCAACTTCTCTGTGTTGTAGAGGAGCAAACTGAGGTGCAGAGAGGAGAGGTGAGCTGCCTATGTTTCAGCTACTTAGCGGCGGTGTTAGGACTGAACTGAGGTCTCTCCCTCCAGCCACATGCTGTTGTTTCTGCGACTGTGGCTCTCAGAGGGTGTTCTCACATGAAACTGGGGCTCAGGCAGATGGACTGAAGCTCTCTCCTGCCAAATCAAGTATCGGCGGTCTTTCCCCAATCTACAGAAAAAATACATTAAGGGATTAAGTTTCAACCTTCTTTTCCCTTAATTCTTTTTCAACTATTGTCACCTGTTACCAACTGTCCACTAGCCAATGCAGGTTTTTTAAATTGCATTCATGTAATTAAAGCATGAATTCTGCTGGAGACACTGTTTTAAATTCAAATGCTAGAAGTAAATATGTTATTATTTCATGGTTTCCCCCCAAAAGCACCCTGACCCCAGATCCTCTGTACCCTGGGACATTCTGCATCTCCCTTAATGTGATTTTGGTTTATCTCCAGTGAGTGATCCTTTCGTTTTCAATAGGGGCCCAGGGACTGATCTGACTTTTTCTTTTTTCATTTCTTTTTTAAAAAAATTATTTATTTTAATTGGAGGCTAATTACAATATTGTAGTGGTTTTTGCCATACATTGATATGAATCAGCCACGGGTGTACATGTGTTCGCCATCCTGAACCCCCCTCCCACCTCCCTCCCCATCCCATTGATCTGACTTTAAAAAGATGCTAATAACGGCTTGGCATTATTATGGATTCTAAGCCGAGTTCTCCCATCATTAAGGCCTTTTCACCGAGGGTAGGGCTGCCTCCCAGATTGATTCCTGTTGCAGTTTTCCCAGTCTATACGGGCGCCCCCTGGTGCCCACCCTGGTGCATGCCAAGCGAGGAATAGGGTACCAGAAGCTGCAGACCCGCGAAGTTTACAAACCTAAGGTGGACCATCTAAGCACTTTCCAATGGACATTCAGCACACCCCGAGCAGTCCTTTCGGAGGGCCGATCTGGTATTTTAACCCAATACCCGCAGCAAGTACCCGAGCAAACCACATAAGAAAATGACTGGAGATGCCGTGCATACAGTATGAAACGAGTTTTTTGGGGCTTCTAGAAGGAAAGGACCGGTCAGTGACTTTGCCGTGTCCTTTGTCCTTTCCACGGGAGACGGGATCCTCTGCCTTTGCCGACCCACAGGAACAATCTCTGTGGATGTGGAGGGTGGAGGCGCGTTTTCGGGCTCATCTCACGGTTTCCCCAATTAGGATTTACTGCCTGACGTCACGTCTGCCAGATTGGCTGTTCAGATCTGACACTCGGTTCCACCGCGAGAGAAACTTTTTAAAGACTTTGCAGCCGGGGCTGCCGCTGAGCGTGCCGCGCGCTCACACCGCCCTCGCCCACTCTCGCCGGGTCCCGGGCGGGCACTCCCTGCGCCGGCGGCTGGGCGAGCCGCCCCTCACCTTGCGCGGCCCGCGCCCCTCGCCCCTCCCCTCCCGACCCCGCGCTCCCCACCCCACCCCGCCCCCTCCTCCCCGCCGCTTTCGGCTGGGGTCTGGGGCTGCTCAGCCGCCCGCGGAACTTCCTCTCCTGCAACCGAGTTTTCCTCCTCCCCGCCTTTCCCGGGCTCCCGGCCGTCCTCCGGGGGATCCTGAGCGCGCGTGAGCGGCCGCCCCGAGCAGGCGGCACGGCGGGGGGCGGGGGCCGGGGGCGCCGGCTGGGGCCCGCGATGGCGGGGGCCTGGCTCAGGTGGGGGCTCCTGCTGTGGGCAGGGCTGCTGGCCTCCTCGGCGCACGGCCGGGTGCGGAGGATCACGTACGTGGTGCGCCCGGGCCCCGGCCTGGCGGCGGGCGCCTTGCCCCTGGGCGGGCCCCCGCGCCCGCGGACCTTCAACGTCGCGCTCAACGCCAGGTACAGCCGCAGCTCGGCCGGCGCCGGGGCCCCCTCGGAGCGGACTCGGCGCACCAGCCCGCCCGGCGGCGCGGCCCTGCAGGGGCTCCGGCCGCCACCGCCACCGCCACCGCCGGAGCCGGCGCGTCCCGGGGGCCCCGGAGGGCCGCTCCACCCCAAGCCCGGCGGTCACCCGGCGGCCGCCCCGTTCGCCAAACACGGCAGGCAAGCGATGCGCTCCAAGGTGCCGCAGGAGACCCAGAGCGGCGGGGGCGCGAGGCTGCAGGTTCACCAGAAGCAGCAGCTGCAGGGGTAAGCCCACACGCCCCCTCCCTCCTTCCTCGCGCGCGCTGCCCGCGCGGGGACACGCGGGGTCCGGCCCCTCGGAGCCCCGCGCTGACCGCGGGTATCGTCCGCCGTGGGTCTACTGTCTCCTCCCTGCCCGCCTCTGCCTTCCTTCCCGGGAGTGCGGCGGGAAGAGCGGCTTGCGGGGAAGCAGGGGAACTCGGAGCATAAAAACTCCGATCACATTGTTTCTGAGCTGCGGGTAAACACAAAAGGCATTTCTGCCTGGGGCGTAACCTACTGTGCGCGAACCGAACTACTCCTAGAAGATGGGCGTAAACATGAAGTCACTACAACTTAATCCCTCATCATCAATTAAACTTCCCTTTGCAACTCAGTTTAATTTTTTTTTTTTTTTTTTTTTTTTTGAGTTAGTGGGGAAAAAAAAAAGTTTGGAGGAGGGCTGCCTATAAAGATCCAGCCTCTGTTCTGTAACCTAGAATTTTCAGCATCCTAGTAATTGTGGGCTTGGCTTCCCTGCACCTGTGGGGTCTGCTTTCCCGGGACGGGGATATCTTAGCATTGACAGGAATTTCAGTTCAATAGTTTCTGTTATTGGGCTTTCCTAAACATCCTCCCTGCCCCCCTCCCCATTAATCATAGGTTTGAGGGTGTGGAGGGAAACTTGTTTTGCTTTTTTCTTTTCGTTCAGGGGTGGTTCCAGGCGTTGTGATCTCACCTCTGTTTGGACGCCTCTCTCTGAAACTCAGATTCAATTTAAAATGTGGGCACAGATAATATACAAAATACATTTGGCTTTACTTTACTTTTGTAAGAAAACCGCTAATTTGGACCCTGTTCTGTCTAGTTCCAGGTTGTGCAGGTTTTGATTCTCCGGTACTGCTCTGATCTCCTCCTACCTGGGCAGCTTTGGGTTGGGCTTCCTGGGTACCTGTTAGGACTCTCTGGAAGCTAGAGGAAGGTGGAAGCAGGAGGCTGGGCTTGCAGGAGTCCCCTGGAGGCTTGGATTCTCTGGAAGAGAGTGTTGCTGCTGCTGGACTCAGGGGTCTTGCTTTGTTTCAGGGTCAATGTCTGTGGTGGGCAGTGCTGCCATGGCTGGAGTAAGGCCCCCGGCTCCCAGAGGTGCACCAAACGTAAGTGTCCATGTGCCCAGCTCCCCTGCAGTCCACATGCGGGTGGGGATCACATAGGGGGCATCTGAAGGGGCTAATGCTGCCCTGAGGAAATTGATAGCTGCAGTGCAATGACCCGGTTATCTGGAGCCTCATCACCACCCAGGAAGGGCTGGGCCAAAGTAATGACGGTATCAATACCAGGAACAGTTCATTGGATACAACTGTGCCTTGCATCCAAGATTCCCCTGCACTTAACCTCTGTTACACCCATGGGGGTCTAGGAAGAAAATTCTCATTGGAGGTGTGCCGTATTGGCAGAACCAGTACAATTAACTTAAACGTGGATATTGACAAATGAAAAACAGTCTTTAAGTTGATGGCAGGAGGGGAATGGTAAGTAGGAGGCCCTGCTTTGGAATCAGTAGCGTTAAAGCTTTCTGAAAATGGCAATCGGAATCTGCCATCCTCGAGGTCCATTCCTAGGAGGTAACCACTCTACTGTTCTTCAGAACTGACAGGTGGGTTTTCCTGCAGGGCTTCTCAAACTAATACACATGCTTAGCAGTGTTTTGAAATGTATTAATGATGCATATAGATTTGAGAACATCAGGAAATATTTCCCCTCTGCGTTGTGAAAGTTTCAATATAGTTCGAGAATCCTCTTGACAAGTTGATGCTTTCTGGTGCTAATTGGAAATAAAGAAATCTTATTTCCATTCAGAAAAAGTTAAGCATTCTTATGTTCTCTGCACAGAGCTTGAACCATAAACATGTGGATTAGAATCATCCAAATTTTAGTTGCTTACTAGTATTCAGTGTAATAAATCAAATTTAGCAATTTGTCTTGTATATGGTTTGGATTTCAAAATACTGGTGAATAAATTAAAAAATTTTTTTCTTTTCCAGTTATTCTGGTGAACTTGCTTGTTGAAAGGTGCCTTCAGTCCCTGAAATAAATAGGATTTTGGCATAGTGACGTTAGTTTTGTAAAGAGCGATGTCCAGACGGGTTATGGTTTGGCTGTGATCAAGGAGTAGTGGCAGACATGAACTCACTAATCAGCCTCCTCATTATGGAACTCAAACCGCTAGATCAGAAATACTCAGGGCTGTAGGCATTTTAGATTAACTCATAATCCTTCACTTCTTCTTATATTACACTTGACAATAGTGCACCAGGATTTTCCTGAGTTTACAATTGCTTGGGTCAAATTACACATCCTCTCCTCCCTCCAGTAACTCTGGCTCAAAACCTGATATGATATGGTTTGCCTGTTACATGGAGACAGCCCATCCATGACAGCACTGCTGCTGTGTAGAGTGGGGTATTGCTGGTAAAGAGTGAAAATAGCATTCTTTTATAGGTCATGGGTGAGTGCTCCTTGATGCCTGTTAGAATATGTTAAGACTTTCAAAGAAGTTTCCTTGGCAAGCTATTCAACTGAGTGCCCTCTCTTAAAAGATAATAGTAATACCCCATTCTTAGGTTTTCTGGGGATTTGGTGATCCAAAGATGCTCTGGAATATCCTCGTATTGAGGAATCACTTTATGCTTCCTGCTTCTCCAGGTGAGGGTGCAAGGGCATGAGTGTGCCTAGGTTTAGCCAGAGTTGCCCTCTGGTGACCCAGAAAAAGATAAGGCTGCAAAAGGCTACCAGTCAGAAGAGTTAGGGTTGAATAGTTACCGTCCTCAGCATTCCAGAGGATGTTACACCATTGGTTTATTCTCATAATACCTATTACAAATGCTTCCAGCTTTTGGTTCACGTTATCCTGAACTGCTAGAAGGCAGCCCTTGGACAGCACCGGGATTTAATTAATCAGTGCAACATTAGCCTTCCAGTACTGCCCAATCTGACAAATTAACTCAGGCCCCAAGGCTGGAAGCTTAAATCACAACTCCTTTCAAGAATAATTTTGTTTTTAAAAATGATGCTGTGTTAGGTCAGTGCTCGTTCCAAAGTACTATATCTGCTAGATGGATAAGTTTCAGTGGGGGGCTTGTGTTTGTCTGGCAGAGCCAGAGATGAGGGAGCCTTTTGCCTTCACATGGGAAAACCAGGGTTACCACTGATGCAGTGAAACTTGTGTCCACGGCTGAACAGTGTGACACTGGGAAAGACCCCTGGCCTTGGGTTCAGGAAACTTGAGTTTAAATCCTCAAGCCTTCACTAGCTGTGTGGCCTTGGGGAATTCATTTGACCTCTGTGACCCTTATATTTTCCTATTGTGAAATGACTGTGCTAAAGACTTGACTATTGGGACTTCCCAGGTGCTCCAGTGGTTAAGACTCCTTGCTTCCCCTGCAGAGGCTGCAGGTTTGATCCCTGGTCAGGAAACTAAGATCTCAACAGGCAGTGAGGCCAAAAGAAAAAAAAAAGGTTGACTGCTTTGCAGGATTGTTGCTGGTATGAAGGTGAAAGAGAATTATAGATTTGAAAGCCTTGATGAAATCAGAAGGATTGTTACGAGTTTATTATTGAATCAAGCCAGGTAAACCTTGTCTCATTTATCTGTTACTCAATTTTTTTTCCCCCCATATGTATGTGTGTGCGTGGGTGCCAAGTTGCTCTAGTCGTATCTGACTCTTTGTGACTGTTTGGACAGTAGCCTACTAGGCTCCTCAGTCTACGGGATTCTCCAGGCAAAAATACAGGAGTGGGTTGCCGTGCCCTCCTCCAGGGGATCTTCTTGACCCGTGACTCCTGTGTCTCCTGGATTGCAGGCGAATTCTTTACCCACTGGGCCATCAGGGAAGCGCCTTCCGTGTGTATGTTTCCCCAGCTATTGTCATCAACTTCTTTTCAAAGAATGTACCTGTGGATCCCTTTTTATATTACATTTTTAAAGTAGTTTAGGGTTGGGGGAGGGGGAAATACAGAGATACTATGGTCAAGGAGTACAAAGTTTTAGTCCCTTAAGATGAATAAATTCTGAAGATCTAATGTACAGCAGTGTGACTGTAGCTAACAATAGTGTATTATAAACTTGTAATTTCCTCAGAGTGTTCCCACCACACACAAAAAATGTCAACTCTGTGGTGAGGGGTATGTTTATTAGCTTGGCTGTGATGTTTATTTTATAGTGTGTGCATATATCAAAACATCATCGTACACCTTAAATATATACAATTTTTATTTATCAGTTATACCTCAATATAGATGAATTTAAAAAAAAGGAAGAGATGAAAAAGCCAGTCACTTCCATCCTGCCTGGCTTTGATTACTGAGAAAAAAGAAATAAAGTAAGTTGGATTGTTCTGTAGCGCAGAATGATTTATTTTAAAAAGAACTTTAAAAGGAACTAAATATTTGATTATTTGTGTATCTCTGGTTCTCTTGGTGTAAAGCTTGCTGTTTAGATGGAAAATACTCTCCTAAGGCATTCATAAATTGAATGGAAAAAATTCTGATACCGGTTTTTGTGACTACAACTACTTTGGTAAATACCAGTGAAATTTAGGCGCAAAAGAAATGGGTTTGTGGTCTGTTTCCCCTCTCACTTCCTTATTATGCTGAGACTGAACAATTACACTTGGGTATGGTTTGTTACACTTAAAATACCAAAGGCAATGGCACGTCGACATCAATTTTCCTGTTAAGATAGTAGTCATCATATAATTAACACACTGTTGTAAAATAACTATACTTCAAATAAAAAGATAGTAGTCCTCATACAGTGTGTATGCAGTTTGAATGTGCACGTTAACGCCGAGGATGCTAATTGTCAATTCTATTTTGAGGGTAATTGAAAGGATTTAATTGAAGAATTTAAATTTGTAGAGACTGTTTTCCAGTTGATGCAAAAAAATATTTCTGCATAGGAGATAGGATATGTTTATGTTGTTCAGTTTACTTAATCTTGTGAGGAAAACGAGGTGCCCCTTCGAGGCAGACTGGATTGATTTTAGTTGATTGAGACTTAATTTAAATGGGCCACGGACAAATGCTTCTGCAAACTGAAGATTTAGCGAACCTGAAATTGCCAATCAAGAGATGTGAAACAAGCAGCCGCAAACCCACATGGGCAGAGAATGGTTGTGGGTGTCCGCAAGGGCGGCGTGAGGGCTTCGCCACCCAGTCTCCATGTAGAGATGCCCCATTGCATATTAATGCTGCTCTTGCAAACACCCTTTGTGTATGGGTCTCTAGGAGTTGAAGTCCCAGCACAAGACATGGCATTTTAGTTATTAATGTGGAGTGACTAGGGCTTCCCAGGTGGCTAGTGGTAAAGAACCCATCTGCCAATGCAGGAGACATAAGACATGGGGGTTTGAGCCTTGGGTTGGGAAGATCCCCTGGAGGAGAACATGATTACCCACTCCAGTATTCTTGCCTGGAGAATCCCCATGAAGAGAGAAGCCTGGTGGGCTACAGTCCATGAGGTCACAAAAGAGTCAGACATGACTGAAGTGGCTGAGCACGCATGCATGCGTGGAGTGACTGCTAAGAGTGATGCCCATTTTGGGCAGAGAAGATGGCACTGCGTCTCTTTTCTTTCTAAGGGCTTCACATTTATTGGGAGGGGTTTTAACAGGTTTTTTTTTTTTTCCCTTTCCCTATTTTTGCATTTTTTCCCCTCTGCCTAAATTGAACCCACCCCCTGCTGGTTGTTCCAATCTTTTTGTCTCCCTCTCAGTGTAAGTGCAGGCCAGAGAGAAAGCCTGCCAGTGAGCTCAGCTTTAAAGAGGAGACCGGACTTGGGAACAGACAACACAAAAGAAGAAAGGCGAGATGAGAGTGAGACCGGGTTGGCAGAATGAGGTGGACGGAACAGGAAAGACAACAGATCTGAATCCAGAGCGGGTGCCTGGCACAGGGCAGGCCCTGCCTTAAACGCATGGATGGTTCTTTCATTTATTTAATGGGTATCTGTTGAGCTTTTACCATGTGCCAGGGTCTATGAATAGAGGAGAAATGCAGCCAGCTGTAGGGAGCGCAGAGTCTGTTTTTACTCACTTAACTCATGGCACATCAAATGACTTGTTCTCTCCTTAGCAAGAAACAGAAAATCGATATTCCATTGCTTTTCCACTGGCATTCAGCCCACAGTGCTTTGGAGAAGGAAAAAAAGCCAACTCTAGACATTTTCCTTAATTACATACAGAAGAGACAGAGTTATGCATGCCCTGATGCTTGGGGCTGCGGGCATCGAGGGCATCTTCCATTAGTGTGTGGCACCGTCCGTGAGCGTGCAGGATTGCCAGGTGATGGAGAGGCTCTATGCCTCTTGGATCAGCATTGTGCTGGCTAAGCGCGGGAGTCAGGCCTGGAGTGATTACACATTTTTCGTCAGCCTGCTATGGTCATTGACAGCTGCCTTGCCGGTAGATCTGCCGTGAGGTTTACTGTGGCAGCTGCTGGGAGGGCGGCCCCGGCCCCAGTGCAAGGAGCAGGGGCCCAAGGGTTGGCTGGAAAAATCTTGTCGTGCGACACAGACAGCCCGGCGAAGGGAGAAGGACCAAGAGGTCAAGTTCACACTGGGTCAAATATGTGTTCTCAGCGCTGGTTAAAACAAACATTTAGGAACCATAAATTCTGGGCTGCGATCATACTGAAACCTTCATGACGAAGCCCTGAAGCCCCCCGGGCCAGCCTGTGCACCCCGTCCCTGCCTGGCGGGTGTCAGGGAACTGTTTCTCTGTCCAGTGAACCCTGGGCCCTTCGGAAGCCTGACTTGTTGAAAGGACCTTTGGCCACCGCAGGAGTTTGCTGTTTCTGACCCTGTTATTTGTTGTCTTGGATATTCCAAACAGTCTCAAACATGTTTGGGAGCTCAAATTCAGTTTTCCTAAAACGCAGATTTTGCTTCCAAGTCCTTCCGAGTGATGAGCAGGGTGAAGTGCAAGGGTGGTGTCCCCACTCTGGTAGCAGAGAGCAAAATCACAGCAGAAACTGAAGATCTGCTGATGAGGGAGGGTGATTTGTGCACATTTGTGCAGTTCTTTGGAGCCTGCAGAGGGCATTCTGTTTCTTTTACTTTAAAAAAAAAAAAAGACTTCATGAATTTGCATTTTATCCTTGCGCAGGGATCATCCTTATCTTTGTGTCTTTCTAGTGTTAGTATATGTGCCGAAGCTGGCATTGGAGAGCATTCCTTGACCTCCACACCCCTGGGGGTGTAGGCCAGGCAGGCATGATTTATTACCCCTGTTTAAGTTGGGGGCAGGGCCCAGACCCCACCCAGCTCTGTGACTCTTGGTTTGTTGTTCTTTCTGCTGCTTCCTGGACAGCCCGATGCTGAAACCTCTCTCTTGAGGTCTCGGTCTTCAGCTCCCCTGACAGCCCTCCCTGCCTTGGATCGACTTTCCCTGCCAGAGTTCATGGTGTGAATTCCCTAGCCCGTAACAAAGTACCGCAAACAGGATGGCTTTGAACAACAGGCATGAGCGCTCTGGAGGTTGGAGGTCCAAAATCAAGATGTCAGAAGGGCTGGTTGCTTGTGAAGGTGTGAGCAAAGATCTGCTCCAGGCCTCTCTCCCTGGCTAGCAGAAGGCTGTCTTCTCATTGTGTTTCTTCACCTCATTTTCCTTTAGTCTATGCATGTCTATCTTGGGGTCCAAGTTGCCCCTTTTTATAAGGACACCAGTCATATCAGATTAGAGCTCACCCCAATGACCTTGTTTGGATGTGATCACCTCTGTAAAGATCCTAGCTCTAGATAAGGTCACAAGGAGTTGGACCTTACTGAGTAACTGAGCACCACTAGATAAGGTCACACACTCAGGTACTAGGGATCAGGACTCTATAGTTCTTTGTGGGGGGAATCATTCAGCTCACAGTAGAATCCACAGATGCTCTGCACGTGGGCTTGAGAAGTGGGCTACTCGGAGCCCTGGGCCATCCCTGAGGCACCTGGGGGTTCCCTTGCAGTGACCCTAGGGTGGGTGGGTAGAGGCTCAGTTGGGCCCCTCCCCCTCAGTCTGACTGTGGATCGAATGTGGCTTCTTCCCGAGCGCAGAAGCTTGGGCTCCTCCCAGGAGCAGGAAATGTCAGGAATTGGCCACTGATGATTTTGGTTATACCTCTGGTCTTTTCCACTTGGTCTGCTTTAAAGAGATTCTGCATATAGGGTTATTACACCCAGTTTTTCTTTAGTTAGTTGAATGATAAATACATTAAAAAAATGATTTATTTATTTTTGGCTGCGCTAGGTCTGCATTGCTGCTTGCGCGGTTTCTCTAGCTGCAGTGAGTGGAGGCTCCTCTCTAGTTGCAGTGTGCCGGCTTCTCTTGCAGCGGAGCCCAAGCTCTCGGTTCATGGGCTTTGGTAATTGTGGTGCACGGCCTTGGCAGTTCTGGCTCGTGGGCAGGTTCTAGAACACAGGCTCACTAGTTGGGGCACAAGGGTGTAGTTGCCACGAGCCGTGTGGGATCTTCCCGGGCCAGGGATGGAGGCCATGGCAGCAGATTCTTAACCATTGGACCACCAGGGAAGTCCCAATACATGTATTTTTGTAAGAGTTGGAAATTTGCAAAAATTGTTAATGATAAAAAATTGTTAATGGTGGTTAAATAAAGTGGTTTCAAATAAGGTTTAAACACTTTTCTAACATGTTGGGTGCTTTTTTTCTACCAAGTGTTTTATTTTTAATTATGAAATATTTTAAATACCCAAAAATGCAGACAATAATACACCCAGCAGCTGCTCATTGGGCTCATGTTTTTAAAACCTCCCTGACGTGGTAATTAAGTACAGTGATTTATGGATAAGGGAGAGACGAAGGTCTTATCTTGCTTTAACTGCATGTTTTACTAATGATGTTTCCTGTCTTCCTAGTGGAGAGAAAACAGTGCATAATTGGTTGATGTGACACAAATTGGTTGTTTTGGTACTTGTGGAAAAATACAGAGCAGTATTTGTATATGCTTTCGTGCACCTATTTGCCTAGCTTATTGTTAAGGTTGGACATTTCATGTAGGCACAGTCCATTGGGCAGTAAGCATGTGTGTGCATACAGTCATTTAGACCCAAGACAATGTGAAGAAAATGCTGTCTGTCACTCCCCCATTCATACCTACCTTTTCGCCTTCCTCCTCTTTCTCTCCTTACTAGGGCAGAGTTTTACTTGCCCTGAACTAGAGGTGGTAGAGTTTTGTGGTTACAAGTTCAGTCTTTAGAGCTAGAATACAAGGCTCCTAACTTGATGTTAACACTTTGCCAACATATCCTCACTCTTTGATGTTGGACTTGACCTTGGGGCAAGTTACCCCATTCACATCGTAGTTGTGATGATGGTTTTTGCCATCATTTAGAGGCTACTACGGGACCGCATGAAGTAATAAAGAGTGCTTAGAGAGCAGCTGCCCCCCACACAATAGTATTTGACAGATGTGAGCTCTCAAGGGCTCCTGTTGGTCTATTTAGGGGAATCCCCGTTCGTGGGCACCCCAGGCTTTTACACACCCCTCTTGGTGTTTTGCAGACTCCCTGTTGTGGCTTTCTCTTCCCCTCTTCTGGAGCACTCTGATTTCACTCTTACTTCGCTCTGGGTATGGCTGGACCATGTGGGAGAGGCATCTGCCCCCACCATCAACGTGGACCTCCTGGGAAGCAGGATTTTCTGTATCATTTTAAGTACCCAGACTCCCTTCCTTGCCATAGGACATATGCTCACTGAATTGAATAGAATTGAATTGAACAAGTATCTCTGATTTTGCTGTGTTGTAAATACTCTCCTCTAAATACTACATAAAGAATTCCACCTCCTTTTCTGTTTCCTCTCACCTTTAGGTGGTAATTCCCCTTTGGTTTTCTTTCCACTATATATTTCTGTGTGTTTATCCCTTGCCCGACAGACACTGCTTATTATGACAGCTTTTCAAGGGCACACCACCTTATTCCATTTCCTCCTGCTTCTCCGAAGGCTACCCTGGCATGGCCCAAACTGTAAGACAGCTTTTCCTTTCTCACTGCCAATTTTAGAATCTTTCTGCTCAACATCATCTGATAGAGATTTGGGACTAAGTATAATGAATGTTGTATGATTTTCCCTGTAATTTTAGATCCCCAAATACTGCTCTTGGCCAACTACACTAGTCCCTTTGGTTTTTTCACTCCACCACATTTGAGCAATATTGTTGGCACAGACCTAAGTAAACAGTTTGTGAAATGTTGTGTTTTGTAAATTAGGAGATGGATGGGCTGGTTTTTTAATACATGCTCTTGGTTCTGCTCAACCAGAGGAAGGATGAGTTTGGTCAGTGGATGGGAAGACAAATTGGAGGGAGGTGTTTTTAACTGAAGTTCATGCGGTTGATTTACTCATCAATTATTTAAAGGTGAGAACTAAATGGTTGAAGAGGAACCTTCAGAGGTATTTTGGTAATGAATTAAGGGAGCATCTCTACAGGGAATAGAAGATGTAACCAGAAAAAACCATTGGAGGAAAAGAGGATAATAAAATAAGGAAAATATAATAATAAGGACCCTTTGTCTTTGTAGACTTTAAAATGTTTGTATTTCTTATAAGATTACCAAACAATTCCAGTCTCCCATTCAGTCTTGCAGGAACTTCAGTTTATTGTTGTCAGTATTATAAGGTAAAAGTAGAATTGCCATCCTTTCACTGATATGTGTTTTATCTTAACACCCTCTCAAGTGGACTGTTAATGATTAGCATCTTCAAAATATTTCATTATAAAAGCTATTTAAATCGGCTTAGAGGTACCACCTCGCCTTGATGAATTATTTGCTACATTGGTTCAAGAGTGGGGGCACTTTTGACTCTGCCACTGACTGTATAGTTTAAAGTTGATCAGTTACCTAACTCTTGAGATTTTTTTTCAACCTGGATGAATGAAATGAATGGGCAGAGGGTCATTCATCACCCAGTCCAATTTAAGTCATTCTTGTTACTATCAGGCATACACATCCTCTTCTATCTTACCCTTTCCCACATTGCGTCACAGCCGCACGTGTGCATGTGTGGCTGTGTGCTTCCCAGCCTGGAATAGAGCTGGAATGTGAGCTCTATCTGTGAGGGTAGGGATCGTACCATAGTTGCCTTTTTATCCTCAGGATCTAGCAAGTACATGGACTTTCAGGGAAGGAAGGAAGGGATGGAATGATTGAATGAACGAATGAGTGATTCATTTGTTGTACTTTCATTCATTCCCTCTGTGCTAGATAATATCTCACAGAAGGTATTAAGCACAAAGAAGGAAAAAAACAAGGGCAAAAAGGCTCAAGAGTGGTGGAGGCTGGGAGAGAGGGGTGGAGTGAGGCAAGGTCTCTATAAGGAAATGACTTATGAGACCTGTGTGGTATGAAGGGTGTGGAGGAAGGGCTTTTTCAGCCAAGAGAACAGCTAACACAAAGGCCTTGGGCTGGGAATAGGCCTGACCCTGTATAGGACTCCAGACGTGAGTTTTGCTGGGTTGTCAGTGAGAGCTAGAGTGATAGGTGGTGAGGGAGACAGGGTTGGAGCCCCAGTCAGGTCTCGTAGTCGATGGAAAACCATAAATAGGGAAGTTACAGATAGAAGTGGATTTTATTACTAAGGAATAAACACAGTGTAGGATTTGGTACTTTTCATCACTAGTTTGAAAGCATGGAAGAAGAATTTTGTTGTTGTTGTTGTTTTATTTTTTTATTTTTATTTTTTGTTGTTGTTCTTTTGTTGACCTTTTTTTAAAAAATATTGAACTATAGTTGATTTACAGGGTTGTATCAGTTCCTGGTATACAGCAAAGTGATTCAGAGATACACACATACATTCTTTTTCATCTTCATTTCCATAATGGTTTATTCCAGGATGTCAAATATAATTCCTTGTGCTATACAGTAGAACATTGTTGTTTATTTTATATATAGTAGTTTGTATCTGCTAATCCCAACTCCTAATTTACCCCTCCCCACCCCCTTTCCCCTTTGTTAATCATAAGTTTGTTTTCTATGTCTGTGAGTCTGCTTCTGTTTTGTAAATAAGTTCATTTGTATTAACGTATTTATTTCCACATATAAATCATATCATGTCATACTTGTCTTTATCTGTCTGACTTACTTTATTTAGTGTGAAGTTCAATTTCCAGGTCCGTCCACGTTGTCTTCTATTGATGGACATTTAGGTTGTTTCTATGTCTTGGTTACTGGAGATAGCTGCTTTGAACATTGGGGTTTAGGTATCTTTTTGAATTATAGTTTTCTCTAGATATATGCCCAGGAGTGGGATTGCTGGATCATATGGCCACTCCATTTTTAGTTTTTAAAGAAACCTCCATACTGTTTTCCATGGCTGCACCAGTTTACATTCCGACAACCAACAGTGGAGGATGGTTCCCTTTTCTCTTCACCCTCTCCAGCATTTGCTGTTTATATACTTTTTAATGATGGACATTCTGACCAGTATGAGGCGGTACTTCATTGTAGTTTTGATTTGCATGTCTCTAATAATTATTGATGTTGAGTATCTTTTCATGTGCCTATTGACTATCTGTATGTCGTCTTTGGAGAAATGTCTGTTTAGGTCTTCTGCTTATTTTTTGATTGGGTGGTGGTTGGTGTTTTGTTACTGAGTTGTGTGAGCTGTTTGTATATTTTGGAGATTAAGCCCTGGTTGGTCACATTGTTTGCAAATATTTTTTCTCATTCCATAGATTGTCTTTTCATTTTGTTTATGCCGTGCAAAAGCTTGTGAGTTTAATTAGGTCCCGTTTCTTTATTTTTGCTTTTATTTCTGTTGCCTTGGGAGACTGACCTAAGAAAACATTGCTAGGTCAGAGAATGTTTTACTTACGTTGTCCTCTAGGAGTTTTCATGTCGTGTCACATTTAAGCCATTTTGAACTATTTTTGTTTATGGTGTGAGGGAGTGTTCTAACTAATACGTGTAAATCTATGGCTGATTCATATCAATGTATGACAAAATCCACTGAAATGTGAAGTAATTAGCCTCCAACTAATAAAAAAAAAAAAAAAACAACATGTGGGTGTCCAGCTTTCCCACCACCACTTGCTGAAGAGACTGTCTTTTCTCCACTGTATATTTTTGCCTCCTTTGTTGAAGGTTAATTGATGGGGTGACTGGGTGTGTGGGTTTATTTCTGGGCTGTCTTCAGTTCCATTGATTGATGTCAGTTTTGTGCCGATATCACACAGTTTTGATTACTATAGTTTTGTAGCATTGTCTGAAGTCTGGGAGGGTTGTGCCTCCAGCTTTGTTCTCTTTCCTCAGGATTACTTTGGCAATTCTGGGTCTTTTATGGTTTCATGTAAGCTATAGGATTATTTGTTCTAGTTCTGTGAAAAATGTCATGGGTATTTTATAGGAATTAATGCAATTAAATTAATGCAATTAATTGTGTAGATTGCTTTGGACTGGATCGCCATTTTGATTATGTTAAATCTTCCAATCCAAGAATATGAGATATGTTTCCATTTCTTTAAACGATTTTCAGTTTCCTTTATCAGTGTTTCATAGTTCTCAACATACAAGTCTTTTACCTCCTTGATCAAGTTTTTTTTGATGTGCTTTTAAAAGAGATAACTTTTTTTTTTACTTTCCCTTTCTGATATTTTATTGTTAGTGTAAAGAAATACAGCAGATTCCATTGTTAATTGAAAAATAGTGTTTTAAATAGAAATTTTAATCCCTTTTATCGCCAATTTGTATTGATGAGAAAAGCAGCATATAGAAGAGTGAAGTACCCAAGTTCACATCCAAATTATGGTCACAGTCCAACTGCCTGCATTGTACCCAGATGTCCAGACCGGCCCCATGCCGATTGGACTTCCATGCCTCAGCCAAGCTCTGCCAGAAGATAACATTCTCAACTGAGCCATGAGGCTGAGACCGGATGAAAGTTTGAGTAACAGAAAAAAAAGTCTCTGGTTAAGGCTATGTTAACAATTAGGGGGATCTTCACGTGGTACTAAATAAAAAGTAAAATGTTAAATCCTTCAACAAGTTTAAAGATAAAAATCCCAGTCCTGTGATTGTAGGAAATTCACTGAGAGCGGTTAGGATGTATTAAAGTAAGAGTGTGAAATTTTAGCACTGCATTTGAATTCTGTTCTTCAGTGCCCCTTCTCCCCCCAATCCAACATACAGATTTTGGGCTGAACCTGAAGTAGGTACAAAGGCAACCTGGGTAATTTTGTTCCTATTTGTAAATGGGGTTAATAGCACCCATTGGCTATATCTCCCATTTTGTAGTGAAGATCAAATGAGGTTCATGAACATACTTCACAAAAGAGCCCTATAAACATAAGGTGATGTTAAAATGATTTCTGACTCTTTTGTGAAAATTTTTCAATTGTTAGTGAAAATTGTTTCCTGTAATGTGTTGGTATAATTCTTGTCTTGAAAGTGAGAAGACTTAATATATTTGTTAAGTTTTAGGGGATCACAGATCTTGTGTATTACGTCTTTACATTGATCATCCTGTTTGCAAATGGTTTATAGTCTCTGGGGGACAACTCCTAGAAGCTGGCTTGAAAACAGGCAAAAATACCTAAATCGCCACTTTACTTCCCTTACCCACATGCACAATTGATTTGCTTTATTCTCTTAAAGGTAGAGTGCAGGCAAAGACAACCATTCTTTCAAGAAAGCTCTGATTCTTTCTTATTGTGATAATGAGAAGGTTGTGTTTTTAGTCCAGAGTTTCTCAGTAATCAGGGGTGAAATAATACAGATGATAAGTTAAATGACAGGCAGGGTCCCTGTTTTTGTTTTACTTTCTATCGGTTGGGAAGTTGGCCTCCGCAGCGTTTCTATATATACAATAGACCCTCAGTTGCTTGATTTATAAGCATTACAAGTCACATTTGTTTTGAAGGAAAGACCAGCTGAAATTCATTTAACTCAGTGGCTATCGAGATTATGTTAGTAAGCCATTCCTTTTGTTAGGAGAGAATATATATTACAGCAAACCTCCTGGATGAGTTTTTACTGCCCACTGTTGAATGTTTGAGAGCCTTTCTCTGGTACAGTTGGCCCACACCTTCCTGTAATAGACTGCTTGAATGGTGCGTCACAGACCTAGTGGTTCTCCAAGCGTGGTCCCTGGATCAGGGGCAGCAGCATCACCCGGGAACTTGTTAGAAGGGCAGCCTCTCACGCCCCACCCTGGACTCACTGAATTAGAAGCTCTGAGGCTGGGGCCCAGCACTCTGTTTTAATGCACACTCCAGGGGGTTGCCGCTATGGCTGTGGTTTGAGAACCACTGCTCTGGCCAAACCCACTTCCACCTCCTCCCTTTCTGCGTCCCCGTCTTCTCACTCCCCCACCCCTCCATGATCCTCCGTCCAGCACCTTCTCCTTGATCACCCATGGCGGGGAGGAGTCCAGGGAGGTTGGCTCCTGTGGGCTGCAGGCCTTGGGGACTGGGAGCTTGGGTTTTCTCCTCTGCCCGAGGGACTGGAGCCATTCCTTCATCCCAGGCGGGAACCTCGGGGCTGAGTAGTTGCTGCACAGTCTGTTCTGCATAGTCACCCAGGACACTTGGAAAAGCCACTTTTGCCAGTCCATGAATATGCGTTTTGTACCTTTGGGCCTTCCTAGTTCTGTTCTTTACTGTGGATGGTATTGAAATCACACTGCATACTCCTCAAAGCTACATTTATCAGCTTTGTAGGGTACATGGCCTCCCACTGCCTCACACCCCCCTGGGGAATGTGTAAGAAATGTGGGTTGTGGGAATGACTTATTGATGAAACACAAACAGACTCACAGATATAGAAAACAAACTTATGATTATCGAAGGGAAAGGGGGCGGGGGAGGGACAAATTAAGAGTTTGGGATTAGCAGATACAAACTACTGTATAGAAAATAGATAAACTTTAAGGTTCCACTATATAGCATAGGCAATTATAGTCAATATCTAGTAATAAACCATAGTGGAAAAGAATATGAAAAATATATATTCTATACATGTAATATATATTCTCTATCAAGATTGCCAGGAGAAATGTCAATAACCTCAGATATGCAGATGACACCACTCTTATGGCAGAAAGTGAAGAGGAACTAAAAAGCCTCTTGATGAAAGTGAAAGAGGAGAGTGAAAAAGCTGGCTTAAAGCTCAACATTCAGAAAACTAAGATCATGGCATCCGGTCCCATCACTTCATGGGAAATAGATGGGGAGACAGTGGAAACAGTGTCAGACTTTATTTTTTTGGGTTCCAAAATCACTGCAGATGGTGACTGCAGCCATGAAATTAAAAGATGCTTACTCCTTGGAGGGAAAGTTTTGACCAACCTAGATAGCATATTAAAAGGCAGAGACATTACTTTGCCAACAAAGGGCCGTCTAGTCAAGGCTATGGTTTTTCCAGTGGTCATGTATGGATGTGAGAGTTGGACTATAGAGAAAGCTGAGCGCCGAAAAATTGATGCTTTTGAATTGTGGTGTTGGTGAAGACTCTTGAGAGTCCCTTGGACAGCAAGGAGATCCAACCAGTCCATCTTAAAGGAGATCAGTCCTGGGTGTTCATTGGAAGGACTGATGCTGAAGCTGAAACTCCAATACTTTGGCCACCTCATGCGAAGAGTTGACTCATTGGAAAAGACCCTGATGCTGGGAGGGATTGGGGGCAGGAGGAGAAGGGGATGACGGAGGATGAGATGGCTGGATGGCATCACCGACTCAATGGACATGAGTTTGAGTAAACTCCGGGAGTTGGTGATGAACAGGGAGGCCTGGCGTGCTGCGATTCATAGGGTCACAAAGAATCGGACTCTACGAGTGACTGAACTGAAACTGAACTGAAGATCTATATACCTGAATCACTTTGCTGTATACCATAAAGTAACACCACATTGTAAATCAACCATACTTGAAAAAAAAGAAAAAGAAATGCAGGTTGTAGGGCCCCATCCCAGACCTACCACAGTGGAGCCCCAGCGGGATCACCTACGATTCTTGTTTTCACAAGTACCCAGCCAGCTGATCCACAAGGAGGCTTGAGGACCCTGGGTTTAAAGTGGGTCTACTGAAATAAAAGATGTCACAGGCAAGGAATGATGTGAAAGGTATTAAAAAATTAATAAAAGGAACAGGAGCGAATGTGACATCTTGTTTTGGAGGCAGGTACTGCTTCTCGAGTCCAAGATAATTTAAAAGTGAAATGAAGAGCAAGCTCTGGTCCAGAACATGCCCTCAGCATTGGCAGGGACAAAGCCTTCTTGTGTGGAGATGAGGAAGTTCAGATGGAGAAGGGACAAGTCAGTGCTGCTCGGCCATTCCTTGGGGTCCTGCTGACTCATTCCTGGAATCTGCTGGAGGAATGCATCAGATCTTTGGAATTAGCCCAGTTAAGAATTTCAGCAGTGATACACACTTTTATGAGATGTGTGTTTAGGAAAGGAATTGCCTATCATAAAACTAGGAGCTTTTGTAGAAAAAGAATGAATACGGAGTTGGTTTGCTTGTCCTGTGAAATAGGGACTGTTTTCCCCATCATGTATCTTTTTTTTCTACAAAATAATGGATGCAAAAATACTTTATCTGTATATGGAAGGAAAATTATATTTTTAAAAAAATATCTGTTTCTTCTCCAAGTAGAAATACTTTTTTTGGGAAGCGGGGTGTCCTTATTTAAATCATCAGTTACTGTGATAATAGTTACACCTGGTTAAAAGTAAGTATTTTGTCTTTTCTTCCCAATGCAAATGTAGTTATTTCCAAAAACCCATATGTTACTTTTGATAAAGAAGCCAGAAGTTTAAATGTTGTGTAGACAAGGCTGCAATACGGAAAATGGTGCTCAAATTTTGAAAAGACCCAAATTTGAAGAATGGCTTAGAATATGGATTAAAAAAATTAGTTCTCATTCCTTCAGTCTCAGTATGGGTAAACACTTTACAAAAAAAAAAAAAAAACTGCTAACATTTTTATAGCTGGGTTATATCTCTATATGTATCCCTAGAGGCCTATACCTTACATTTGCTTAGCCTTTCATTTCTTTTTTTTTTAAGCCTTTCATTTTAACTCACTAAACTTTTAGTAAAGTACTTTATAGAAGGCATTGTACTGATGGCTAAGACTGTGCTCTGTGGAGCTGACAGCGCAGTGGAAAAGGCCAAGACGGCCCTAACACTAGCAGGGCGGCTGCACGCCGTCAGGTAGCCCCGATGGGTGGTGACTCCCTTGTATGATTCCCTGCCCTTGAGTGTGGGAAGCACCTGGGACTTGCTTCAGGCCAGTACAATATGTCAAAAGTGACAGAATGTCATTTCCTTGAATATGTTATGTTATGTGTGACTCTGTCTTAGAGGACTGGAGTGAGAGACTGCCTGCTGACTTGGAAAAAAGTAAGCTGCCCTGTTGGGCTTGTGGCTTGTCTATGCAGAGGACCATGTGGCAGGAAGCTGTGGGCTGTGCTTGGCTGGTAACCAGGATGAAGTTGGGGCCCTCGGTCTGACAGCCACAAGGACATGAAGTCTGCCAACAGCCTGAATGATCTTGGAAGTAGGTTCCTTCCCATTTGAACTTCAGATGAGACTGCAGCACGACTGACGCCTTGGTTACAGCCTTGTGAAACCCTGAAGCAGAAGAGCTGGCTAATCTGTGCTCAGACTGCTCACTTACAGAAACTGTGAGATAATAAATGTATGTGGTTCTTAGCTTTTGAAACGGTGATACTTTGTTAGGTATGGTAAGGAAGAATATGCAGATGCCAGAAGAGCAGCCCGGCCCCAAGGCTCGTTCATTCATCAGAGGAGCACCCAGTGAACACATTCTCTGTGTCATTCACTTTCCAGTACTAGAAATGCAAACATGAGTAAAACATGGTTGTATCTTCATGTAGCTCCCAGTCTGGAGTAGTGACGCTTTGAAGGAAGGACCTTGCTCCCCTTTGGTGAGATATTAGAATAGGAATTGTTTGAAATGGCTTTTGAGGATAGAATTTGGACTTGGGGAGTCTGGTGGGAAAACTCTTGTTCCATTAATGGATGGTGCTGACTTTATAGTTTGGCTGGAAAAGGGGTTCTCCCATTTGGAGGGTTTGGATTTGCTTTAATCACAAGTCTTATTAAAGAGGAAGAATATACCATTGCAGCAGATGAATAAGGCATCCTTAAATTAAAGGGGTAAGCCCTATGGTCAAAGCGGACAGCATTAAATTTTACTTTAAGAACAGTAAAATTACAAATTGTGAGGGCACGGAAACATCCTCTGATAATCCTTTCATTCAAATCCTATGTGGGTCACAGAGTTATAAAGCTGGATTGTCAAAATAGTCCTGAATAATTTTCTTCTAAGCCGTTTGTCGTATGGTGTTTTTTTTTCTTATTGAGGGGGGACTTGTGAATAATGAAGACAATAGCTTACATTTGTTATGTTTTTAGCTTTTAACCCAGAACTCTCAAGTGAGGCCCTCCAAGGACCCTTTCCAATGATGCTGTTTACAGAAGGTACCTACTCTGCTAGAAGGTGGTGTCAATGACAGGCGGCCTTGCCCACAGCTCTGAGTTCCTCATTTCCTAGAGGACCAGTATGTATCTTTTGTCCAGTGAGTACCTGGACAAGCACAAGACTGTCAGCTTCTGCTTTATTCCCGTGATTGTCTCATTCTGCCGCTGATACGATGAGTGCTTTTGGCCGTCTCTTTTCAGATCTGAACACATTTCAGGTTCCCCTTTCATCTTTCCTGATGTGTTCTCATCACTCAACTTGGTGGTAAAACACATGGTTTTGAAGGGCTTCTCTGATCTTGTGTGACCTTGTGGAATCTTCATTCCTGATGGTGTTTTTTAAAACAGGGGAGCAGTTTCTCTGGCATACTTTAGCTCAGCTGCATCTGTGGAGGGGGCTTGGCAGGGGTCCTGTAGGCGGGTCTGGGGACATTGAGGGGTGAGAATCAGGATATTAGGGATGGATTCCGCCCTGTCTAATCCTCTAGGGGGCACATCTTTGTTTCTTCTGGAAACCACAAAAAAGATCCAAGTTATTTTTTCCCACCCCTTCTTTATCTGGCTTCTGATCAGCTTTTCCCCCTTCCCACACCTTTAAGCTTCTCTGTCTATTCCTGAAGGAAGACCCATAGGTAATATGTGAAGCTTCCCAAGGGTGTTTCTTCAGTCAGTTGCAGGTTTCAGAAGGTTTCTTTGATCTTTCCTGTGCCTAGTACATGGTAGATACTAAAAAAAAATATTTTTGAATGAATGGATGAATCTCTGACCCTGTTGACACAATTAGGTTTTATAAGCATAGAAGATTGAATTTGATTCTTTCATGTTTCTTAGCGAAGTCTAGACTCTCAGCTGCCAGGGTAGTGGATCAGCTAGGACTTTTGGGACGATGTTGGTGAGGATGTAAATTGACTGGAGAATGATGCAGAGGAAGCTAGAGTCAAGTGGAGCGGGTGTCTGCAGGTGCGGTGGGAGACGGGGCTGAACTTTAAGGCAGGGTTAAGCAGGACCCTGTGGTTGTTAAGTGGAAGTTACATAGACTAGCTGAAGGAAGAGAGGCTGTTTTTTTTTTTAGCCAGGTAACTTGGAAGCCTAAGGTTGATGCTGACTTTAGGTCTTACTATATCTGAGGATTTGAATGGTCATATCAAGACCAGATGAGCTACATCATCTGCAGGGCTCCGGGCAAAATGAAAATGTTGGAACCCTTGTTAAAACACATTTACCTAGGAGTAGGTTAAATGTTAGCTGTTGTTAATTTCCGAGCAAGAATAGTAATAACCAGGAGTAAGTTCTGCATTTTACCACTTGGAGAGCCGCTTTTTGCATCCAGTGCTCACTGCGAACACTGATACTCTGCCTCTGCAGTTTGCAAAGGTTTCGGGCCATTTAATTTACAGTCTCTGTGTCTGCTGGGAATTATCATGCTCTCTGGGTGTTTTGCCAGCCTGGAGTGCTTCTAGAGCTCACATTTAAATTTCAACCCAGTGATGAATATTTTTATCAGATCATATGGAGACAAAGTATAGAGGAGATTAAAAAAAAAATTTTTTTTTAAGTGTAAGTTTAGTTTGAGTAACTTTTCCATAAAATTCTAATGGAGTTCCATTTAAAGAATTTCAATTAGAAACACATGGTGTGAGTTTCCCAACGCTTAACACTGTTGGTTTGGAGTCGTATTATTCTTTACTATTTGCTTGTATTGTTTACATGAAGACTGGTGTCTGGGTCACTAACCACATTTTCGTGAACTTGGATGCTTTTCATCTAGGTTTCTTGAATACCTTCTTTGATGACTGTTTTATAATCTGCTAAATAAATGAACGTGTGTGGGGGAGCGATCTTCAGATTACCTCGTCTGATTCATAGCACAGTCCTGCAAAGCAGCTGTGTGGGGAGAAGTCCTCCATTTCATTAGTCATTTTTGTGACTCACTTTGGTATTAAGACTCTACCTGTCTGTGCAGCGTTCTCGTCTGAGACAAATTAACTAAGCTTTTGGGTGCCACATAAAGGAAGGTGCGTGTCAGAGCTTTCCATGAAGAGATTAGTCACCTCTTTGACTGTAGGGTGGTCAAGGAGAATCCTTTCTCTTGGGAAGCCCTGGCATTTGTTTGTCACTTATGGTGGACAGTCCATCACTCACACATAAACAGTTTACTTTCAAGGATTATAATAGCTACTACCTCTGGCTTCAAGTTGGATTATGCAGTTAATAAAGATGGCTGTGCAGATTTCTGAGAGTGTGATGACAAAACTTTGACTTGAGAAGAAGAGAGTGCTTATTTTCTTTTGCTTGAATTCGTTTCTCATTTTGCTTTTTATCTCCCATCACAGAACTTGTTGCTTACGGTTACAGAACAAAATATGATCTCATATTTGCTTATCTTTCTTTTTAAATATTTGCCCGCATAAATATCTATAACTATAGAGAATTTATAGATGGCGTTAGTGGTAAAGAACCCGCCTGCCGATGCAGGAGACGTAAGAGACTTGGGTTCAATCCCTGGGTCGGGAAGATCCCCTGGAGGAGGAAATGACAACCCACTCCAGTATTGTCGCCTGGAGAATCCCATGGGCAGAGGAGTCAGATAGGCTACAGTCCATGGGGTTGCAAAGAGTCAGACATGACTGAAGTGACTTAGCACACACATAGAGAATTTAAGTCACCTTGAACTATCTAAATATTAAGCTGGCTTTTGGTGGGTTTGGAAAGTATGTAAAAGTCACACATAGATTTTCATGTTAAAAATAAGGGTTTGGGATCAGAGGATGATACTGGCTGCTTTGACTTATTTTTAATTGTTGCACAACTTCAGTGAAACATTGATGCTTGGCAGAATGACATGGGGTAGGGTTTTAGGGAACTGTTTTAGGCTGTGATACATGACAGAAAATGCCTGTCATCTTCAGTGGGTGTCCTGACAGCAGGAAGAGGGTGGCTGAAATCCTATTTGGAAATGATCTAGGAAGGCAGTCATCTACCCTATCCCCACTCTAGTCCAGGAATCCTCCAGGCACTTCTGCCCCAGGACACTTAGCCACTGCTTGAATCCTTCTAGAGACATGAAGCTCACTTCTTCTTGAGCTTTTTATTTTTCTTTAACAATTTATTTGTGAAAAATTAAATTGATTTTGTAGGGCTTAAGTATGCTTAAATAATTTTCATTCATTTCCTAATATTGGTAGTATTAAATAATTTTCATTTAAATAATGAAATTTTCATTCATTTCCTAATATTGGTAGTCACTACTTGTAGGTGACAAAAGGAGTCTTCAGGGACATGAGGAAGATTGACATGTGATTTCTGATTCTTGCGTTTTCTCAGTGTGCTGCTCCTTGATTGCATCTTACAACAGCTGCCCAATTCAGCAAGTGTTTGTTGAGGATCAGTTACACGCGAGACCGTCTCCGTGCTAGAGTGGGGAAGTTGTGGGGACACGAAGATGAGTTGGTTCTTGCCACCCAAGAGTATGCTGCAGTGTGAAATGGACTGGAAAAGCACATGGATTGGTTTAAGAGGGAAGCCAAGGGCCATGGGATCCAAAGGAGAGAGATCTGTGTCAAACACAGTGCATTAGAGAAGTTGCAGAGCAACACATGGAGGGAGGTGAGTTCGGTGGGTAGGATGCTTCTGCAGGCTGAGACTGGGAGAAGGGCGTTCTTGGCAGAGAGAACAGGGTGAACCAAGCCTGGGGGTGGAAGCATGAGTTGTGTCCATAAGGTGGGGGTTTACTCAGCTTACAGGATGCTTGTGGAAGAAGTTAAAAACAAAGTGTTAGTCGCTCAGTTGTGTCTGACTCTTTGCAATCCCATGGACTGTAGCCCGCCCGGCTCCTCTGTCCATGGAATTCTCCAGGCAAGAATATTGGAGTGGGTTGTCATTTTCTTCTCCAGGGGATCTTCCCAACCCAGGGATCAAACCTGGGTCTCCTACGTTACAGGCGGATTCTTTACTATCTGAGCCACCTGGGAAGCCCTGTGGAGGAAGGGCAGGTGGAAGGACCACATGGTAGGCTCTGAGAGGTGGATTCTACCCCTGCTTCCCAGTCATTTGTCCAGTAGAGCCACAATTCCACTGAGTTGGAATACAGGTGTTGTCATGGAGCCTCAGCTTCCTGGTCCAAAAATGGAGATCCATGCATATTGTAAGTATTGCAGGGTGGGTGAGTGAAAAAGCCAATGCCATGACTGGCAGGAAGCAGAGGCTTGATAAACAACAGTTGTTATGTTCTTGTGTTTGATAGGTGCAGAGCAGCCTGGGTGGGGCAGCAGCCAGTCCTGCTGTGGGGATGCAGGGCGAGTTGTAGAGGAAAACTAGCCGCTTCAGAGGCAGAGCTCTAGGAAAGAAAGGAAGGTGTATATACGACAGTGATGGCAGTGGGAATGGAAAAGAGGGCCGGGGCACTGATCAAGGAGATGGAGTTAGGTTTAATGTTTGGGGCAGGAGAAAGAGGGGAGAGAGGTCACCTCACGTTTTGGGGGAGGGAGAGGAAATGGGGGGGCCAGTATTGGGTGTGTTGGAGCTGGCACCCTCCAGGCAGGGCTGTGGAGGTGGGAGAGCGCTGCTAGGGGAGGCTCACCGTGTGCAGGGGAGCGTGCTGGGCACGGGCAGGCGGCGGGAGCCCCAATTGCAGGAGCGCGCAGGCCGGCCTCGGATGTGCTGCAGGAGGGGCTACAACTGAAAAGGGGCTCATTTAAAAGCAAAGAAAGGTTTGAACTCAAGAGACGCAGTGAAAGGAAAATTGGCTGAGACAGCCTGATGAATGATTCCTGGTGTCTTAGTGTTCTCAGGGAAAAAACCCAACACAATCGCCAGATTGTTTTTTGTTTTTTTTTTTAATTTATTTTTTTTTTTTTATTAGTTGGAGGCTAATTACTTCACAACATTTCAGTGGGTTTTGTCATACATTGATATGAATCAGCCATAGATTTACACACACACACTGTCACTCACGCTCATATATACAAGTACAGACCAAACACCCATCTATTATTTAGGTCTGTTTCCCCAGAAAAACCCTTCAGGAAATCCTCTGCTCACCCGGAGAATGTGTCTATATTTAGGAGACTTTCAGAGAAAGCCTATTGTTCGGTTTGAGTGTGCAGGGGAGTCACTAGGAGTCTGCAGGAACGTCCATCACAGGTCTGTGTTGAGTGGGCAGTGGGCTGCCTCTTTTGTACTGTGGAAGACCGTGGTGAGGGAAAACCCGACCCAGGCCTTTGTGAGTGCCCCTTTCTGGCACTGTGAGCCCAGGGAACCCAAGTGGATGATGCTGGGGCACGTGGGACTGCCTGGCCTGACCCTTTGTGTAGGGGGTGAGGAAGCCAAGGCCCGGAGCACTGTGGCCCGTCCAGAGTCACACAGCTCGATGGAGGCAGAGCCTGCGGCTGGATGCTGCCTGAAGGGGTGCATTCATCCCAGGCCAGGACGTCTGGGCTGCATCCACAGCGATGGCCCAGACAGAAGGGGTCTTCACCTAGGAGTGTGTGTGCGTGTGTGTCATTCAGGGAGCTTCCAGCTACAGAGGTTAGAGCTGGATTGTGGGAAAGGCCACCCCAAGTGATTATTGCAATGCCCTCATAGTTAGAACTTTCTAGTAAGCATCCCACAGAGGAAGGTGCTAAAGTGAAGGAAGGTGAATTCTGAACTCCTTGTCATTGGAAGCCTTCACGTAGAAGCTAAATATTCCCCTGCTCAGGTTAGCACTTAGTCAGTGCTTGTTAACAAGGACAAACTCTGTGCCTGGCAGTTTTGTGGATTTTCCGGGATTATGTCTCCTTTTGTCTTCTAAGTATCTTTATGAGATTGGGCACCACTATTATTAGGGCTTCCTTGGTGGCTCAGTGGTAGAGAATCTGCTTGCCAGACAGGAGACATGGGTTCGATCCCTGGGTTGGGAAGGTCCCCTGGAGAAGGAAATGGCAACCCACTCTAGTATTCTAGCCTGGGAAATCCCATGAACAGAGAAGCTTGGGGGGCTACAAAGTCCATGGGGTTGCAAGAATTGAATACCACTTAGCGACTAAACTGCAGTTTCAACAACAACCATTATTATGCTGATTTTATAGACAAGGAGACTGAAGTACCTGCTCCAGCTGCAGGATTAAATTTATCCATTTGACTGCAGAGCCTGCACACTTATTTTTTAAAAATATATTTTGTACAGTAGTTTTTTTTTTATTAAGGTGTAATTTAAAAACATAATTTAAAAATTAAAAAAATTATTTTTTGCTATGCCACATGGCATGTGGGATCCTAGTTCCCCAACCAGAGGATCAGACTGTCAGCCCCTACATTGGAAGTGTGGAGTCTTAACCACTGGACTGCCACAGAAGTTCCTCCTCACCCTTATTCTGTTCTAGTGATTCTCAACCTTTGCTGCCTTAAGAAGATTAAAAAAACCCTCAGTTCTCAGGATACCTCCCAAACCAGTTGAATCAGACTTCCAGGGGATTTGACTTTGCATGAATAACTTTTTTTTAAGCCTCCAGATGATTACAACTCGGCAGGGTTGAGAACCACTGATATACGCCCTAGCTGGTGGGGTTGTTGTTGGGCAGTGGTGCATAGGAATGTTCTTGAGGTCGTGGTAAAATGCAGATTCTGATCCAGAAGGTTGGGGTGGGCTTGGGATATCGCACAACCAAGTGATGCTGTCCTCCTGGTCTTTGGGTTTCCTTTATTGGCTGAAGGCTAAACATTAAGGTCCCTTCTGGCTCTAAGATTTTATGGCACTGCTGTCTGAAGTGTCATATAGTCATGATTTTACTGACAGTCCTGGGCTAAGTATCTTACATACGTTATTTCCTTATATGTCCTCTCAACAACCCCCAAGTGAGATATCATTTCCCCCACTTTAGAGCTTAGCCGGAGTCCTAACCTGAGTCTACACCTATCCGATTAACCGCCCCGCTAGCTGCTTTCCCATGTGCACATAGGTATTGTTTAGAGCAAAGTTTCTGTGCGTCGTCTTGCTCTTCTGACCTTGTAGGTTAGGTTTGGACCCCTAGAGACAAGGCTTCCAGGAAACCCAGCAGTAATTTGGAACTTGTCTAGTTCCACGTGGCATTCTCTTTTTCCTTAGGTTGGGCCTGGTTTATGAGAGTGTCTTACATGTGCAGTGTGGTGGCGCTTTATAAAGGACATTTATGGTGTCCAGCCTCTCTTTCCAGTAAAGCTTGCTGTTAGTACCAGATATGTCATTGCATTGGTACGATGCAAATTCTAGGCCTGAATGAGGTCCCTGGCCTGGAAGACCACGTGAGTCCCTTGAGAAGCTTTGTTGTTGTTCAGTCGCCAACTCGTGTCTGGCTCTTGGCCACCCCATGGACTGCAGCATGCCAGGCTTCCCTGTCCTTCACTATCTTCCGGAATTTGTGGAGCTGTAATTCTTGGACTTCTCCCCAGGCATGGGAATCATCTGGATCTAAGCCTGCTCACCTCTGTTTCAGAAAGCTCCCAAGCTGTTCTCATGTACACTAATGTTTGAAAACCATGGCCTTCCTAATTCTTAGAGTGTGGTCGCCGGATCCTCAACTTGAGCTCCCCTGAGAACTTGTTAGAAATGCAAATTTTAGGATCTCCCTGCAGGCATATTGAATTGGGAACTGTCGGAGTGGGCCCAGCTGTCTGCGTTTTAACAGGCCCGCCAGATGATTCAGAAGTTTGAGAACCATGAGATCCTGGTGCCCCAGATGTGATCCGAGCATCAGTACCTGGGATGCTGTTGGAAACGCAGGCCTTGGGCCCCACCTCTACCCCTCGAATCAGAATCTTCACCGTAACAGCATCTGTGCATGTTTGCACACGTCTGCACTAGGCTGTGATATTCTCCCCAGGCTATGCATTTTAACCCAAGAAGTCTTTAAAAAATGTCAATGCCATGCCCCCACCCAAGGCAGTTTAGGCAGAATATGTGGGGAGGGGTGGCACCTGGATGCCTTGTTTTTAATGTTCATCATGTGATTCTAATCACGCAAGCCACGTTGAGACCCACTGGCCCGGGTGTTGGTGCCTGGTTGTCAGCGATCCAGTGCTCCTGTGTTAAGAGTTGAGACTGAAAAGGAGTCCAGGCTCCAAGACACGCTCCTTCCTGCTCCTTCAGCATCTCAGAGAGTGATTTGACACCCATGCTCTAGGAGTGAAGGTTCAGGGGCTAGCCAGGAGGGATGAATTCTCTTTATATTTTCAGGTGAGAGGGTGAGAGGCTGAGGGGGGTGGAGTCAGCACACCACAAGACTGCGTGTACCGAATGCACGTGAGAACCATCTTCCACTGTAGCTTCCGGGCTCTGCTCCGGAGATCCAGCCTCAATAGGGCTTGGGGAGGGCCCAGGAGTGTGCAGGGTTAACAGGCTCCCACAGATGATACCGATATAAAAGGCTAGGCTCTATTCTGAGACAGGCATTGCTTAGTGGCTCTGAGCTGGCTGATCATCAGGGTTACCCGAAGAAAAAGATAGGTCCCGAGGCCCCACCCCCAGCTCTTCTAGTTCAGTAGGTCTGGTGGGGCTCCAGAAGCAGCCCGTTTTGTGAGGAGCCCATGTTTTTCAAGCTGTGCTCACACAAACCCTCAAGATTCCACTGAAGTGTATCAGGGGCTACAAAGGGGGAGAGGTAAGAGAAGCTGTGGGGAGGGTGCTTGTCAGTTTCGTATATTAAGGGTCAGGGTAAAACTGCATTTGAAGAGAGGATTTCATTTTTTTTTTAAATAATTTTAATTTATCTATTTTGTTTTTGGCGTTGCTGGGTCTTCGGTGTAGGCATTCTCTCGTTGTGGCAAGCGGTAACAAAGAACGACTCTTTATTGGGTCATGTGGGCTTCTCATCATGGTGGCTTCTCTTGTGGAGCACGGGCTCCAGGCGTGCATGCTTTAGGAGTTGTGGCACATGGCCTTAGCTGCTCTGAGACATATGTAATATTTCCTGGACCAGGGATCGAACTTGTGTCGCCTGCATTGGCAGTCGGATTCCTATCCATTGTGCCACCAGGAAAGTCAGGATTTCATTTTTTATAAGATGTTGAAAACGAGTCATGGCTGTCCAGTGAGGTGTCGGATGTCCCTGAAGTTGGCAGCGTCTTACCTTTCAAGCCATACTTCAGGGCAGATCACCCGTCTTTCTGTTACTTGGGCGATTAGTCCCTGAGCTGCCCATGATGCTTATGGTCCTGAGTGACCCTGATTCCACTCATGTTATTGGACTGACTGACTCTGCCTTTTGTCCCAAGTCCCAGACTACTTCGCAGCTAATGAATGCTGGTCACCCCAGGAATCCCCTTTGCGTAGATTCTTAGTACCTTAAGACAGTAACTTGCAAATCTGACTGTAGCTGGCAAAGTTCTTCATGCATCGGAGTCATCCAGAGTGCTCGTTAAAGCACAGATTGCTGGACTCCACATGGCTGAGGCAAGACACTACTAGAACCTGCATGTCTGGTAAGATCCCAGGTGATGCTGCTGATCCAGGGACCACACCGAGAACCTCTGCCTTGAGATTAAATAATGCCGATGCACCTGGGGCCCAGTTTTCCTACTAGAGAGATTTTATCCTTCCTTGGGTGTTAGGAAGGATGAGGAGAGAAAATGTCTTGTTTGAGGGGTAAATGGTTCAGGGCTAAAGTACTCTTTGTATTCAGATCATGGCTCAGTCCTTTGTGTTCTCAGTAGATTCTGCTGGGCTCACTTGCCAGGCTGACAACTGTTTACCCCGGGGTTCTGCTGGAACCTACTTTGTGGTATGTTCCCCTTGTCGCTCATCACACAGACCCTAGTGGAGGGTTGTGCCTGTGACAGGGATCTGTCAGTGGCTTCTTGTGGCCCAGGGCTTGATCAGGTGAGAGAGTGGCAAGCCATCACCAAACACTGGTTATCAGAAAGGCAGTAATTTCTCCTCCCTGAAATGTTATAGGACAGAAGTGTCCTGTATTAAATGATCTTTGTAAGGGCTCCCCTTCTTACTGCCCCACATTCTCGCATTGATCTGGGCATGGTGACGAGGCAGAGAGAGCTATCCTCCCAGTGGCCAGGTAGACACGGGATCAAGGACCTTGCTGCCTGGCCTGGTGGTCATCAGCAGCCACTGGGGGGTTAATCTGCCTGGAGTCTCCCTCCAATCGAACGTTTTGATCAGGCAGATGACTCTCATTATTGTTACACTAAAAAATAACCTTGAGCATTTTGACCTCTGTAGTGGTTCACCTCTGTTGTGGAATGTATTTCAGTTTTCAACAGTACACCTGGGTGAGTCCATCAGCTCCTTTGGAACAAGGGCAGAAGTTTAGTTGAGAAGGTAATTACATTTGTGCAGATAATGGGGTGGACCTCTGTGGGATGGTGAAAGGAAAATGTGTGTTTAATGTTTGGTGGGGTGGGGTCAGGCAAAAACCACCCTTCCCTTCTCTGCCTGTGAGGCTGGGTTGGGGGCTGAGAATCAGCATGCGTGCTTGCAGGTGAGATGGGCATGGGGTGGGGGCAGTATCCTGGAAGTGGGGGACTGAGTCTCTTCTCCAGGGCTCTTGGGGGTGGATGTTCCAGACCTCTCTGTCCTGCCAACTGGAGGAAGTACAAATAATCAAAATCATAGAATGAGGTCCTGCCATGACATTAAAAAAAAAAAAAAAAACATTCCCAGCACTGTCCCACTCTGCCCCACTCCACGCCAGCTGGGCTGACCGCTTTGGAGACATCACATTAGATTTTGTCCTTCCCTCCTGGAATTGCAGTTGTTTAGTCACTAAGTTGTGTCCGACTCTTTTGTGACCCCATGACTGTAGCCCACCAGGCTCCTCCATCCGTGGAATTTCCCAGGCAAGAATATTGGTGCGTGTTAGTCGCTCAGTTGTGTCCAACTCTGCAGCCTCATGGACTGTAGCCCACCAGACTCCTCTGTTCATGGGATTCTCCAGCAAAGAATATGGGGAGTGGGTTTCATTTCCTTGTCCAGGGGATCTTCCCGACCCAGGGATCAAACTCAGGTCTCCTGCATTGCAGGCAGATTTTTTACCATCTGAGCACCAGGCCATTTTCTTCTCCAGGGGATCTTCCCTCTCCAGGGGATCTTCCCGCCCCAGGAATCGAACCCTTGTCTTCATTGACAGGTGAATTCTTTACCGCTGAACCACCAGGGAAGCCCAGAATTGTAATAAAATAATAAAAGCTAGTCATTTTGGTGGGCTTCCTGGGTTCCAGACCCTGTTGCTGCTTGCTTACTGTTGAGGTGTTGTCTGTTCTATGAAGCTGCATCATTCGTGCATTTAATGAGCTTGAATTAACTACACCTGCTTGGCAGAGGGGGCGAGGTGGTGTTTAAACAGAGAAATGATGGCTTGTTAAATGCAGAAAGACATACTGAGAGACAGTATGTTGTCCATACTAAGTAAATTTGCAAGCGTCATTTTTGAGTACAGGTGATTGTCATCCCAAGCCCTGACTTCAATCCCTGCCCCACTCCTTCCCAAAGATGAGACTTCTTTCCCCATCTGCATTTTACATGTGTTGAAATCGAAGCTTCTCGTGGCTAGTAAGTGATGGAACTCAGATTTAAACCTAGGCCTTTTGACTCCAAAGTGCATGCTCTTCCCCAGTACCAGGAGCTGTTTTAATATATGAAGTTGTGCAGCTGGATGATGGAGGGAACAGAGCCGACATGAGGAGCTGTGGGAATGGGTTGCTTGAATCAGGAGAAGAAAAGTCACAGGCGGGATGGTGGAGCTTCAATACTGTGGAAAGGGGAGTTGATGAATGAAAGCTGTGGGCAGGCACATTTTAACACAGAAAAGCCTTTTTAAGATAGAGCTGGTCAAAGATGAGCTGGACTGTTTACCGTGTGGAGGACTGTATGGAAAGTGCTGTATTGAGATTTAATTCACATATCATCTAATTCTCCCACGTACAGTGTACGGTAGTTTTGTTTTTTTTTTTTGAGTGTGTGTGTATTATTTTAAATATTGTGGTAAAGTATATATAACATAAAATTAGAATAGTATTCAGTTGTGGCTACTGTTATCAAAGATGAGTGTTTTTCTGCACTGGTAACTTTGCCAGGAAATCACTGGAGAAAGCCGTTGTTGTCTTTGATTGTCTTCGGTACTCGGGAATGCATAGATGCAGAGGTCCCTGCTGGGTCTTCTCCCTTCCTCGTAGGCTTCAGGAGGCTGTTAATCACAACTATGCTCATTTTTATTTTGAAGACTTGATTACACAACCACAGATTTTAAGTGCTTAATGCAGGGTAATTTAGCATGATAGAATTAGCAGAAGCCCTGGAATGAGAGATAATGACTCTTCTTCAGGAAGATTGTTTCTATTTCTATTTATGCCTCTGAGACAAATTATCCTAATACTCAGTGGCTTAAAACAAACACCGTCATTTATTTACTCATGGTTTTGCAATTTGGCAGGGCTCAGTAGGGACAGCCTGTCTCCATACCACATGGCATCAGCTGGAACACTCCCATGGCTGGCAAGACGATGCTGGGTGTTGGTTGAGAGCTTAGCAGGGGCTGTTGGTTGAGAGCCTCGGTTCTCTTCCATGTGGGCCTCTTTCCTTGGTTGCTTGGGCTTCCCCATGACATGGCAGCTAGGTTTCAAGAGGGAGGAAGTATTGCTTGCTGGCTTTTTCAAGCCTGGGCTGGGAGGCTCTCAGCAGGGCACTTCTGCATTTTTTTTTGTAGAATAGTTATAGACCCCGGCTTCCCAGGTGGCTCAGCTGCAAAGAATCCGCCTGCAATGCAGGAGACTCATGTTTGATCCCTGGCTCGGGAAGATTCCCTGGAGGAGGAAATAGCAACCCATTCCATTATTTTTGCCTGGGAAAACCATGGACAGAGGAGGCTGGTGGGCTACAGTCCATGGGATCACAAAGAGTCGGACTTGACTTAGCGACTGAAACAACACATCATAGACCCAGCCTCATACTCAACAAGGAGAGACGTAAGAGTCACCTTTTGATGGGAGAAGAAGCATGTGCTGATAGGAAGGGATAGATTTGGGACTATTTTTAGAAAGTATCTATCACCCAAAACACTTGTAAATGTCACTGATGCCTGAGCATCTCTGTAGAACACAAACATTTTCTCTTTCTCATTCTAACTCCACAGAAGCCTACCCCTAATTGTGGTATGAACTGGTGATGACAAATAATGGGAAGAAATCTAAGAATAAAAATGGGTACTAGGAATACATGATCTTTAGGGGATTGTGGCTTGAGAATAGTGACTGTATAACCAGTCTGTTAAACGGGCAGTTGTGAGACATTCGTGATTGTATTTTTCACACTTTGAGACTAAAATCTCTACTTCCAGAATTGTATAAAGTTTCTTTATTTTCTTTCTCTTAATTATGTTTTTTCAGAATTGACTAGCAGGACATTTAGTGATTCTACCTTGTAAGAAAACAGAAACAAAATTACTACTAAAACAAGTAGGTTATTCATGGCATATTTTGAAACAAAAATAATTACTTGGATTAAGTCTTAGAAAACGTATGGTTTTTTAATTTATGGTTTATTTTCTTGGAAAATACAAAACATTACGAAGTTGGGAAGAGTAACACCCTATGAACATCATCCATTGTTTAACACTTGTGGCTTCGTGTTTTAGGTAGAATGGTTTATTTTATTTATTTATTTTTTGAATGGTTTATTTTAAAGTTGACAGCTTTAACAGAAAGATCATTCTTGTTGATTTCTGTCCTAATAGTTATGTGAATTTCTCTTTGTTTGCTGATTATCCATTTCTTTTCAGTTCTGAGATGATCAGCTGTTAAGGAAGCTACTTAGAGCGATTCAGTAAAAAAAAAAAAAAATTTAAATGCATGTGGAAGGAAGGCCCAGTATATGACTAAATGGAGCATTTTACATTCACAATGTTTATTAAAATAATTGCTCTATTCCGAAGGATGTCAGAAATGAGAAATGCTATTTAAACAATTTTAATTTTGTGTATTCAAGTTTTGAAAACAGAGCTTTGCTTGTTCTTTTCAACTGCTTCCTGATGGGTCCTTGATGTCCATAGTTCTATTTCAGCTTCAATTCTGAAAATGGTTGTATCACATTTCACAATGATAGAGCTAGTAGCCATAGGGCTAAGTGTTTGCAAATAACCTCATCTGTTTTGCTTCTTCCTTCCATTTAGAGGCATGGCCTGGTATTTCACAGTGAGGCTTCAACTGTTGCTCCCATTTGGGGTTTTAGAGCCTAATTATTGTGATCCCTGTAGCTGGGGCCGTGTCCACAGTCCACTGAATGTTTGTGTTCTACAATGATGCTCGGGCATCAGTGACATTTACAAGTGTTTTTATTTTAGCAAGGGGAGCCTTTGGCATGGCCTGGATTGTATCTCTTCCAGGGTGTTCCCATCCTTGGTCACATAATACTCTTAATTTACCTAAAGGAATGCTGTCAAAATAAATGGTAATTTTTAAAGGCTCTGTCTCACTCATGTAGCTATTATTCTTTTTTCAGTTGAGAAAATTTGTTTGGAAATATGAGTCTTGAGCATGGTAACAACCATGTAATATTTTATTTTAGATTGATGCTCTTTATCACTTTTTTGCCTCCCACAGCTTTATTCTGAATGGTTAAATGTGGGAAAGAAAGGGGAAAAAGGTAACTTATTATGTTTGATTCAGTGTGAAAGGCTGTCTTGCATAAATTTAAAATTCCAATGGTAGAAATAAAATTCTATCCCAGATATAGATGTGACCTGCTTTTCAAAAGCTTCCTTAAAGGCTATTTTGGGGTGTGTGTGGGATGAATTTGATGCGCGGAATAATAATAATAGCTGACACCTGTCAAATGCTACTCTGAAGCAGGCCCTGTCCCAGAGCTTTGTGTGTATGCATTTACTTAATCCATCAGAAACCCCCTTTAAAAAAAAAAATCACTCCCATTTTACAGATGGGAAAACTGAGATGCAAAAAAAGGTAATGGAAATATACCCAGGGGCACACAGCTAGCCAGTGTCTGAACTGGGCTTGGTATGGGCTGCCTGACTTTAGTGGGCTCTTTACTTCTAGCTTCCTAATCAGAGTAAAGTTATGTTTTCTGTGTTAGTTTTTTTTTTTTTTTTACCTTTACTTTAATCCAAATTTCAGATACATGATTCTCAAGTTGGCAGTTGTTTAGGCCTTATAAATCTTGGTTTTTTATTTCTATGCTTTTCAGAAAAGCTGCTCTGCATTTTTGGTTGATGAAAATAAAAAGCTTTTTAAACAGGTTAAACATGTAAATAATAATGCTAGACATATTACCCAATCCGTTTGTTAAGAATAAGTTTCAAAGTAAAAATAATGTATGTTTCAGTATCATACATTTACCGTAAAATCTAGTATATGGTACTGCATCTCATGTATTGTTTACATTGTAGGATTTACACCCCTTAAAAATTTAAGTATGTTTAAATTAGCCATTAAGTGAATTAACATTTTTTTTCTTGATAAAGTATGATATTTGCCATGCTGTGAAGGCCATCATAGCAAATATGGAAAGTATAATATGGTATAAGTAATCACTTATAATTTTACCACTCCTGGGATTGTAATTCACGTTAGCATTTAAATATATTTTTCTTCCAGCCTGCCTTCACATGTTCATTCATTCTGCAGTTAGTTATTATCTTCTTTGAGTTACACCAGACATTAAGTTATTATCTTCTTTGAGTCAGACATTATTTTAGGTCCAAGGGAAAAAGCAGCTACCAAAATAGTCTTCTTCCCTGTGGAGCTGATATTTTAGTGGGAAACAATGAATAGATAAATAATATAATGTAGGGTTAGGGATAAGTGCTTTGAAGAAAAATGAAACGGACTAATCGAGGCCTATACATTGCTGTTTGGAGCAGATAGTCACAGGGAGGCTGAGTGATGTGAGAAAGGTGGCCCGTGAGTATCTGCGGAAGCGTGTTACAGGCAGAGGCAAGGGCCCTGTGGTGTAAGCGGGCACTGTCTGCCGGGGCGAGCCAGGAGGCCAGTGTGACGGGGGTATGGTGCGCAAGGTTGGGAAGTGACTGTGAAAACAAAAGCTTTGCATTTTACTGAGTGAGACGGAAGCCTTTGGAGGGTTTGGAGCAGAGGAGGGATGTGGTCTGACTTGATTCTACAGGGTTGCTCTGGTGAGAATAGATTGCAGGGGACAAGGTGGCTGGGAGAAGGGTTTGAGGGCAGGTGGTGAGACGTGCATAGAAGGAAGACTTGCGAAAACAGCTTCTAGGAGCCAAGGATTGCCCAAGGCCACTAGAAGCTGGGAGAAAGCAACCAGACAGCCCTCAGAAAGGTCCAGCGCCTCCAACACCTCGATTTCAGACTTCTAACCAGTGACTCTCTGTTGTCTAAAGCATGTATTTTGTCGTGTTTCGTTGTAGCAGCCCTAGAAAACTAATGTGCTTGGTGAGCAACTTGGCAAATGGTGGTGCCTTTTTTGGTTTTCTTTTGTTTTGGAACAGTTGATTAACAATGTTGTGGTAGTTTCATGTGTGCGGCAAGATGATTCAGTTGTACATATACATGTATCTGTTCTTTTAAATCACTGCAGATGGTGACTGCAGCCATGAAATTAAAAGACGCTTACTCCTTGGAAGGAAAGTTATGACCAACCTAGATAGCATATTAAAAAGCAGAGACATTACTTTGTCAACAAAGGTCTGTCTAGTCAAGGCTATGGTTTTTCCAGTGGTCATGTATGGATGTGAGAGTTGGACTATAAAGAAAGCTGAGCACCGAAAAATGGATGCTTTTGAACTGTGGTGTTGGAGAAGACTCTTTGAGAGTCCCTTGGACTGCAAGGAGATCCAACCAGTCCATCCTAAAGGAGATCAGTCCTGGGTGTTCATTGGAAGGACTGATGCTCTAGCTGAAACTCCAATCCTTTGGCCACCTGATGTGAAGAGTTGACTCATTGGAAAAGACCCTGATGCTGGGAGGGATTGGGGGCAGGAGGAGAAGGGGACGACAGAGGATGAGATGGCTGGATGGCATCATTGACTCAATGGACATGGGTTTGGGTGGACTCCGGGAGTTGGTGATGGACGGGAGGCCTGGTGTGCTGCAATTCACGGGGTCGCAAAGAGTCAGACATGACTAAGCGACCGAACTGAACTGATTCTTTTAAAAATTCTTTTCCCATGTAGATTGGTATATAATTTTTTTCAATTTATTTTCAGTTGGAGGAAAACGGTTTTACAGCGTTGTGTTGGTTTCTGCAATGCAACAACACAAATCAGTCACAATTATACATACATCACCCCCCTCTACAGTGGATATCACCTTCCTCTATGGTGGTTCCTTAGAGGAAGATGGTGGTTCCTTTTAACGAGATGAATGCTGAGGAGGAGCTGGTTGTGCTGTATGCGTTCAGCAGAGGTGGGCAAGAATCAAGATGTGCTAAATTTGAGCATCTGGTAGACATCCACTCGGAGCTGTTGAGGAGGTAGTTGGACGTGGAAATGTGGAGTTCAGATAGAAGGACAGGGCCTGAGGTCTAAATTAGGACCCAGTTTAAATGGAAATCAGAGCCACATGACTGAATGAGGTCATCAGAAGAAGGGCCCAAGGACCAAGAAAGCCCTGGGAAATGTCAACATGGAGAGATCAGAAAGGGAAAGGGGAGCCAGAGGGAGACTGTGAAGGTTGATGGTGAGGTTGGCAGAGGCTGGTGGGGTGACGTCTCAGCCAAGGGAAGAAGGTAGGGAGGGAGGAGGGACTGGTCCATCGATGCTCTTGGTGGAGAAGGGAGAAGGCCATGGGACTGGCAGCCAGGAGGTTACTCGTGAGTGTGACTCAGTGGACAGGCAGAGGTGCAAGGCTGACTGGAGTGTGTTGTGGAGAGAGTGGAGGGTTATTTACTTATTTTTTTAATCTTGGCATTACTTCATAAGCATTATCCCAAGTCATTAAAAAGTTTTTAGGACATTGTTTTTGATAACTTCATCACATTTCATGATTTTTGTCTCTTCTTTGTTTTTACAGGTAGGTTATTTCTTTTCTTTCTCTCTCTTTTTTTTAACCACTGTATTGATTGTAATACTGCAGTGGACAGATTTGAATAGAAAATTTCCTGGATTAGTAATGATGAAATACAAATAGCATGAGTGTTCTGAGGGCTTAATCTTAAATACGGCTGATCGCTTTATAGATTGTACCGTGGACACCCCCTCGGCAGTGTAGGAGCTGGCTTGGCTTACACCTCTCTTCTGTATGCTGGTACAGAGTTGACCAGAACATTCACAACAGTGTTAAGTTACAGTGGTGACAATGGACATCAATGTTTCTTTTCCTGTTTTACAGGGTAATGTCTCTGCCGGTTACATTAAATCGTACTAGGTCAGCGTTCTGGACACATATGTTGAAGAATATATGTTAATTCCTTCCCTCTCCCCTGAACCCCATCTCTTATGAAAAGTCAGTCTGGAATCAGTAGAGTCGAGTTGCATTTTGCTTCTTGATGGCTTGTAGCAGGTTTCACCATTTGGCCCCATACTCTGGGATTGGGTAGATGAGTTATTTATTTCTCTCAGCTTTCAGATCTGATAGTAAGTTCATGATCTCAGTGAGGTCTTTCCTAATACCCTAAATCCCCTAGGGATAGGTCCCCGCTGCACAGTATTTATTCTTCCCTTTCTGAAATGTTTGTTATAATCACTTTTTCTGTTGGTCCGCTGGCTGGGCTGTGAGTTCCACTGGGCAGAGATAGTGTTTTCTTATCTACAGTTCTAGTCATGGGGCGTGTGATGGCGCCTGGTGCAACCTGGAGTGCAGAATTGTCACTCAGGAGTCACTCAGAATTGTCACTTCATTGAGTGAGGGTCTGAAGCACAGGTCAGACCTAGAACTGACCCCAGGGCACCCAGCTGGGGAGGTAGGTAGGGGTTCAGACTCAGGTCTGTGGGACGTTGAGTCCACCTTCATGTCACCCCACTGCCGGCTTCCATCGTAGGTGGATTTTACATCTCCTCAAGGGGACAAACCATTCTGAGAATTGTCTGTATCCTTTTTAATCCCTTGAATATAATTTTGAAAATATTGGTTGATTTCCCACTTGCTTGCTTAGTTGCTTCAGTTGTGTCCAACTCTCTGTGGCCCTGTGGACCATGGCCTGCCAGGCTCCTCTGTTCATGGGATTCTCCAGGCAAGAATACTGGAGTGGGTTGCTGTTTGCTTCTCCAGATTTTTCACTTAGGGCCCTTCATTTCTCATTTCTTCCATACCTTTATTATTCCAACATATAACTGTATGGTGAAGTTTTATGTATACATACACACATACATATATATATATACTTGTCTGTCTTCCATACTGGTTTCTGATCTCCGTGAGAGCAGGAAATTTGTCTTCTCCGTCTTTTAATCCACACTTCCTGGCTCAGTGTTAGCGTGTAAGGGGGAAGGGCTCAATGTTTGAATAATGAATGGAGAGAGATATGGTATTAAAACAGATCAAAGATTTATTATTTAGAAATTTATGGTCTCCCTATAATGAATTATGACAATGTCATTTGTAATTATACTTTACATGTGCGTAATAGTTTAGTTTGTAAAACCCGAGATTTGTCAGGAACTTGTTTGTCATGTTGTGTGTTGTTACTCACTCAGTTATGTCCAACTCTTTGAGACCCTGTGGACTGTAGCTCACCAGGCTCCTCTGTCCCAGGCAAGAGTACTGGAGTGGGTTGCCGTTTCCTTCTCCAGGGGATCTTCCAGACCCAGGGACTGAACCCACGCCTCCTATGTCTCCTGCATTGGCAGGTGGGTTCCTTACTGTCTAAGCCACCGGGGAAGCCCTGTGTCTATTACACATGTGTACGAGTGTTAGTACACACAATAAAATTATACTATTTTCAGAGAAGATGCTTAACTAATGACTGAATAGCAAAATAACCTTGTGTTTTCAATACATTTTAATAATAATACTTAGAAACTTACAATATCACTTTATAATTCTAATTTTGAAAGGTTATATAATACCATCCTTTACTCAATCTATATGCTGCTTTTGCATTTTTCATTGGTATAAATAACACTGCTGTGGACAGCTGGGCATAAGTGTGTGTATAGTTATTTTCTTTTTTAAACTATTTTCTTAGGGTAAATTTCTAGAAATGAAGCTACCAAAATAGCCTGAAACATATTGTTGAAGTGCTTTCTAAAAGGCTTGTATCATTTTACTACCCTTTATTACACTTTGTATTAATATTCTACATGTCTTTTTAAAAAAATGCAAAGTAGCCATAATATTGTACATCCTTGGTTTAGTTGGCATTTCTTTTGATGACTTTGTTAATTTAGACAGTATACCACAGTTTTACTTACTAATTGTATTTTATTTTGTCTCAATTGTCTACTTCTGGCCTTTTTTCACCTTTTCAATTTTGGTCTTAATTTGTTAAAGACAGCTTTTGTTAATTCTTCCTACATAATACCATTTTCTGAAAATTTTCTGGTTTTTCCTCATTTTTCTTTTGCTATTTTAAATTAAATATTTACATAGTAAAAACTTGTAGATCCTTAACTTTATTTTCTTTTTCACTGACTTAAAAAAACAACAAGAAAACTTCATAAAACAGCAGTAATAAGACCAGAAACAGAACCCATAAAAATTGCTGGCGGTTTTTTCATTACGTAACTTATGACTTAATTATTATACTCTGTGAATGATTTCACAGTTATTGATGGCATCAGGAGGAGTGTGCTTGGCCTAGGCCGACCATCTATTTTAAATTAAATCACATGGTAACAAGCTTCTCCTGCTGAACTCAACGCTTCCAGAACCTCTACCCTCCAGAATACAGCTCCCGGGGTATTAGGCAGACGAGGGCTCAGTCCTTGACATAAAGGCAATGAAGTCTTCATAAAGCCCTGAGATTCTTCACACAACTTTTGGGTCTCATATATTCCATGTAATTTGTGCTGTGCTCAGCCATCTGACTATCTGCTTGGTTAAGTTGTCTCTTGAGAGTAGATTAGAAAAGCAAACAGCCTAGAAAGGCAGGGGAGAGATCCTGACTTGAAGAGCAGGGCACTCTGAAAGCGTACACACACACTTTTCATAGAGCTGTCCAAAACCTATGAGTTAGTAAACGTCTTGGTGCTTGATTCACCTATGTAAAGCATTTGATTTTGTGGAACTCTTCATTATTCCACAAGGCTGGATAGAAAAGGTGTTGGGGTTTATACTATTGTTTTTTGCTCCTTAGGGATTTTGGAGGAAGCTGACCCAGAGACACTCACCATGAAAGTGCAGCGTTTTGTTTAAGTTTGGCACAAGGGGCATACAGAATAAGAGCAGACGAAAATGTGTGACCTCATCCTATGAGTCTTGTGATCTGATATCACTTAGTGTTATTGAATGACTTCAAAGGGCAGCTGGGAATTACTGTGAAGACACACACACAGCAAAGCAGTTTCTCACCTGCTGTCTCTGATCACAGGAGACACAGTTAGACTTACATTTCTCCCTGGGACATATGCAGTCGACATGCTGTAACTTGCTTGGAGTTAGGCAAGGGGCAGAGATTCACTCTGTTTGCCCTGTGTGTGGGCTGGGACGGGTTTTAAATATAACTAAGAGCTACTTTTTTAGAATTAAGAGCAATAGAGCTTGAGGTTCAGGGCACGGGACACTTCCTAAAAATATAGTCACTAAACTTTTAAAGAACATTAGGATCAGCTTGTCAAACTGGAGTAGGATTCAAATGTAGGAAGAAATCTGAGAGGATTTACTGTTTGGAGCAAAAATTGAGGATTTGTTTCAAAAGATGAGTGTTTTCCTAAGACCATCTCTGTGGCCACAGTGGGGTAGCATTTTATGGTCCATTCTTCTCACCCAGGTCTTGATGTGGGCTTTCTGCAAGCCCACTGTGTGCACACTGGGTTCATTATTGTCGTGTTGGGCTTCCCAGGTGGCTTAGAGGTAAAGAATCCACCTGCCAAGCAGGAGATGCAAGAGGCTCTGGTTTGATCCCTGGGTCAGGAAGATCCCCTGGAGTAGGAAATGGCAACCCGCTCTAGTATCATTGCCTGGAAGATTCCATGGACAGAGGAGCCTGGTGGGCTACAGTCCAGGGGGTCGCAAAGAGTCGGACACGACTGAGCAGAGCACCGAACTGTGATGTTGGCAGTTTCTGCTCCTTTGACCAACCTCATCCCCGTGATCACCCTTTCACCCCATGATTAAGAATCAGGTTTTAACTGTCTTCAATTCTCAATTGCCTTTTGTTGGCTTATTTTTTTAAAAAATTATTTTGATTTTGAAGAAATTTTGTAAAGTATACAGGAAAGTAAAGAGTACAGTAGTTAGCACCTGTGTATCTACTACCAACAGCTAACACCTGTTGTCATATTTTCTATACATATTTTTTTTTAAATAATGTGGGCCAATTTTAAAGTCTTTATTGAATTTGTTATAGTATTGCTTCTATGTTTTGGTGTTTTGGCCATGAGACATGTGGGATCTTAGCCCCCCCGACCAGGAATTGAACCTGCATCTCCTGCACTGGAAAGCAAAGCCTTCACTGCTGGACCACCAGGGAAGTCCCCCATCTTTTTATTTTTTAAAGAAAAAAAATTCCAATAAAGTGACCTATTTCCTTCTCTGGAATTGTTCCATATCCTTCCCTGAGGTGTCATGGTTATGAATTTAGTGGGAATCCAATACATATTTTAATGCGTTTGTTGATTTCATATGTATCCTTAAAAACAAGGAGTAGTGATTTATGTCTTTAAAAATTACATGAACAGTATTATAGTATCATATAAAGAATAGTACTACAAAGTAGCATTTTGTAATTACTTTCTTCGGTCAACATTATTTTCACAAGGTTCATCCATGTTGCTTGGTGTATAGATCTAGATCATGATTTTAACTGCTGTAAACAATTCCATATATGAATATACCACAGTTTATCAATTCATCTGTCAGTGTCACTATTTTCCTACTAATTGGTATATATGTCTGCTTGAGCAAATGACAGCCTAGAAGTGAAATTGCTAGGCGTTAGGGTTTTCACATCATAACCTTACTAAACGTTGCCGTATTGCTTCTCACAGAGGTGAGTATCCTATACACCTCCATGAACAGTATATGAGTTTCCATTACCCCGTATCTTTGCTAACACTTGGTGGTAACAGACTTATTGTGTCTCTTGACTGTGGAATTGCATCTCAGTGTTGTTTTGATCTGCAGTTCTCTGATAATTGGAGAGGCTGTGTATCTTTTCACATGTATTTTACATTTCACCATCTGTGACTAGCCAGCTCACATCCTTTGTCCATATTTTGCTTTGTTTTTCCTATCTATTTTTAGGAATTCTTGATATATCTGGTTATTAGTCCTTTGTTAAATATATTGCGAGGGTCTTCTTTTTGTCATTTGTTCTTCAGTGTTTTGTATGGTGTCTTTTAAGTTTTAATACAGTCAAGTTCATCAATCCTTTTGGATTTTTACTTAACTGTTTTCACATTTGAGAAATTCCTCCTTATCCCAAATCATAAAGATATTCTGTCACATTTTCTCTTAAGTTTTATAGATCTAGAATGCATGGGCCTCCCAGGTGGTGCTAGTGATAAGGAACCCGCCTGCCAGTGCAGGAGACAGAAGAACTTTGGGTTTGATCCCTGGATGGGAAGATCTCCTGGAAGAGGGCATGGCAACCCACTCCAGTATTCTTGCCTGGAGAATCCCATGGACAGCGGAGCCTGGCGGGCTACAGTCCATGGGGTCGCACAGAGTTGAACGCAACTGAAGGCCTTGGAACACACCAGAATGCATACTCCTATGTTGGGTAGGGATCTAGTTTTGGTTTTTTCAGATGGGTGGCTCTTTCTTTTTCAACACCATTTATTTAGTCCATTTTTTTACGGGGTTGTAGTATCTCCTGCATCATGTTTCAAGCCTCCATTTATATATGAGTCTGTTTCTAAGCTCTCTGTTAAATTTAATTGATCTGTTTCTCTCTCTTTGAACAAGTACTGCATTCTTATCTGCTATTATAGTTTGTAGAATCTCTTGATTATCTACATAACCACTTAGATAAACTGAAATAATGTTACATTTGTTTCATTTTAGGTCTTTTATTTTTTTTTCCTTGTTTTACCATGGGACTTACAATATAACATCAACTATAGAGGCTATTGTGGGCATTTAGACTTGTTTCCAGCTATAATAGGAATGTTTCTACAATTTCCACATAATATTTGCTGTAGGTTTTGGTATCCTCTTTGGTATGTGGGGGGCTTCCCTGGTAGCTCAGATGGTAAAGCGTTTGCCTACCACGCGGGAGACCTGGGTTCGATCCCTGGATTGGGAAGATCCCCTGGACAAGGAAATGGCAACCCACTCCAGTACTCTTGCCTGGAAAATCCCATGGATGGAGGAGCCTGGTAGGCTACAGTCCATGGGGTTGCAAAGAGTTGGACACTGAGCGACTTCACTTCACTTGGGATTTGCTGTAGGTATTGTTTACCAGAACAAGGAAATCCTTTTGTATTCCTAGTTGTCTTAACAGTTTTTGTTTGTTATTATGAATAAGTGATGAATTTCATTGGAAAATTTTTGCCTTCACCGAGACAAGTTCTCATTTAATTTTTTAATGTGGGGAATTCCATGGAAAGAGTGGCTGACATCCTTATATTTCTTGAATTAATTTGGTTTGGAAATAGTGTTGTATTGGATTTACTAATTTTTTTTTAGGAATTGTGCATCTATATATTCTTAACTGTGATTTGTATGTGAGTTTTCATTTGTGTATGATTCTTTGTGTCTGTGTACAGTTCTTGCCTGGTTTTGATATTGAGGTTTTACTTTTAAAGGGAGTCGAGTTCTGGGGTCTGTACTGAATGTCCTGACTCTGGCAGTCCAGGACTGGGAATTTGCAGCGTACAGGTCCTGGGTAGTTTATTGCACTCTATGCCTGTGCAGCTCAGTATCAGGTGAAGGCTCCAGGACTCTTTGCAGACCTCTCCTGTCCAGGACTCTGCCTGCAGATCCCAGCCACTCAGCCTTTATCACACTGTGCGTGGTGATCCTTGCTGCATAGTGGTCGACCGAGTGCCTCCTGCAGGCGGTTACGGTGATCCTAGGGCTCCCCTCTTGATGCCCTTGTCTTAGGATTCACAGTCTTCTCTTGCCAGTTGTCTGGTATCTGACAACAGTTGTCTTATGTCTTTCATCCAGTTTTCTAGCTGTCATGGCAAAAAGGCTTGTTTGGTAACAGTTATTCCATCATGCCCAGCTGTGGAAGTCTGTTTCTTTAATCTAAAAAAAGTCTTTAAAAATGATTGTTCTGTTTGGAATGGGAGATGTGGTAGAGGTTAACTCACTGTGCTTATCTCGAGCAGAAGTCCTTTTATTGGATTATCTACTTAATAAATTGTGAGCTTCCTCCATTTCTAATCCCTTTTCACAAAAAAAAGTTTTCAGAAGCTTTTTTTCCAACTTCACCTGAATGTCTTAGGCTAATTCTCTTAATGCACTTTTTTTTTCATTTATTTTTATTAGTTGGAGGCTAATTACTTTACAGTATTGTAGTGGTTTTTGTCATACATTGACATGAATCAGCCATGGATTTACATGTATTCCCCATCCCGATCCCCCCTCCCACCTCCCTCTCTACCCGATCCCTCTGGGTCTTCCCAGTGCACCAGGCCCGAGCACTTGTCTCATGCATCCAACCTGGGCTGGTGATCTGTTTCACCCTAGATAATATACATGTTTTGATGCTGTTCTCTTGAAACATCCCACCCTCGCCTTCTCCCACAGAGTCCAAAAGTCTGTTCTGTACATCTGTGTCTCTTTTTCTGTTTTGCATATAGGGTTATCATTACCATCTTTCTAAATTCCATATATATGCGTTAGTATGCTGTATTGGTCTTTATCTTTCTGGCTTACTTCACTCTGGTTTAGTACCTTATCACAGCTCCCATCAGCCCTTTGTGATCTTTTCTTGTGAGTTCATGACCAGTTTCAGAGGGTTCCTCCCATTCAGAGTTTTTCTAGAATGCATTGAATCTGAGCTTCTGTAATTGTTTAATATACATGCTGCTAAATGCCACTGCAGGCCGTATATGTTAGCAAAGTATACTTAGATATTAATTTTGATTTTAAAACATCTTTGAAAGCTTGGAGACTGAATAACTGGTAAACCACATCCAGGGGTGTAGATGTTATTATGGACCCACTTATTATCTTCCTTTTATAGATGTCCTGAAGTTCCAGCATTCTTGGAAAGAGATGGATCTACTTTGACATCGGTCAGTCAACCAAGATGAGGTTCAGGCTCCCGTCCTTGGGTACAAAAAGTTCTGTCTTAGTCAATTATCTGACCTCATGGTTTGCATTCTAGTTGGGAAATAAAAGAGCTTTGTTAAAAGATGGTTAATATATGTGACCATACAGGTGAGATGTGAAGTGAATGATGAAAATGGCGCAGGAGGTCAGGGTGAGTGGGCATTTGGAAAGGACTTCACAGAGGAGCAGGACATTTCAGATGAAGAAGCGCTTGAGGGGCTGGCCCATATTGCAGGACAGGGCAACCTATGTCCAGAAGCAAGAAAGGGTGAGCTTTTGCAGGGGTGGACCGGGGGTGGTGGGTGATGAGGATGGAAAGAGGGGGTGGGTTCCAGATGAGGGCCTTGAATGTATCTCCTGGGCAGCTAGAATATGTTGAAAATTTTTAAATGAAGGAGAAAAAATTCAAAAAGCAACTCTTTGGGAAGATGATCAGCAAGTCTGGTAGGACTTTATTCCCTTACCGTCGGGTCTCCTGTTTGGCTGCACATTGCCATCACCAAGGGAGTTAAAAAACCAAAAAAACCAAAGTGACCAGTGAACCCCTTTCCCCAGAGATTCTGATTCAATCAGCCTGGAGTCACACCTGGGTTTTGAGCCAGTGTGAAAGCTCCCCAGGTGATTCTACTGTGCTGCAAAGCCTGAGAACCACTGCCCCACCTGCTGATAAGATCTCCATAGTGTTCGCTCATTGTGTGGAACCACAGCTGGCCTGGGCAAATGCAGGATGACTGATGGATAACATTTTTAAAGAACTTCCATAAGATTTAAAATATTCCACATAGTTCAATACCTCAGTTAGAATAACAGTTTTCTCCAGAAATAGCGTTACAGAGAACAAACCAGTGACTACTAGAGGGGAGAGAGGAGGAGGGAGGGACACGTTAGGGGTATGGGCTTAGCAGATACAAACTAGTGTGTATGAAATAGAGAAGCAACAAGGATATATTGGAGTATAATCTGTAAACATACTAAATATCTGTGCTGACACCTGAAACTAATGTAACATTGTAAGTCAACTATACTTGAATTTGAAAAAATAACAGTTTTCTTGTACACACCTGCAAAGTTTTACACTGATCATGAAGTAGTGACAAATGTATAAATTTTTGAAAGGGACTGATAATTATCTTGAGAATTTAGTCACATGGAAGAATTTTTTAATTTTTTTGCATTAAAAACAGAAGGGCAACATAAAACAGACACAGTCATGAGAGTAAGACTTCAGTAAGCCACTGCAGTGTGAAAACACAAACTTGCAGTGACAAAAATGTAAATTCTCAAAAAAGGTGTTGGGGGAAGACCGCCAGTTTGTGCATCACCTGGCAGGCAGTCAGATGGCTGGGCTCTGGTTTGGGATTTAGCAGGCCAGGGGCTGGCCAAATATGCATTTCTAAAGTGTTTCCAGGTGATGCTGCGGCTTGTCCAGGCACCACACATTGAGAAGTGACATGTGGGAACCACTATTGCACGAAGTCCAAATGTGGTGGGAAAAATGGCTTGATCAAATGTGGTTGCAGAACGTCAGTTTTGCTTTTCATGTCAGGGAGGGGCTTTTCTTGGCCACTGGGGAATCTGTTCCCTTACCCGCTCCGCCTCCCCCACCCCCGACCCCCGCAGTTTAAGCCAGCCCTACCTATGTGCTCCAGGAGGCCCAAATGGGGAAGGTGGAAGAGAAAATCATCTCATCAGTCTCCTTATTGTCTCTTAAAGCTTACTGTGAAAGGATAGTATTGTATATATACTATCCTTACTGTGAAAGGATAGTATTGTATATATACTATCCTTACTGTGAAAGGATAGTATTGTATATATACTATCCTTACTGTGAAAGGATAGTATTGTATATATATGTAACTACTATTATGTAAAGTGTCCTTTTTTGGTGTGAGTTTAAAGGTTTTCTTTTTTTTTTTTTCTTTTATTATTTTTTCCCTGCTCCCCTCATCCTTCCATATGCAAAACTTGAAGAGTCAGAAAAAAAAAAAAACAAGGCTACCCTTTATACTTCTTCTAACTCATCCTCCAGACAGCCCCTCGTTGGCTCTTCTAGGTGTTTTGGGGGAGATGTCTGTGCTTGGCCTCCACCTAGGTCCCAGCTTTTGTCAGCCACTCGTGCGGCCTTCCTGAGAGATTAGTAGACATTTGCAATACACCTTGGGAGGGAGAAACGGAAATCATTCTCAGATGTTAAACCGAGACATGTTTCTAATTGAAAGCATGAAGAGAATGTGTACATGAAAGTGCCTGGGGGTGGGGGGTGATCTCTGGCAGAAGCTCAGCTTTGAAAGCCCCGTCCTTTCCCGCTGGTGACCACTATTGCTGTCTCTGGGTGGAGCCCATTTCCATTCCTGTGGCGGTCCATAAATAAGCGTGGTTGAGGAGGGACCGATGATCATGTTGGCCAGGAAAGCACGGGTAAATTAGACTCCTGAACTCTCAAAGGGCATAGCTTTTTGACTTTGACTTCTAGAAGCCTAATATGGAAAGAGCCCTTGGGGACCATTTTAGAAAAGCAGCTACTGCCCTCCTCCTGCCCTGGGACTTGTGTAGGTGCAGAGGCCAAGCTTAAGTAACTCACCCCAGGGTCACCTCGGGAGCTGGCGGCGTTTTTCTTTCCTCTTTTCCTTTTTTTAAGAATCCTTCTCAACTCTTAGAAAATTTGTCAGCCTGGTATTCTGATGCTTGACAGTTATTTCTTATCATTTGCTATAACTAATAGGAATTATAGGAAAATAGGAAAAGTATCTTCTCTCTTTTATAGGAAATTAGGGGGTTTCAGGGTTTTTAGGTCTTGGTCATTGATTCCTCCATGGTTGAGCCTCCTCTGGTGTGTATTCTTCATCTATTTTGTAATTACTTGTAGACTGAGTCCTGGGTTGAATTGTATGGGAGGTTTAGTATTGTGATCTGCCTCAGGACAGAGTGTTTAGTCAAAGAGGGCTGATACCAAAAGGCTGGTGTAAATAAATGGTACAAATAAAGAAGGGTCTGAAGGAATCATGTCTGTAGGCCTATGATGTTAATAAAATTTAAGTCATGAGTTTTATGACGTATAACTTCTAAACTCCCAGGGACCTTGCCTGTGATAAAATCCACTCACCTTGCCTGTGACCCATGCCCTGCTAACTTTAAAACTCTGCTTGGCCACAAGTCTGGTGATTCACAGTACATGCATTCATGGGACTTCCATGGCAGTCCAGTGGTATGAGTTTGCCATCCAGTGCAGGGGGTGTATGTTTGATCCCTGATCAGGAAGCTATGATTCCACATGCTTCATGGCCCAAAATCAAAAACATAAAACAGCCACAATATTGTAACAAATTAAATAAGGACCTAAAAATGGTCCATATTAAAAAAAACAAAACAAAAACCCAAAGTAAATGCATCCTAGCTAATAGGAGATAAACAGGTGGTTTCTTTTTGATTGTCTTTTGTTATAAGATTAAGGGTATACTGGCTTTTAAAATATATAATGCATGTATAAAAGTGTATATTAGATGACTTTCAATCTTTCTACCTTTGCTTTTTCTTTCCAAAAAAAAAAAAAAAATAGGTTGACTAAATTTCTGAACAGTCACTCCAAGCTTTGATAGCTTAATGCCAGATGAAGGCCATTACCCTCTTGGGGGGTTTGGGTTTGGGACTGGGCTTCTGTTTTTTTTTTTGCCAAGACTTGTTTGGATACCTAAAGTTTAAACTTAAGCCATGGAACACGACTTAAAAAAGGACAGAGTACTTTGTTTTTACCCCCCTGTAATTCTGATGCATTTCTGAGCAGCAGCTATAGTAAAGTGGTCAAAAATAGGACTTTGGAGCCAGTTCACTTGAATTCATATCCAAGCCCTTTTATTTACTGGTGATTGTGGGACTTTTGGCAAATTTTATAACCCCGTGCCTGTTTCTTCATCAGTAAAATGGGGAAAATAAAACATCACCTTAAATCAGTTGCTGGGGGTGGGGGGGTACATTTGTCAGTATCTATTAGAACAATGCCTGGCATATATGAAACCATTAATATTCGCTTTTATCATCATCATCATTTTATTTCTTTGAGGGACAGCCCAATGCTAGTGGTAAGCATCTGGAAAAATTAGTGAAGTCTGTGCTGCTCTCCTTCAAAGTGTGTCTTCTGTTGTCTTCCCACAGCAAGCTGTGTCCCACCATGTCAGAATGGAGGGATGTGTCTCCGACCTCAGCTGTGTGTGTGTAAACCAGGGACCAAGGGCAAAGCCTGTGAGACAACAGCTGCCCAGGACACCTCGCCCCCAGTCTTCGGAGGGCAGGGTCCTGCGGCCGCTTCCTCCTGGGTCCCTCCTGAGCAAGCCGCAAAGCACACTTCATCCAAGAAGGCAGACCTCCTCCCGAGAGTCAGCCCCGTGGCCCAGATGACCTTGACCCTCAAGCCGAAGCCTTCAGTGGGACTCCCCCAGCAGATCCGTTCTCAGTGAGTGTTTTGAACTTGCCTCCAGCTCGGGAGCATCTTAATGTTCTCTTGGATGCATTGCTTTAAATCACTCTTCTTTTCCTGCACAATTTGCAGAAATCACTCGGATAATAATGTCTTTCCTTAAGATTTTGCGTTTTATGTTTACATATCAAGTCTCTTTAAAATAGTTGATATGTGTGTTTAGCCTCTGCAGGGAAGATTTACCACAAGCATTAAGCAAAGAAGTGGTGAGGATTAAGGGGATCAAGGGTGGAAGGGAATAATATAGTTGTTTGATTATGGTGGAGTTAAAAAAATTCTTTATTTTTTTGAGGTGGGGGGTGCTTTAAAGCTTTTGAAGTCATAATGCAAAAAGAGAAGTGGTGAGTGTAATTTTATAGGTACATGGAGAAGGTAGGAACTCAGCTTTGCACAGAGAAGGGATTCAAATGAAAGTGCATCTTGGGAAAGAGAATTTTTCTACCTCGGTAGCAAGTGAAGTGTATCTTCTAGTAAACACCCTGTTTACCTCCCAGTTGCTATGCAGGTCCATTTTTGGTGAATGAGCTTGTGTTTTATTTATAGGAACTTTTTTTTTTTTTAGAATTAGAAAGTCAGTGCTATTCTGAACAAAATGAGCACTCTGTAAAGACAGGGTCCTTACACAAATTGTTTCTTTTTAATTAGCTACTCTATGTGGATAACAGGATGCAGAATTTACTATAGCTATCACTTGTCATTTGTCTAGGAATGTAAAATACAGGAAGTGCTCAACTTAAAAATGACCCAGCAGTTCATCTGTAAGTCACTTGTTTAGAATTTTGAATGCCTCCCCCCCCCAGCCCTGAGATAGCTTCCACCTGGTGATTAGTATCCCGTCAGCCCACAGAAGTGATTTAATCTGTTACTGCAGATGAAATTATCCTAATTTATACTTCCCCTGTGAATAGGCCACCTACTGTCCTTGCTAGTGAAGTCCTGATAACTTTTTCCTTTCTCTTATTCCCTCCTCAGTTCTCTTCTTTCTGATTTTATTTTTCTCCCCTCTCATTCCTTCTTGCCTCCTACTTCAGTTCTACCTTTTTGAAGAGATTTGGGATGTTGCCCTGGAATCTAACCACTTTGCTACCATTTCATCTGAAAACTCATCCTGTAGCCCTCAGCAAGAAGGAATGGTAGTTACAGCTTGTGCTTAATAAACTGCTTCCTGCTTGGCAGGTCCTGTTTCATATGCTTTGCATGTTTTATTTGTTTATAACTCACAATGACACCCCAGCAGGTAGGTGCCATTATTAACCCCACTTTACATATGAGGAAACTGAGGTGCAGAATGGTTAAACAATGTGTTCAAGCTTACACAGTTAATAAGTGAATGTAAGTGTTAAGATAGAGGCTGAATAAAGAGAATATATGGACTTCTGTGGTGGCTCAGTGGTAAAGAATCCGGCTGCAATGCAGGAGATATAGGATATGTGGGCTTGATCCCTGGAGGAGGATCAGAAAGATCCCCTGGAGGAGGGCATGGCAACCCATCCAGTGTTCTTGCCTGGAGAACCCCATGGGTAGAGGAGCCTGGTGGGCTGCAGTCCATGGGGTCGCAGAGTTGGACACGACAGAGCAGCAGCAAGGAGAATATATATTGGGCTTAAATGGAGGCAGCCAGGCTCCAGCGTCCACACCCTGAAGCAGAGGCAAAGGTTCTCTGTAAAGGGCTGGATAGTAACTATTTGGAGCTCTGTGGGATGTATGGTTTCTGTGACAGCTTCTCAATTCCTCACAAAAGCAGCCAGAGACAGTGTGTAAGTGTAACTCATCCACTTACATTGATGATGTTGAAATTTGAGTTTCGTGGCACCCAATAATACTGTTTTATTTTTCTCAGTTATTAAAAAATGTAAAAATCATTCTTAGCTTATTGGCCATATAGAAACAGACTGTGGGCCAGCTTTGACCCTTGAAGTGTAGTTTGCTGACCCCTTCTCCAAAGGATAGTAGCCCTTTTTTGTGTGTGTCAGAACACAAATGCGACTATGCATCTTTGAAATGAAATAAAACTTTGAGTATATCGTAGCCAGACAGCCCTCTTCCAGTGTTCTGTTTCTTAAAAACAAAGAACAGTTCTGTGTTGAACTTTGCCTTGGCAATCAGGAGTCAGATTACTGTGCATTGCAGTTATTTTTTTTCTAGTATAAACTGTGAAGTCATTTACGAGCAACTTCATTCATCTTGAATATCATCATCCCCTGTTAGAATGTGACCCTCTGTGATGTGTCTATGTGGATTATTAGTGAGAATCATATGTCAGAGGTCAGACAAAGGAGCAACCTTTCCCTCCTCCCTCTTTCTTTTTATGGTTAGCAGCAGTGTAATTTGGACGAGAATGTTGTCAGTCAAGGAGGAGGCTAAGGTTTCAGCTCTAATTTGGCTTTGGGAAAATAGAAGTCATTAGATAATATACTTTAGAGACTTCATCTGCTGAATGAAGATGCTTTTTTCATGATAATATTATTATAGGCATGTGTTTGTGGGTGTGGCTACTACTGTGTCCTTTTGGGTGAGGAGAAGAGATGGCCCAAGATGCTAACAATTCTGATGGTTTCGTAATAAACCTTTGTCAGTTGCCCTGTTATCTGGGCACTGCATCGAGTATTAAGATGTAAAAGACCCAGTTCTGTTCTTAAGGAGATTTTGAAATGACAGATGTTATCACTTGAGAGGGGTCCCAAGGGAGTGGTGTGGTTGACTCATGGGATGAATTTAGGTAAGGAGACATAACCTGAAATGTAAACTGCCAAGGAGGCACATGTGATAGGATCACTTTGGCTACTTTTGAGAAATGTAACCATTCTTAAGCGGCTTTCCTACCATTGCTTACTTTAGGGTGTTTCAGGCTTTGGTTTTGTTTTTATCTAGTGAAGGAGGAAATTAATTAAGCTCCATAAAATGCTTGTAGACAGGGATTTCCTGGGCAGCTCAGTAGTCAAGACTCTGTGCTTCTACTGCAGGGGGCACAGATTCAGTCCCTGGTCCAGGAGCTAAGATCCCTGAGAGGACCATACTGAGAGGAGTGGCCAAAAAAAAAAAAATAATAAAAATTCTTGTAGACATAAAGACACCTAAAATATCAAAATGTGGTTAGTGTTACATCCCTAATGTGCCGTGTGAGATGCTACAGTCTTGATCATTTACAGTCTTGATCGTTGTGGTTTTTATTGACCGCATGGTACATACTGTGCGTTGTTCAGGGGCTCGGGGTATAGCATTGAACAACTAAACATAATGTCTTCCTTCCTGGAGCCTATAGTCTGGAAGCGGGGAGATAATGAGTGCTGTATTTAAAGCATATCTTAGATTGTGGTTGGTAGTGTGGAGAGAATAAAAATGCAGAGATGGGCAGGGAGTGTGGGGTGGGTGTGAGATGGGGAGGAGGGGGGCTCTGGTGGCTTTAAATAGGCTGTCAGGGAAGGTTCTCTTGAGAAGGTGATATTTAGGTGAGGAGGAGGTGGGGGTGTGGATCATGGAGATGTGTGGGGCTGGGGCAGAAGCTCCAGAGGAGGGTATGCCTGGCCTATTCGAGGAACGGGGACTTTAGTAAAACTGTAATGTTGAAACTACACATTTTAGGCAGGTGAGGGTTAGATGAATTTGTTTAACCTTTGGCCACATTGGTTTTAGACAGCTTGACTTAGAAGCAGATACAAAGTTCTTTAGGAAATTGAAGGAAGGAATAATCATTTACAGATTTTGGAGCATAGAGGACGTGGAGGACGTTGAAAAGATGGTTAAATTTGGACACAAAGAACTGGAGAAGAGCATTTCTAGGAAAAACAATGATGTGACACCAGAAAGGCTGGTGTATTAGTTGTTTACTGATGTGTAATAAGTCCCCACAAATGTGGCAGCCTTAAACAATAAAATGTTTGTTGTCTGACGGTCTGTGGGTCAGGAACCCAGGAGGTGCTTGCTGGAAGCTCTAGCTCAGGGTCTCTTGTGAGGTTGCAGTCAGCAGGGGTGGCTCGCCTGGGGCTGGAGAACCCACTGCCAAGGTGACTCGTTGCCATGGTTGTCGGCAAGAGACTTCTTTTCCTTTCTACATGGACTCCCCGCAGAGCTGCCTGAGCATCCTCACAGCATGGCCGCCGGCTTCTTCCTGAGCAAGTGAACCCCGGGCCACAGGCCCGTTATAGTCCTGTAGGGCATACCTTCACCCCCATCTATTCCACTCATTAGAAATGAGTCACTTAGCTGAGTCCGCTCTCAAAGGGACCGTAGTTAATAAGCTGCATTGCTTGAAGAGAGAAATAGCAAAGAATTTGTGAATGTATTTTAAAGTGACCACATTTAGGATATCATTTAAATGAAACTTGATATAAATGAAGACTAGCGGTAATGAAAGTTGTTAAAGGTTGGTTAAAAACCAAGTTAAGGACTACAATTTCAACAAAACAATTTTGAAAAGACACAAAACAAAATAGAAAAAGTAATGAAGGGGGAACCTAAATAGCTTAAAAGAGGGTTAAGAAGCAGATTAACTAATCACAATATTTAGATTATGTCTCTCTTGATGCAAACAAGCTGCAAATGAAAGAAAAAGATAATGATGATGACTTACAGGACAATAATGAAAATGCTGACATTGATTGGAAATTTGATGCTATGGAAGAGTGACTGTTGATTTGGAGGGCTGGGATGATAACCTTGTCATTATTTAAGGAAGGGAAATAATACTATTTACAGATGAAATTATAGGATGTCTGAGCTTTGATTGAAATTACCCAGTAGGTTGAGGTATAGAGGTAACAAGTCTTGAGGGGATAATTATTGAGGCTAGATGATAGGCACACAATTATTATGCAGTCCTTTTTTAAAAAAATGTATTTTTGAAACTTTCTATAATAAAAAGTAACTAAAAAGAGAAAGATTCAAGTAGGAAGACTGCTAGGATTTTTCTTCTGCCTCAGGAGATTAATCTGGTTATAGCACATAAAATGGATTAGAACTAGTGGTAATTGGTAATTGGAGGGTGACTCTGTAACAGATGAAGTAGTGCTGGTAATGTTAGAGGAAAGATGTGAGCTCAGGAACTACTTTTTAATAAATATATTTATTTATTTGATTGCACTAGGTCTTAGTTGTGGCATGTGGGATCCTCAGTCTTCATCGCGACATGTAGGATCTTCAGTCTTCACTGTGGCATTAGGATCTTTAGCTGTGGCATGTGCGGTCTATTTCCCCAACCAGGGATTGAACCTTGGCCGCCTGCATTGGGAGTGCAGAGTCTTAGCCACTGAACTACCAGGCAAGTCCCAGGAGTTATTGTTAAAGACCTTTTGTGTTAGTGTTAGTCACTCAGTCGTGTCTGACTCTTTGTGACCCCATGGACTGTAGCCTGCCAAGCTCCTCTGTCCACGGGATTCTCCAGGCAAGAATACTGGAGTGGGTAGCCCTTTAATTCTTCAGGGGATCTTCCCAACCCAGGGATCAATCCCAGGTCTCCCAATTGCCGGCATTCTTTACTGTCTTTACCATCTGAGCCACCAGGGCACCTAATCACTGGTGGGAGGCAAAGAAAACGAGAATCGGGTATTATCTAGGCTTGGGACTGTGGGAGAAAGGGAGGATGTGAAGTCTTTCTATTCTGCTGTTCTTAAAGATTTCTTGGTAATTTCATGGGTCTCCAAGATCTTTGATGGTTGATACTTGGTGAATGGATGATTTCTGACAGAGCTTTATGGCTGAATAGCCAAGATCATCCTCTGTACCCCATCAGGGACTAAACGCCAGTGGGTATCAGTGCTATATACCTGGCCACTTGGCCAGGCATTGGGTTTGGAAAGACCTTGGTCAGGGCATTCTGGCAGTGGTCGTTGCAATAGCTGGTAATTTTCATTGAAGTTTACTATTATGGTGTTCTTTTTTCCAGTTTTCCAGGCCACATCTTGGACCTTCCATGAGCTAAAGAAAAGACCAAATGATGCCTCATTTTCCTGTGTATAAGTTTTGGGAGTCATTTTTCTCATTCTTTAAACTTTTGAGTCACTTTATAATCCTGCATTCCTTGGAAAGTCCATGTGAACACTTCAGGGTCCTTTCATAATTGCATCCTATAGATGTTGTTCATATATAGCTATCCATTTACTATCTATAGCTTCAGTATTTACTGAGGAATTGTTATTGTTAGGTCACAGGTGCACCTGCAATATCTGTCTTTAGTCCTAGATGGGGAAGGCATTAATGCTTGTGTGTTGTGGCCAGGAACTTCACAAAGGAGCAAAAATCAAAACTGTTCAGATTTCCAGAGCTTTTTCATCACCTGTCAGTATCATTTTTTACATGTATGTTGAAGTTTCCCACAAGAGTTTGCTTTCACCCCTCACTGCTGCTCAGTGAGGCTGTTTTGACTTGTGGGAAACGTCTATCTTTTTCCTTGTTAATCACGATGGCTGCCACAGGCGCCAACCTTGGACCTACGAGGTGGAGGTCGTTAGGGGCATTCTTCAGCTGCTGATATCTTCCGGTTGTTTAGAGAACATAAGGACAAATGACCACTGCTTTGCCAAATGGGAAGCTGTTATCTGTGCTGTGAAAGGAGGAGGCACTTGTGCGGGACAGAGTGTGCTCAGTCACCTCTCTTTGAGCTCGAGGAGGAAGTCTGGTTTCACTCAGGATATGGATGTCACATCTATCCGAAGAGCTCACATGTATCTGGTCTTCTTTTCTTGCCTGTTGATGGCCATTCTCACCATTTTCTGTCCTGATGTTTCAAAGGATGGTGGTTAGTTTCTATGGAAGAATTAGATTTGTCCTGTCTCAGACCAGGGCAGGGGGCTTGGACTTACCTAATGGCATTGATGATCCATTTTCTGTCATCTTTTTTGCAGGGTTGGGTTCTTTTAAGACAGCCATAATTCAACTGTGTTCTCTGTTTACCAAGTGAGCTTACACTACACCAGTTATTTTGTAAATATAGGGAAAGCCCTTTAAAGTCCACCTTGAGATGATGGGTTCCACTTTCAAAGGTCTAAAGAAATGATACTTCACACATACAGATGGCTAATAAACACATAAAAAGATGTTCAACATCCCTCATTATTAGAGAAATGCAAATCAAAACCACAGTGAAGTATTATCTCACACCAGTCAGAGTAGCCATCATCAAAAAGTCTACAAACAATAAATGCTGGAAGGGGTGTGGAGCAAAAGGAACACTTTTACACTATCGGTGGGAATGCCAACAGATACAACCACTATGGAGAACAGTGTGGAGATTCCTTAAAAAAAAAAAAAAAAAAAGACTAAAACTATGACCCAGCCTATCCCACTGGAGTATATACCCTGAGGAAACCAAAATTGAAAAAGACACATGTACCCCAGTGTTCATCGCAGCACTGTTTACAATAGCTTGGACATGGATGCAACCTAGATGTCTATCAGCAGATGAATGGATAAGAAAGCTGTGGTACATATACACAGTGGAATATTACCCAGCTATAAAAAGGAATACATTTGAGTAAGTTCTAATGAGGTGGATGAACCTAGAGCCTATTATACTGTGTGAAGTAAATCTGAAAGAGAAAGACAAATATTGTATATTAATGCATATACATGGAATCTAGAAAGATGGTGCCGATGATCCTATGTGTAGGGCAGCAAAGGAGACACAGATGTAAAGAACAGACTTTTGGATTCAGTGGGAGAAGGAGAGATTTGAGAGAATAGCATTGAAACATATACATTACCATATGTAAAATAGAAAACCAGTGCAAATTTGATGTATGACTCAGCACCCAAAGCCAGTACTCTGGCAACCTGGAGGAATAGGGTTGGGAGAGAGGTGGGAGGGGGGTTCAGGATGGAGGGGACACATGTATACCTATGGCTAATTCATACTGATATATGGCAAAAACCATGACAATATAGTAAAGTAATTATCCTCCAATTAAAATCAGTAAAATTTTTTAAAAGACACTTGGAAAAAGAAAAAAAAAGAAATGATACTTCACATTTACCACCTGTAGGTTGATCGGAAGTAGTGTTGAGTGATGTCTGTGCCATGGAGAAGAGGGCTTCACTGTCCTTTATCTCTGTCCTGTTCTTAGCTTTCTGTTTGAATCTTTAAAACAAAAAACTAGTATATGCTATGATATCTACAAGGATGGAAGACCTTGTGGAATGCTCCTTGAAATATTCTGCTCTTCTAATTAGTAGCAGCAACAGCAACGAAATATAAGGTCATGCCGTTTATTTGGACTTTCTCATATTACCCCTAAAAGAAAAAAGAAAATTCATTATAAAGCTACACTAATAGGTAAAGCTTTAGGGAGAAGTTCCAAGCTTTTTGTAGCACTTAGTAGTTGAGATTGGAACCTGGTCTGAATTTATTAAAGAAGCCAAGGAAATGGTCAGTACTAGAATATGTAGTTTCCTCAAATGATCTTGAAGACTTTGCGGGGGGGGGTCCTTGCTTACTGTTTTCCCCCCATCTCTGCTGATCTTCCCCTTTGTACAGTCATCTGTGTATCTACATAGGTACATAGAAAGGCTACAATAAACATTTAATACATTTTTGTTGAGTTTTTCTTGCAGAAAAAAATATTAATAATGTCTAAATCCCTGTCCTAGGATTGTTGCCTAAATTCTGATATTGCAGGAGTGATCTTATTCTCTTGGATACTCTGCCTTCTTTGTTATGTTTGCCCACGAAGTCTACAAGATGAAGGTTTTGAGCTTTATTTTATGATGTTGAAAAAAAGATGAAAGTTGAAGAAGAGGAACTTAGTCTGGTGATTTTAGGCATTCATGACACTTTAGGGATGCAATGGGAACTAAAACTATGCGCCAATGACTTTTTATCATTTTATGTGTGTGCTTTTAATATTTTTAGTTTTTATTTTTTAAACATTTTTTTGGATGTGGGCCATTTTTTAAAGTCTTTATTGAATTTGTTACAATATTGCTTCTGTTTTTATAATTTGGTTTTTTGGCCACAGGGCACATGGGATCTTAGCTCCCCAAGCAGAGATTGAACCCATACCCCCTCACTGGAAGGTGAAGTCTTAACCACTGAATCACCAGGGAAGTCCTATGTGTGTGTGTGTGTTTTAAACTTTTTTGAAAAAGTAGAAGTTAAATTGAAGTTATATACAGAAGAGTACCAGATCAGAAGTGCACATGCTTGCTGATTATCCCATACTCAATGGAAGTACCATCCATGTCAGAGTAGAATGTTGCCAGCACCCCAAATACCCTCTTTTTCCAGATCTGCCCTCTTCCTTCTCCCTAAAGGGAGCCTCTGTCTTGACTTCTCACACCAGAGATTGGTTCTGTCTGTTTTAACTATATGTAAATGAATGTATGCAGGTCAGGAAGCAACAGTTAGAACCGGACATGGAATAACGGTCTGGTTCCAAATTGGAAAAGGAGTATGTCAGAATGTATATTGTCACCCTGCTTATTTAATCTATATGCAGAATACATCATGCAAAATGCCAGGCTGGATGAAGCACAGGCTGGAATCAAGATTTCTGGGAGAAATGTCAATAACCTCAGATATGCAGATGATACCACCCTTATGGCAGAAAGCTAAGAGGAACTAAGGAGCCTCTTGATGAAGGTGAAAGAGGAGAGTGAAAAAGATAGCTTAAAACTCAACATTCAAAAAACTAAGATCATGGCATCCAGTCACGTCATTTCATGGCAAATAGATGGGGAAACAGTGACAGACTTTATTTTCTTGGACTTCAAAATCTCTGTAGATGGTGACTGCAGTCATGAAATTAACAGATGCTTGCTCCTTGGAAGAAAAGCTATGACCAACCTAGACAGCATATTAAAAAGCAGATACATTGATTTGCCAACAAAAGTCTGTCTAGTCAAAGCTATGGTTTTTCCAGTAGTCCAAAGGTATGGTTTTTCCATGTATGGATGTGAGAGTTGGACCATAAAGAAGGCTGAGCGCTGAAGAATTGATGCTTCTGAACTGTGGTGTTGGAGAAGACTCTTGAGAGTCCCTTGGACTGCAAGGAGATCCAACCAGTCAATCCTTAAGGAAATCAATCCTGAATATTCATTGGAAGGTTGGTACTGAAGCTGAAGTGCCAAAACTTTGGCCACCTGAGGTGAAGAGCTGACTTATTAGAAAAGACTCTGATGTTGGGAAAGATTAAAGGCAGGAGGAGAAGGGGACAACAGAGGATGAGATGGTTGGATGGTGTTACCGACTCAATGGACTTGAGTTTGAGCACGCTTTGGTAGATGGTGAAGGACAGGGAAGCCTGGTGTGCTGCAGTCCATGGGCTTGCAAAGAGTCAGACATGACTGAGTGACTGAACAACAACCACAACAATACTTGAATCTCACGGTGTGTATCTTTTCATTCACTGTGATGTATGAGATTAATCTACGTAATCGTGTGTGGCTGTAGTTCACACTTATATTCCAAAGATGATTCCATCATATAAATATACTGCTACTTATTATTTGTTCTGCACTTGATGGATGTTTGGAACTTCTCCAGTTTTTGGCTTTTCTCAAGAATGCTGTGAACATATGCAAATTCCAAAAAAAGACCTTTGTGAACTAAGTCATCAGAAAAACAAGCCCAACTCGATGTAGCAACGTCAAGGAGAAGGAGGTCATGATCCATCATGTGAAGTTTGATCATGTTCGTTTTTGTTGGTCAGTGCTGTTTGGCTTTTTGAGAAAAACAGTCACATGAGGAGAGGGATGGGGTGAGAGAGTGTTTGAGGAACTGGAAGCAATGTTTTCCTCCTGAGCAGGGCTTGGCAGGAAGAGTAGACTGTGGAGTGGGGGTGGAGAGGCAGGGGAAGAGGCAGCATAGTCCCTTTGTCCCACACGCTGTCTGCACACTGCTGGGTCCCATGAGGAAGCCTTGGCCAAGAATGGTTTTGAGATAGAACCAGTGAATGCCTGGGTTTATGTTCTGGTCAAAGGTATATAAGAAATTTTGTGGAAACTCAAAGTTTGCAATTGAAAAGGGCAAGTGCTGGGATAGTTTGCTCTCCAGTTTAATTGCTGGAAATCAGGATGGTTTTTGGTGCAGTATAATAATAATAATAGCTAATATTTATTGTTTGTCTATTCTGTGCTAGGTGGCTTTTAAAATTATTATTTTTTTTGTATTATCTCATTTAACCCTCTCAAAGGAATGTGAGATAGACATTATCATTATTATCCCCACTTCATATGATGGGGCAATTCAGATGCAGGAGGATGAAATAATTTGCCTAAATGCGCTCAGCTAGTAAGTGTAGAGTCAGTATTCAAATTTAGGCAGTCTGTGAAGTTAGCCTATTTATTCTGCCTCTTCCTTTGATGGCATTCTTATTAGTTTCCTAGAAGGGAATGGCAGCCTACTCTGGTATTCTTGCCTGGGACATCCCATGGACAGAGGAGCCTGGCAGGCTACAGTCCATGGGGTTGCAAGAGTTGGATTCAGCGACTGTCACCACCATCACTGCTGTAACAAATGACCACAAGTTTAGGGACTTCAAATGGTGCAAATCTGTTCTCACAATTCTGAGGTCAGAAGTCTGGAATGGGTCTCATTGGACTAAAATCACCATGCTGGCAGGGCTGCCTTCCTTCCAAAGGCTCTAAGAGAATCTTAGAGAATCTTTCCTTGCCCTTTCCAGCTTCTAGAGGTTGCCTGCATTCTGTGTCTCGTGGCCCCTTCTCCAGCATCAAAGCTGATAATCTTGGACTGAGTCCATCTCACTGCCACTCTCTGGTTCTTCCTTCTGCCTCCCTCTTCTACTTTCAGGGACAATTGTAATGGCATTGGGCCCATCAGAATAGTCCAGGACGGTTTCTCCATCACAAGGTCAGCTGATTAGCCACTGCAATTTCATCTGCAACTCTGGTTCCCCTTTACCATGTAAGCTAAGATAGAGGTTCTGGGAATTGGGATGTGGACATCTATAGGCGCTGTTATTCTGGCTGCCACAGACTTTTACCAGGGACCTGGTCTTGTTCTGGCAGTCTTCTCTGCTACTCTCCAGTGAGCCTTCATCAGAGGGATGGTAGGTAATCATCACAGTATTCTTTAGTGAAGAGCAGAGACAGCCCTCAGGACTCGTATAATGTTCGATGGAAACACTCCACATACATTGAAGGCCTGAATGTGGCCCCCAGTGTTCTCAGAAATCTTGGGCTAAAGCATACTCAGCCATTTGTGGTAGATGAAAGGGAGAGGGGAATCACGAGATCAAGAGCCTAGAGGTGGCAGGGACCAGGAGGGGCTGGCTGTCCTCATGCTCTTAGCCTCCTGGAAGGAGGGGTTGAAAAGTCAACCCCACTGTTGACATATAATGGCCCCACCCACTAGACAAAGTGGCCTGTGGACTCTGACTGCAACTTTCTTGGGGGGGCAGTGAGGAAGGAGTGGGCTGATGGGGGGAGGAGTGGGGAGAGGGCTAGGAATACCCTTCCCTTCAACAATTAGACTGGGGCCCTTGAGCCTGAAAAAGTGTTTCCCGTGTGATTATTCTTCTGCATTGAAATAAATTTGTGCATTGAAAGTTGAATTAATTACTTGTCAGAGCACTTGCTGCGAATGGACAATGGAACTGGGATTGAAACACACACGCATTCACTGATAAGCAGTTGGAACAAAACATAGTTTGGCTCACATGTGGGACCCATGAGCTTTAGGCCTGGCCTGCGTGGTGGATGCCAAGCGTGAGAATGATGCTCAGGGCCTGATTGTGGGTTGTGCAGATTAAAGATTCCCCTTTACATTTGGATACATTTGGCATTCCACAGATACTACCTGTGAATCCTTCCAAGGTGCCTCTGGGGTTGCGCTAAATCTTCTTTCCTTGTTTTTCTTGGCTTAAGCGTTTGTGTTTGAGAAAAGTGTAGACTAAATTATAAAGACTAAATTTTTGTAACAGTTCTCTGCCCTGGAGTTGCCTGGGATCAGGCTAAAGAACCTATAAGACATGAGTCCTCTGCGAGGGAGGTGACAAGTACACCTCACATTACAAAATATGCATGAGTTGGAAATAAAAATCTGAGTTAAATAACTTGTGTGGTAAATATGCCTCAAGTTAGTATATTTTCGCTGAGGTTTTCAAAGTTGAGTATATTTTTTTACCTATTTATCTGTTAATCATACTAGAGATGGCCTAGCAGCAAGAGCTGATCCTAGGGTCGACAGAAAAGAAGTTTTAAGTCGAAAGAAAGTCTACTTAAACTCCATGGAGAAAAGAAAACCCTGGATTTGCTGGTCCAGAAAGAATGTCCCTCATTTTTTAGGACTGCAGTTTTTGGACAAGTTGTATTTATTGGGGATAGCAGGAGGAACCAGAAGGACTGGGTGAAATTAAATCGTGGATTGGAGAATGTTTTTGTACCCATCAGAGTTGGGGGGCTTTTCCACAAGTGGGTGGAAAGGCTCTGACTGCCCCCTAAATGCCAGGTGCTGGGGTCTTTCTGAAGTATGGGGTCTAGTTCAGAGTAGAGGGATCTTTTCAAAATGTGAGTCTTGTCTCGTCTTGCTCTGCATGAGTCTCACTGGCTTCTCGGTGCTCTGTGGGTAAAGATTAGTTCTTTAGTGGATGGGGCTTCCCAGGTGACTCAGTGGTAAAGAATCTGCCTTCCAATACCTGCCAATGCCGGAGACGCGGGGTTCAATCCCTGGTTTGGGAAGATCTTCCCTGGTAGCTCAGACAGTAAAGCGTCTGCCTACAATGCAGGAGACCCGGGTTTGACCCTTGGGTCGGGAAGATCCCCTGGAGAAGGAAATAGCAACTCACTCCAGTAGTCAAGCCTGGAAAATCCCATGGACTGAGGAGCCTGGGGGGACTATGGTCCATGGGGTTGCAAAGAGTCGGACATGACTGAGACTTCACTTCTTTTTGGGAAGATCCCTTGGAGGAGGAAATGGCAACCTACTCCATCATTCTTTCCTCGAAAACCCCATGGATAGAGGAGCCTGGTGGGCTACAGTCCCTGGGGTCTCAAAAGAATCGGCCATGACTCAGCGACTGAACACACAACACACCTCGGGGAGGGGACTCCGTGGTCTCACCTTTCCCGACCTGTGTCACAGGCAGCTCCCCGGTTCTGCTCAGCTTCTTCCGGACACATTTTCTCTGTCTGCAGCCATGTGTGCACATACATGTTCCTCTTTCTTGTTAACACCTGCTCGTTCCACTGATCTGGTTTCCCAGGGAAAGCATTCCCCGATAGCTTACTCCCTGAAAGATGCTTTCCTAGCACCACATCTTCCCATCTCCTCCCTTGGTAGCATTCATTTCTGTTTGTGTGATTTACTCTACCAGGGTCCGTGCTTACTTGGCAAACAAATAAATGTAGGTGGTATTACAACTGCTCTGAATCGAAAAGTCTGATTACTCAGGAATGCAGGTATTAACCCATCTTCTAAGCTGCCTCAGTTTCCTCAAAATAATCAGAAGAGATAAGTTCAATATGTCACTGATCAGAGTAGGCAGAAGTTCACTGAGTAGCTCAGTCTGGCGTCCTGGTCTTCTGTGCTACCTCTAGGTGATGATGGGACCCCATCCTGACATCTCTGCATGTTATAGGAACTTGCAGTGATCAGATTCCACTTAGTTATCCGGATGTTATCTTTTTGACATTGCAATGCCGAGTCTTCTTGCTCCTTACACTTCCTAGAGTGCCTGTAATAGACAAGGCACATTAACAAACAAGAAAGTCACCGCAGAGCCCTGGCAGCCAGTCTCTTGGGGAAATTACTGAAACTGACACTATAAATCAATCCAGTTTATGAGCTTGAAGTACTCATGAGTACTTAATTAAATATTAATTGATTTGAACCTGACTCAGAATTGGCTCAACTCTCATAGAAAGTAAACAAGGACATTTAGGCAGACTTCTTTTTTTTTTTTTCAGGGTTCGTATGGTTCCAGAGTGATGTGATTCATGGAGTTAGCTCTTAGTAAAACACAGGAGAAATATTTTATCAGTATCTTTGAATAGGATTATTCAACCTTGGGATGAATAATTCAACTTGTCCCTTTTGAAAGTTATTTGAGCATAACAGAAAATAGAACAAGAGTGTATTAGGTACAGATTTTTTTTCATCGTCCACATTTTTCACCCAGCACAGACCATAAAGTTTTATTGCTTAAGGGGTCAACAACCTTACCCAGAGTCCCACAGGAAGGTGGCAGTGACCTGTGACTTGAAGCTGACCTCTTAGTTCGTGCTCTTCCCGCCCTTGTTTATACGCCATGGTGTGACTGTGTGTGTGTGTGTGTGTGCTAAGTCACTTCAGTTGTGTCCAACTCTTTGTGACCCTGTGGACTGTAGCCCTCGAGGCTCCTCTGTCCGTGGGATTCTCTAGGCAGGAATAATAGAGTGGGTTGCCATTTGCTACTCCAGGGGATCTTCCTGACCCAAGGATTGAACCTGTGTCTCTTACATCTCCTGCCTTGGCAGGTGGGTTCTTTACCACCAACGCCACCTGGAAAGCCCATGACTCTTTTTTACCAAATAATAAAAAACAATATGCACAGTAATTTTGAAGCCTGAATATAAATAGAAAGGATGGAAGAGTGAAAAATTTTAGCTGTTGCATGGAATCTCAAGCAAACCACTCTTATTGGACAAAAAGTTATTTTCAAAACAATCAAGATTCATTTACTCAAAGTGTGTTGTCTCATGAAGAAAATGTGATAGTTCAGTATAGTAAGTTACCAATGTAGAAGCTGTTCCAAAATTAAAAAAAAATTAGCTAGCCTGATACAGGTACAGAGGTTATTTTTTAAAAAAATCTCATGTTAGGGCTTTCTTGACTTGGGTATCACTTTTATTGCTTTAAAGCAGTGCCTCTTTTTTTTTTTTTTTTGCCTGATGTTGGTGTTTTGCCAAGTGCTGGTATTTAGAAATTTGATGGACAGAACCTAACGTGAGACATCATTCTTTCTTAATTTGTTCAAAGCCTCTTCATGAACCAGCTAATCCTTCCTAATTATATTTCTAGGAAGGATGTTCTTAACTCAAACAGGAAGATGACATGGACATTTTGAGGAGATTAGGATGCACTTTACTTAGAGAAAAGAAATTTGAAAGGAGGCATTCTCTCTTTCCCATTTCTCATTCCCTAGGCACAAATGACCATTTTCCTTCTTGGTCTTTTGTGGAACTTTTTTTCTCTCTCTGTTTCTCTTCCATTCCTGTGGTTCCGCTTTATCTCCTGGTTTAAGTAAGCTGTTCAAAGGAATAAAAAAAAAAGGTCTAAGAAACTAATTTCCATGGATGAGGCAAGCATTTCACAACTTAATTGGCTTGATGTCTTGAAAGAGGAGCTAGGAATCCAAATAATTGTAAAATTTAATGTGTGTATATTAGAAATATTTTATGCAAGGTTGAATCACTTTGCAATCTCCTTGATTAATTTCTTGCTGCCATATTGTTTTGTATTAATTTAATGTGATTTTTATGTGGAAGTGATATGATGTATATTTGTGATATGTATATTTGTTTCAGATCCTTAATGCTTTGAACAGAGTAAGTGTGGTCAGTCAAATAAGACTGATAAGTAAATTATAGTCTGTAAAGTCTTAGTGGTTTTGGGCTTCCCTGGTAGCTCAGATGGTAAAGTGTCTGCCTGCGATGCTGGAGACCCGGGTTCGATCCCTAGGTTGGGAAGATCCCCTGGAGAAGGAAATGGCAACCCACTCCAGTACTCTTGCCTGGCAAATTCCATGGACGGAAGAGCCTGGTAGGCTACAACCCATGGGGTCTCAAAGAGTTGGACACGACTGAGTGACTTCCCTTTCTTTCCCTTTTCTTATGAAGTAAATTATCACATGCTCACAGAATAATTTCAATTTTTTCTTCTTAGTTTTTAAGCTGAGGTAGAACATTTCCCACATTTATTAGCCCTCTGTATTTTTATGTGAAGAATCTATTTACAGCCTTTGCCAATTTAAATTACATGTAATTTATATTGCATGTTCCTATAATTATATATTTTTTAATTTATAAGAGCTTTTTTCATATTAACAATCCCTTTGTTAAACATTTCAAGAACTCTCAAAGAGGGGTGGAAAGAATGCAAAGAATGTTATTAGTATATATTGAATCTTTTTATGCCCCAATTTGGAAGAAATTTCTTAAATTGGATTTTTGAAAATTCCCACTTGTACATGAGGACAAGAATATAGTCTGTGACTCATTGGGTAATTTATTTCGGAATTCTAATGTCCGATGAGAGGCTTGTTGATTGACAAAGACAGACATCTTTTGGTTCTTGTGAACCATCTATAACTATCCAAGCCTAAATAGTTCTTAAGCATTTTTGAACTGGTTGCCTTAACCCAGGCTCATCTTCCTTAATGAAGTTAGAAGCTCTGTTCTCACCTCCACAATCCAGAACTTTAATTAGCTATAGTTGATTCATTCAGTCTGCAGACAAAGATTTATTGGGTACCGACCATGTGCTAGGTACTCTTCGAGGCACAGTAGGCACTCTAGTTCTAGGCACTCCAGTTAGAGGGATCATGCTAAAATGCTGAACAAACAGTTAATAATATAGTTAAATAGTTACCCAGTTGACTGGTAAAGTATAAATTCAAGTGAAGAATGAGTAGGTGGGCTATCAGTGGGGACTGGAGTAAAGGAAAGCATACTAGAATCTAAGGGACTTAGAATAATAAAGGAAAAGCTGGCTTTTAAGTAAAGGAAAAGAACAAGATGGAAGATATGGTGGGAATGAGTCTCCTGTTTCCCAAGGAGATCATCAGGTGACTAAAGAATAGCAGGCAGATTCTTGACCAACTGACCTATCAGGGAAGCCCAGGAAATAGGATGATATGGGCAGATCCAGATTATAGAAAGCCCTGAAAATTGGGGAGAGGATCTTTTTGTGTTGAGAAGTAAGAGATATTAGTCACTAGAGAAATATAAGACCTGCCTGTGTGACGTGAGATCAGGCACGGTGCTGTGAACGTGGGAGGGGAGGCCTGTGGTTGATGGGCGGATTGTGGAAAACAGTGCCTGAAGAAGCTGAGTCTGCCTACCCCTTATAGTAACTTTTTGAGAGCAAATTTGATTTTCTTTAAAACGGAAGGACTACAGACCAGAAGTCAAGAAAATAGTTCCTTTGGATCCAGGCTAAGGAATTACATGTATGTTTCTCTCTCTCTCTCTCTCTCTCTCGATATGTTAAATCAAATGATATATAGTTGTATCCACGTGAGGAATGGGAAAATGTGGGGCTGTCTTTGAAGAGTTCCTTCTTACCCCACTCTATCCTTGTATTCAAATTCATTCACCTGTAATCAGAACCAGATTCTGTTTCCTTCTATGTTGATCATGCTGACGTTTCAGAACGTATTTGGTGACATTGCCTCACTCTCTGTACAAAAATTGAGGTGCCTTTTTACTTTTTCAAGTGTTCATCAGACTCCAGTTCTTTACCTTTACCTTTGTTGGCTCAACAGCTTTTGCCATTCATGTTATCTCTGCCTCTCCGAGCATAAATCTCTGTGCATCTTCTCTGTGGTTTTCATGCTATGCTAGGAATGATCAATTCAGCTATATGCCTCTTCTGCTAGGATTGAAATTCCACATCTTCCATGATGTTTTTATGATGATCTGGAAAGGAGTCTTTGATACATATGCACGTATATGCACACACACGTGTGTACACACAAAGGTCTATATAACAACCTACATGATGATAGGCTTTAAATATCTTTCTTGGATCACATTATCTAGTTTCTAGTTGGACTGTATTATCGTTAGTTATTATTTATTTATTTATTTTTTCCTTGTTATTTTTTCGTTAGTTATTATTTAAAACGATGTAGTAAAGAAGGGCTTCCCAGGTGGTGCTAGGGATACAGAACCTGCCTGCCAGTGCAGGAGATATAAAAGATGTGGGTTTGATCCCTGGGTCAGGAAGATCTCCCGGAGAAGGAAATGGCAACCTACTCCAGTATTTTTGCCTGGGAAATCCCATGGACAGGAAACTGTCGAGCTATAGTCCATGGTGTCCCAAAGAGTTGGACATGACTTAGAGACTAAACAACAACTATAAAAAACTAAAATCTGAAACAATTGTGTTATTATATTCTAGTGTTAAATAATAAATAATGCAGTTTTGTTTACTTCACTTGTATATGTTGTTTAATTTAGCTATTGAGGCCTAGTGTTGCTAGGAAAGGTTTTATGATTTGCTTTGTGAAATAATCAGTCCAGCAACATGCTACTTGATAGTAGTGTTTTCTTTCACAGAATCGGGAATACTTTCCAAACCCAGTGCTTCTTTCAGAAAACATATATATCATCATTAAGGTTCAAATCAATTAAGGATGATCTTTTACAAAGTAAAGATTTGATCAACCCATTAGGAATTCTTTAGCAAGAAACCAAAGGGAACGATTTGTGACTTTGAATCTCAAATATTTATTGAGTACTTACTATGTGCCAGGTACCATGCTAGTGGCTAAACAATTCTTTAATTTCAGTGAATAATCTATATCTGTTATGTTTTTCTCCTCTCTAGTATTTCTAGGATGAGAAGTTAAATTTTTATTTGTTTTCAGTAAAGATGGCAAGTTTTATAGGACAAAACATCTATAATGCAATTCCCTCTACTGATATTAAATCAAATATTTGACCTGTTTCATCAAAGTCCAGTTCTGGTGTTAGAGGCCTGAAATTGGTTAATTAGCTGATTAGCTTTCTGTTACATTATCCCAGGCACCCTTCTGACTTGTCTCCAGTACTGTGGGAAGATGTAACTAACCCCTATCTAGCCTTTCAATCTCAAACCACTGCAGGTGTGGGCAATTAAATGAGAATGAGAAAGGAGATTTTTGCCTGATTGGAGGCTTTGAGCAAGGATAGTGCATGAGTTAATAGCTTCTGTAGAGTTTTTGAAGGGTAAGCCAACCACAGAAAGAAGGGGGGCATTTTATATGTGGGAGATTTCCCAGGAAGAGCAGAATCTGAATGCTGACTGGCTTCAGCTGGCCCGGCTTCCTTTTGTATGGAGACACTGCCTCTAGTGTTTAGGGAAAAAATGCACACTGGAAAATTGTGTAACATTATGGTGCCATCTATCTTGAAAATGAATTATTTTTTATTGACTGCTTTAAAGCAGTTTCCAGACAACTAAAAAACTTTAATTATTTTGCATATGGACTAGTTCCACAGTCAGAAGCCTTTAAAGTTGTATTTCAAAGGGGCCTCAGGAGTTATCCATGTGGTGTGATGAGACTGCTTCTTGTAAAGCTCCCAGGAGCCCCCGCGCCTGCCTGGCTTTCTGGGTGCAAGGCACGTATATGGCGGGGTCCTTACACTCTGTCTCTCTTGGTCTGACTTGTGATGAATTTTCAGGACATCTCTTTTTCTCTCAGATGGTGTTTAACCTGTAAATTCAAAGGTTCACTTTCTTCCTAAGAGTGCTTTGTATCTGTCTTGTTTTTTTCTTTATGGGATGAGAGGCCTGGATAGACAAATCTATGGAGTTTGAAGGATGAGGCAAAATTGGTAGGTTTGTTGTCTTTGTTTAAGGGGGAAAAAGGCTAAATGGTTTTACTTCTCAGATTTTCTTAGAATGAATTCAAATGAAAAAATATTGGGAGTATTTTAACCTATGAAATGCTTGTTGAACTTAATATAATGAAGATACTTAGGAGTTTAAATGTTTAGCACTGACAAAGCACGGGTGAAATCTTGGAGGTGAGTTTTTTCTTTTTGGTTAGTGGGGTTGCTACTTAAAACTTTATCATATACATGTATATACACTGCAGTTAAACTGTTAATGTTTGGTTTTTAAAGTCTGCGTGGATCAGAAAATGGATTTAGTATTCCATATTCTCTAGAATGATGACAGGCCATGGAAGCCTGGGACAATGCTGGCACGTTTTCAAAGGAATTCTTCCCTGGTCTGGATACTATAATAAACACAACTGCAGTTTAGTCGATTTATTATATACACAACATGTATGATAGTTTGGAAGTTGTTTTTTTTTCCTTTTGTTTTAGGTGCACCGGTTGTAGCTGATTTTTGTAGGGGGTTTGAAATAGCATTTGGTTAAAAACTGGGGCTGACATTCTTAAAAAAAAAAAAAAAAGGCTGGTATGAGTTAATGAATAGAGAAAACACAAATATCCATACCAATCAGTTCATAAAAGGGTTCAAGTCAAAACATATGAACGTAAGTTGAACTTTTATGATTTTGCCATTGGGCAGCAGGTGGCAAGCTTTGCTTTTCAATGAACTTCGGTTTTATTTTTACACCAAAGGATGCCAAAATTTGAAGAGGGTGGTTTGAATCCACTGGAATATGTCATTTCTTGGCAGTGTGACCTTGAACCACCTCCTTCGCTCATCGTGCATAATTGCCTTTCTTTGGATGTTAAAGCCAGCCTTCTGAGTCCCATGTTGCAGATGGATAAGAATTAATATATATGAGTGATGCTTTATTCTCTCGTGATTTTTAAAAGCATATTGCTAATGGAGAAAATGAATTAGAAACAAATGAGTTTCTTAGGGTAGTCCCTGTATGATTTACATGTTTTGTTTGTATGGTTTTTTGTTTTACTTAATACTAAATCTTACATAGATAACCTTTTGGTTTTTCTTTTTTTTTTTTTTTGCTTTCACTTTAAAAAATCACTTCTTACTGGCTAGGTACCTCTTGATACCTAGGTGTGAAAAGTAATTAAACAGAACTGAACAGCATTCCATGGAAGTGTTTTTGGAAAATTGGAGAAAAATACATTTTGAAACCAGAATTGAAAACCCATGTCTTCCCTTAGGCTATACTGTGTGTTTAGTTAAGATTTGAATTTCAAGTCTGGAAAAAAGATTAAGCTTCAAGATGGGAGTGATGGTGAAGTGGGCACCAAATTATAGACTGTTTGTTTATACTTTCTATAAAAATATTTCTTCTTGGATCGTTTTTTGCATTATGGAAAAATTGGGGAGAATAGAATGAAGAAGCATACGAATCACTGTAAACATTTAATAGTCTATAAATATTCAACACCTGCTAGGTACTTAAATTGTTTTCTAGACCTTTTATTAGAATTGAATTCATATGGGCTATATTGTATGTTTGTAATTGTTCTTAACCTTTTTCCTACTCCAGCCCTGCATTTTTATATGTTACAAATCATATTTACAAAATATAGTTCATTAGAAGAGTTTATAAAGGATAATGAAAAAGCAAAATGCTTATGCCCACTGTCTAACTGGGTAAAACACTACCTTGTCTTAGAGGCACTCCATGTGGCACTTCTCATCCCCTTATCCTCTCCCTCCAACAAAGTAATTTGTATGAGTCAGTCTCTACTTCTCCTTATAGCTTTACCTTGTATTTTGGTACTTCTGAACATTGTTACTTCAGTAGCAATTTTTTTTCACTTTTAAAATAAGTTATGTTGTTTGTCTTCTTCTGAGAGTAGCTTTTCTGTCCTTTGTAGCAGTGGGTCTCAAACTGGAGTCTATCAGATTCACCAGGAGGCCTTTTAAAGCCATGGCTTGCTGGGCCGCATTGCAGGGTCAGTCAGCAGATCTAGGGAGGAGAGTTTGCCTAGTTAATAACCTTGAAGGTGATGCTGATGCCGTTGGCCTCGGGACAGCGCTTTGAGAGCCCCTGATTACCCTGATGCTTCATAGTTGGGATTCATTTATTTTTCCTTCTTATATAATTCCACTATGTGAATATACCTCAGTTTTTATATCCATTCTCCTGGTGATGGGCATTTGGGTTGCTTCCAACAGTTGAGTTAAGGGCTCTTTTGTATGAGTCTTCTGTCAAATATTAAGTTTTTATTGAATGAAATAAGAAAACATCCAAGTATTCCACTTGTTTTTAATAGTAAGTTTTGTTTCACAAAGCTTTTTGTTTTAGACAGTTTTTTCACATACTCTATTATATGAAATGATTTTTTTCTTTTTACAGATAAGCTCATCACAAGAGTTTAAAACCACTCATATGGAGTAAATTGATCAATGTCTTCTTTTATAAATTGTTATCTTGTTTAAGAAATCCTCCCCTATCTCATTGCCCTCAGATTGTTTTCTTTTCTAAAAGCTCTTCCATTCACATTTGTCTCGTACACCTGGAATTGATTTTTTGAGTATGGTGTGATTTTATATATTCTCCATATTGGTAACTTTCTGGCTCAGTGCTGTTTATTGATAAACTCCACTTCCGCCCCCTACCCTTGAACTGTGATACTGTATTTGTCATATGCAGATTTCTAAATATATGTAAGTCTGTTTCTGGATTTTCTATCCTGTTAATGATGGTTTCTATCCTGGAGTCAATACCTTAAGAACTGTAATTGTATTAATACAGTAGATCTTGGTAGGTGATTCCTCTGTCTTTTTTCAGCTGCAGTTCCATATAATTACAGAATCAACTTATCACACCTTTAAAAAAAATCTGCATGGAATTTTGATTATTGCTTTGAATCAGTATATAATTTTGAGATGAATATGCATCTTTTTGATACTGACTCTTCTTGTCCCTAAGTATGTCCCTCTATTTATTTAGGTCTTTCATGTCTTAATACATTTTTATAACTGTCTTCATGAAGTTCTTGTGGATCTTTTGTGAGACCTATTGGCCTTATATTTCTGGTTGCTTTAGTAGTAGAATTGTCCCTGAAATTTCATTTTCAAACATGCGTTCATAAAAAAAATGAGGTTGCATGTTTTTTGTACACTGAAACTACTCAACTCACTTATTAATTCCAGTAAGTTGTCTAATTCTTTTAGGTTTTCTATGGAAAATTATATTGTGGGGAGACATTATTTTTCTAACCTTCATATCTGTAAGTTTTGTGACTTTCTGCATTGCCTGGGGTCCCCAGCTCATTGTGAGGCAGATTAATATTAGTAAGTTTGGTTCCTTATTTTGAGAAGAGTTTTGCCTTTAATCACTGAGCACCACATTTGCTGTAGGTGTTTTGTAGTTAGCCTTCATCAAGTTGACTTCCCTGGTGGCTCAGACGGTAAAGCGTCTGCCTACAATGCAGGGGCCCCGGGTTCGATTCCTGGGTCAGGAAGATCCCCTGGAGAAGGAAATGGCAGCCCACTCCAGTACTCTTGCCTGAAAAACACCATGGACGGAGGAGCCCGGTAGGCTACTAGTCCAAAGGGCCACAGAGTCCGACACAACTGAGCGACTTCACTTTCACTTTATCACGTTAAAGGAGATCTCCTCTATTGCTTGAATGCCAAAAGTATCTTCTACATATATTGAATTGGGTCATATGATTTGATCATATGGTTTCCTTTTATCTTTAATGTGGGGAGTTATATTAAAATATTTGCTAATGTTGGAACAAACTTGCATTCATATAATAAACGTCACTTGGCCATGATGTCTTTTTTAATCTTTCAGTTTGTATTCGTGTGTGAGACTGGTGTTTTCTCATACTGTTTTGTTATGATTTTGGTGTTAAGGTGATGTTAGCATAATAGAATGAGATGGCGGGGTGTTCCTTCTCTCCCTTCTTGAGAAAATTTTGTGTAAGATTGGATGTTTGGTAGGACTCATGTATAAAACTATCTAGGTATTTTCCATGTAGGATGATCTAGTGTTTAATTGACATTTTGTTTTATTTGTACTTGATTTTTTTTTGTTCTACTTTTTAGATTTAGTTTCTTTTCTGCTGTTCTTTCCTCCCTCCTCACAAAGTGCCTTCGATGATATACTTCTTTGCTGTTCTTAGTGATTAGCCCCAAATAACGTGTGTATTTAAGTTAACAAAGGCAAAAGGTATTCAGTATTTTTATCTCCAACCAAAATAGCATAAGGCTGTAGGATGCTTACATTTGGATCACTCCCTCCAGAGGTCTGGGCTGTTATTTTTCAACATTTCAATGAAAAAAAACTTTAATTCTATAAATTAAATATTATATAATTCCTTCATGCTTATTTAGATCTTCCCACATATTGACCCTTTTTTGTTTTTGTTGTTCACCATTACTACTTGCATTTTAGACAGTCTCTTTGGGATAAGTTTTTCTTTAAGTGCCACTTCCAGAAAATCTGGTGGTGAGGGTCTTGAGTTCATTGAATTTTTTTTTTTCCTGGGTGCGCAGTTGTAGTTTGATAACTAATGTTTTGGTAAGCATTTGAAAGGCTTTGTTCCATAGTCTTCTGACTTCCCGTGCTGATTGTTGATAAATCAGCTGATGATTGGCTTGGTTCCTGTTCCTTAATAGGTAATCTCTCTTTTCTTCTTGGATCTTAAAAATTTATCTTGCTTGGGATTTATTGGAATGGGAGGACTCATGTTCTTGCCTTTTGGAAGCTTCTTCGTCATTTTTTTTTCTTTGTTGCCTCTCTCTAGTACTCATTTTATGTAAGTATGGTTGCTGCTGCTGCTGCTAAGTCGCTTCAGTCGTGTCCGACTCTGTGCGACCCCACAGACGGCATCCCACCAGGCTCCTCTGTCCCTGGGATTCTCCAGGCAAGAACACTGGAGTGGATTGCCATTTCCTCCTCCAATGCATGCATGCATGCTAAGTCACTTCAGTCGTGTCTGACTCTGTGTGACCCTGTGGACAGCAGCCCACCAGGCTCCTCTGTCCAAGGGATTCTTGTAAATGTGGTTAGACAACTGTTAAACCTTCTCTCAATTTCTCTGTCATATGCTCCTTGTCTCTCTGTGTTGCACATGTGGGTAGTTTACTAATTCTCTATTGAGTTCTACCATACCTGCTGTCATTTTGGGGGTTACCCTTTTCAAATATTACATATTTTTATATCTCAAAGTTCTGTTTTGATTTTTTTTCATCTCTCCCTAGTCTTTAAGTCTTTTATCAATTAGTCGTAATTTCAGTGTCATCATTATTTACACGTGTTCGATAGACTAGAATCGTAAGATACAGAGCATAATAACATGCAGTTGTTACTGGACTGAGGCTGCAGTCTGATTTTTGTTCTGATTGTGACCGATGGCCTTGTACATTGTGTGCTTTCAGACTGTGAGTAACTGTTCACCAGAATTTTGTTTCTAGAATTCCTTCAGATCCAGTTTTTAAGATACATTCCTACAGAGGCCTTTGTATTTGCTTTTAACCAGTTTCTGAGGGTACTAACAATCCCGGCCTACCTTTAAATTTGAGTTGCCATTGTTCTGGTCACTCGGGTGTTTTTCTTTCTTCCTTTTTTCAGGTGTTTTTTAATTTGGCTGCTGAAACTGCCTAAAGGCGGATTTATAATTAGAAATCCCCCAGATTATTTTTGTTACTGTAACTTCATGTTTACCCAGAGCCCAAGCTGACACAGGCGCGTATCTGCACAGTCTGTCTGTCGGGTGGTTTTCTGGGGTCACCTACTGAAGTGTTGCTGTGTGGTGTGGCGTGGGACCTCTTACCTCGTCTGGCTCGTGGGTTTGTCCCTGTGCCCCACGCAGCATGTTACAACCTGTAATCTAGGCATCCAGAAATGGCAGATATCCCTTCAGGGCAAATACCCCTTGTGGTGCCAACTCATTTCCCTGGATTCACACGCTCAGGTGGTATCTGGCCTCTCCGAGTTTCCCGTAATCCGTTGCCAGCTCAGCCATAGTTGGGTATTTTGTCCAGCAGTTTTACTTGTCCAATACTTACTGGCAGATTTCCTGTCGACATCTGACCCTCTGTTCTGCCCAAAGTAGCGATCTGAGTTAATTTATTTTAAAGAGCTTTTGTTCTGAGAAATCAGAAACCTAATATTTGGTGGATAAACCTGAAGTTCCCTGTGCTGCAAGCAGCTCATCTCAGTTGAATAATTATACTCTAGGTCTTTGGAGAGGTCCGTGCATTCTTGTCATTTATGGCATGAGGAGTCTTATGAAAAATCTCCCTCTTTCGTGTGTGGGCGGGGGGACTCATCCAGCCAAGCAGCCGATGATCCTGAGGGGCCTGCAGGCTCCTCGGGGCCGCTTTCCCGTGTCAGCCCCTTGGCACCCTGACGGGACACCTGCGCTCTGGGCTGTGCCTGCGTTTCCTGCCCTTTGTCTTTTTGTCTCCTGCCTAGTAGTTGGCCCTTGTCTCCTGCTGCTTCATTTTGCTTGATAGTTTCATCTGGGTGTTTTTTAAGCACTCACAGACATGTACTTTTAGAGTCCTGATGAGTGTATTCAGAGGTTAAATTGGCCTTTGTGTGTTATAATCCCACTCCTCTCTAAATTTCAGGGTTTGACGAGAGAAAACTGAAGTGCTGTTTATTATTAAACAGGGAGGAGGAGGAGACGGCTTGTAATTTTGGAGTAGGAAAAGGGCAGACACATAGTTGTTGCTTCTATTCCAATGGCATCTGACAGGAGAAAAAACATAACTGCCCTTACAAGAGAGTGGAAGAAGCCCCATGGGTGTATATATGTTACTGCCATTCCCTTCTCCAGATATACATTAACTACTTCTGAATTAGTGTGGCTGTAGAGCTATAAATGAAAATAGTACTATACTAGTTTAGAATGTGCTGCTTCTTGCGTCTGAGTTCACTACTTCTTGAATCTAAATTCACAAGCTTTAGTGATGTTTTAGACTCATCCCTTGCAATGACCACCTGTAGCTTGGCAGCCTGAGGGCATGGCTGAATATACCAGGACACCGAGTAATATGTCTTTTTCTAGCCAAAATTGAGATCCAGTATATTTTTGGCTGACCATTTCTAATCTCAGGCTTGTTGTAAATCATTGAGAAATTGCATGTTACACTTGTGGGGGGCTATAATAATTATAATCACAGGCAATTAAATTGAGGAAGTGAATTAAATCCTCCCCCACTTTTTTTTTTTGGCCCCAAATTATTTTTGTTTCAGGAATCTTAGTTGAAATTTGATAACCATCAGTTTAGTATGTTATTGTCAAATGTGGGGGTTAAAGGTTTGAAAAGGCAGATCCTGGGTCGATGAAAGGCCAATAGTGATTGCTTAAAGATGAGATTTTATGCATGAAAGCTTGGTTCTATGTGTGACTTAGGTTGGGTCTGAACACAGGATGAGGAGGGAGGCTAGGTGTAGAATCTTGAAGTGTAGGCTAGGAATCAGGGCACTATCAGATCTGATTGGGCCAGTTTTGGAGACTGGGAGTGGCTGACAAGAGCCAGATGCAGCTATAGGTAGTGTGGTGGGTAACGCGGGACAAACACTCATAGAGGCTTCATCTCCTGATGTGGAAGAAAACGAGCAAGGGTTACTTGATAAGCTTTGGATTTGTGATCATGAGTACTTATTAAAAGGAGATAATAATCTGTGTCAGTGAGGATCTGCAGGTGGGGGAAGGAGGCCTGTCAGAGGAAATTGACAGGGGATCTGAGGAGAGGTGTGCACCCAGGTGCTTGGAGCAGTAGGCATTGTGTGGACTTCATTTCCAGAGAGACCTTCTCCCAACATGGTGATGAGCAGAGTCCCTTCCTTGCAGTTAAGGAGCTCCGAGTTCAGTGGCAGGCATGTGTGCATACAGAGAATAGTATATCATTGTGATAAAGGTAATGGGAGAGGTTTTGCTGCAGGTGCTTTCACAGTTGAAAGAAGAGTGATGTACAATTTCCCACTCCATCAAACCTAAACCCATTTCAGAGTCTTCCCATAATATGGTCCCATCTACCTTTGCTCAGCCTTACTTTTCATTGCTTTCCAGTCCATGTCCCCCTCTCCTCTTGGCACAGTCTGCTCACTGTTACCTCTTTCTCATCCCACACCCATCCCTCATGATCTTTTTCTGCTTTGCTTTTGTGATCTCTTCGTCTCCCTGTCGAATCCCTCTTGAATTGTCAGGTATGATTCAATTCGGAAGAGCCTCCCTTGGACTTTCACAATAGCCAGCATTTATTGAGAACAGTGTCTACTCCTCATCTGGTGTTTTGCATGCATGATCTCCTAACGGATGATGTTCACATCACTGATGTACAACACAGGCATGGAGCAGTTAGAACAGCCAGCTGTGGTGTGGGCAGACAGGGTCCCCAAGGTTACCTGCTGTCCTGGAGGTTATTCTTTTGGTGGTGAATTGTAGGGAGGTTTTGAGGAAGGTTCCTGGTGGGGAACAGCACTTGGGAGGCTCCAAACTGCACCTATTTGCCATCTGCTGTGGAAGAATTTCATCAGTTTTACTGTGGTAGCATTGTACTGATACCTACCAGCTGACTGTCAGACTGCCTTTCAACAACCCCATCATTAACCTCTTTTCATAGATTAGGGAAATTGGTTACAGAAGCATCAAGTAACATGCCAAAGTGACAGCTTGTAAGCCAGAATCAGACCTTGAACCCAAGCCTGTCTGACTGCAACCAGTGACGGAGAGCTGTTTATGACCGTGTCACTTAACATAGCTGGTGGCCAGTCATCTGCAGTGTGGTGTTCACCATTTTCTCTGGTCAAGCCTGTTTCTCTAGCTGGATGGGTTTCTAAAGACAGAGACCACATGTCTTCCATGGTCTGTATTCCCAGTGCCTTGTCTGGAAAGGAGCACATGGTAAATATCATTCATGCTTTTATTTATTCAGCCTCAGTGAATGTTCAGATGCCAAGCTTTGTGTTAAGACATAAGCAAAGGATAAAAAGATATATAGGACAGGATAGTTACCCTTAAAGGACTCACCGTTTACTATAAGGCATGTATGTATACAGTCATCGCTCCATCTCTGGGGTATTGGTTCCAAGACCCCCATGGATACCAAAATCCGTGATGTTCAAGTCCCTTATGTAAAATGATATAGTACAGTCAGCTCTCTGCTGATCCATCCATGGTTGGTTGAAACCATAGTTGTGGAACCGTCAGATATGGAGTGCCACCTATACACACACACACACGCATACACACACACACAAATAAAAGTATCTAGAAATAATTCTAGAGCCCTGTGATAAATACAGTGAAGGAAATTTATACCAGACACATCTATTTGTATCTTCTTGAATAAGTGAAAGTGTTAGTTGCTCCAACTCCTTGGGACTCCATGGATTGTAGCCCTCTAGGCTCCTCTGTCTATGGAATTAACTAACCAGACTCCTCTGTCCATGGGATTCTCAAGGCTAAAAGACATTGGAGTGAATTGCCATTTCCTTCTCCAGGGGATATTCCCAACCTAGGGATCGAACCCAGGTCTCCTGCATCTCAGGCAGATTCTTTACCATCTGTGCCACCAGGGATAGGTGAACTGGATGAGGTCATTTGATAAGTGGATGTTTAGTTTTATCAGAAGCTGACAGAATATTTTCCAGTGACTCTACTGTTTTGTTTTGCTAACAGCAGTGTGAGTTGCAGTAAATTCACATCTTCACCAGCACTTGGTAGTGTTGGTATTTCTTCGTGCCTTTCAAGTAGGTGTATAGTGGTTTCTCATTGTGGCTTTAATGTGAATTTTACTAAAGATTAAAAATGTTGAGCATTTTTTCATATGCTTACTTGCCATCCATGTATCTTCTTTGAAATGTTTGGATCATTCACCCATGTTTTTAATTGGGCTATTGACTTTCTTATTATTGATATGACTGATCTTAAAGAGAACTTCCTTTTCAAGCATTAGTCAGTAAGGTTTTCATTGCCTTTTGATGTAAACAATTGATAAAGTACTTCAGAGAAGATGGTCTAGGAGTGATTGCCAAGGAAGACTGAAAAGGACTTTGATCCTGAGTGGAGCACGAGTGGTGATGAGATTTGACATGGCTTAGTGTGGTTTTGAAGCAGGAGGACAGAGAAAAGGAGGAGAGAGAGAAGCCAGAAAGCACAGGAGGGACTTTGATGTTCAGTCTAAAAAGGAAAACGGATTTGTTCAGTTGCCAGTGGAAACTGGGAGGATTAGAAATACCAGAGGATGGTTTACTCTGATCATAAAAGCAATTGCACAACAAGAAGAAGAAATGCAGGGAGGCTGTGAGATGCTTATTCTTTTCAGCCGGGAACTGGATGAGGCAAGACCAGTGGGAGGTCCATATCACTGGGCAGTGACATCAAATTAGTTTTGTAACCCTCGAGTCATCTAAGCAGATATCAAATACTTCTAAGAAGGGTGAGAATGCCTTAATCTATGCCTCAATATTGACAAGATGTATGTAGTTTCAACAGCTATACTGGTAGTTATTTTTCCTTTAAAAATATCAGTTTATTATTTGACTTACGTAAAAACTTCTGGGAAGGAGTCTGTACAATGATAAAACGCTCCCTTTTGGCTGACTTGCAGGTTGTTTGATGCTGGGAAAACCACCCAGGCTTCTTTTTCTACTTTGACTGGGATTTGAGGCCTTTGGGATATCTGACCCCCCTTCTCTTAGCACTGTCATACAGTTTTGTATATGAGTATTTTTATGGGGATCGTTACATTGCTTTCCTCAGCCTCAAAGAGCCCTCTAATCCCCAAATGGCTGTGAAACATTGCCCTAGAGGGCGTGCTTGGCAAATTTCATGTAGCGATGGCACAGCAAACGTTCCATGTCTCAGCTTGAAAACATTATGGCAGGAAGTCCTGCGTCGGATGAAATTAGGTGTACATTCAAGTAGTGGGACTGAGCCAGGAGTCTTTTCAGCTCTCGTAGAGGCAGCTTTGATTCTCTTCCCAACACAATTAATAATTGGCCAAGAAAATGCTTTTTAACTTAATGAAAGAAGTACCCCAGATAATGTGTGTTCTTGATTATATAGCTACAATTATAAAAACTATATTTTTGTGTTTAATAAGGATTAACCCAACTTACGGGCTGAGCCTGGTTTATGTTCTGTACTGTGATAATATGTTACGGGCTTCCCTGGTGGCTCAGAGGTAGAAGATCTGCCTACAAATGCAGGAGACACAGGAGATGTGGGTTCGATCCCTGGTTCGGGAAGATCCCCTGGAGGAGGAAATGGCAAGGCTTTCCAGTCTTCTTGCTGGGAAAATCCCATGGACAGAGGAGCCTGGCAGGGTGCAGTCTCCATGGGGTCGCAAAGAATCAGACATGACTGAGCATGCACGCACGCACGCGCATGCTATTTATTGGAGATAACAAAACAATGTACAGCGCAGTCTATTTGAGAAGACATGGGGTCCACAAGCAGAACACAGAGCCTGACGAAGAGTGTTGGAGGGAGAGTGGTTTTGACTGTGTGGCAGGTTTTAGCTGTGGATGGATGGGTAGTAGCCAGGAGGTGGAAAGTGGAGGAAGTGGCATTTTAGTTCGAAGAAAATGTGTAAGCACTTGCTAAGGGGAGGGAATTTGAGGAGAAAATGGCCTGAGACTATTTCACATGGCGTATTTCTATTAAGGGAATTAGATACAAGTGAGGATGAGAATACAGCATACGTGAAATGGTATTTTGGGACAACCTTGGTGGGGAGGGGCCATATGTATTGTAGAGACAGAAAGAGGGTTAGAGTCCGATGATCTGACTCAGTATAGATTTATACCTGTTTTGTAGAAGATCTTTTTAAATGTTCAGAAGGAAAAGTGCTTTGGACATCTTATTAAATAGCTGTTAAGGAAAAAACTTAAACTATGTGGGATAAACTAGGTAAGAGCCGTAGTGTGGTTACCTGGTGCCATGTTGGAGTGGTGTATTCTAGAGGTTGGCTGTGAAAATAACAAAAAGCCATCAGGAGTTTGGAAGCTAAGGATTTCAGGTAACGAGATGCCTTGGTGGGAGGAGACTAAGACCATTCATTCAGTACAAGGAGGTGTGTGACCATAATTGGTAGAAAGAGACTGAGACCATTTCTTCAAGAAAGTGTGTGACCGTAATGGAACCTATTCTTCCGTGTGTGACTGAGTACTGGCAGGAAAGACAGAACTAGATCCATGATGGGATTCTGGGAGTGCAGTTCAGGAGCTCCAGATTTCTCCGGGGGGTGAGCAGTGTTGTTGGCTTCTAGGAGAGGAAAACAGGATGGGTTAGAAGTGGTTGCAACAGTCAGATGTTGGCCTGGCACATTGCTGTCTACAGCAGCTCTTTCCAAAATGAGATGCTTGTACTCTGGACCGGTGTAAGACTTTCCACTAGGATGCAGGATGTAAGACTTTTCACTTATACATACTTCTCTCTAAAAATAGGAATTAAACTTTACTGATGGTCAGTCAGTATATAGACTGACTCTGGTGCCTTCATTGATCAGAATTCGAGAATGTAGGGTGTACAGCCTCAGCATTTTAAGGGAAGAGTGTACTCTGTCAACATGGGAGCTCTCTTTGTTGATAGAAGTTTAACTCTACCTAATTGTAAAGATTTACAAGTTATACCATTTTAAATGGCCAAAAGATATTACATACTTCATAATGACATGAGGAGTGATCCTCATAATCTTTTGTACTACATATAGTAACTGTAGCAAATTGCTTAAAGGAGAGTTGTTGAATGTGGATTAAGAATTTTTCTTGCAGAGACAGGCATTTCACAGTAGCTGGCCTTTTATGCAGTGTATGGCTATGGTATTATTGCCCTGTAAATACTTAATAGTGGAAAGAAGATTTGTAAAATAAGTATGTAGAAGTATTTCCATTGTTATGTGATTTTCATTGGAAAACAGTAGTGTTTATGTATAAAACTCATATCTGCGTACTTAAATCTTGGAAACAAACTCAAATCTTTCAAACAAAGATTTTCAAACTGAATTAAAACATCCAATTAGTTTGCAAGATGATGTGACTGAGGGAAGAAAGTTACTAAATGTAGTGTTTTTTTTTTTTTCCCCAAGACTGAGTAATTAGCATATGAGATTGAAACAGGAGGACTTTGTAAGCACATTTCTTTCTGTATCTGTCTTTGTCAGGTGTCTATTTTAGCTAAATAGATAAAGACCTTGAAGCTAAATATTGAAATACACTGAATTTAGACCTTTGAGGTGCTTCACCAAAAAGTGTTAAACCAAGATTTAAAAAAAACAAACAGATGGTATGTTATATTCACTGAAGTGTTTTTAGTGAGAACAAAAAAAGATAAATGCAGTAAAATTATTTTTAAAATTCTTTATTTCATCTTTATCTCAGCTTCCAAATTTCTGTTTGTACAATATACATATTAATGCAGTAGAACATGTGTGTAATTTATAAATAACCACATATTGGGGGTTGGACTAAGCTATTTCTCATGTGGTATATGATCATAAAAGTTGGGAGGCCATTGATGTACAGAAGGAAACGTGCTGGGAACTTCTTACAAAATCATCCTGGTCTGGAGAGACTGGAAATCCCTGAAACATCCTTGGTCTTTTCCTGCACTTGGAAAGGTGGCAGCAGTGACCAGAGAGGGGAAGGGGAAGAAGAGACGGCCGCGCCCACAGATGGAGTGGGGCCCCTGCTCGTCTGAGAGTCTGGCCGGTGTGGGCTGGGCCGTGGACGAGCGGGGAGGGCCTTTACAGGAGCGCCTCCTTCAGGAGGCGAGACTGTGCCCTGCTGATGAGGCTCTGGCAGGCAGCCGGGAGGGACGGAGGGCAAGCCTTGCAGAGGTTCCACGTGGCTTGTTGCCCCATCTTGGGCAGCGACAGTTTTGATCCTGACCTCCGCCTTCACCACAGCACTGTCCAGTAGTAATATGGATGCAAGCCACGTATGTAAGTTTGAGTTTCCTAGTAGCCATATTAAAAAGCAAAAAGATGAAATTGTTCAATATACTTTGTGTGACCCCGTATATCGAAAACCTTATTTCATGTCAATAGAGAATGAGATCGTATAGTGGTGGTTCTATGCTAAGTCTTGAAAACCAGTGTGTAGTTTTACACTTTCATCCAGTTTGAACTAGCCTCATTTCAAGTATGTGTTTGGCAGAGTTAGTGCAGCTTTAAAACAAACGCAGTCAGGAACCTTACCGTGAAGCTGAAAGTGGAGATCATCTAATCTCATGGTTTATATGTCTGACTGGCTTCAGGATCCTCTACTACCTTCATTAAAAAAAAATAGTTGGAGTCCTATATTTTAAAGAATATGTAATTGTTAACTGACATGTTTTGATAGCCAGCATATAGGTGAATTGTGTATTCTTTCTGGAATCAATTTTTTCCAGACAGAGAGAGACCAAGGTGCTACTACTTACTTTTTGGCAGCCACTCAGAGAATAGAAGTTATTCCATGTGTGAAAGTGACCCCATGGACTGTAGCCAACCAGGCTCCTCTGTCCATGGAATTCTTCAGGCAAGAATGCTGGAGTGGGTAGCCATTCCCTTTTCCAGGGGATCTTCCCGACCCAGGAATCTAACCTGGGTCTCTTGCACTGCAAGCACATTCTTTACCATCTGAGCCACCAGGGAAACTCATCTCTGAATCTGTATTGTCACCTGAATGTCCTAAAAGTGGAGTAGGAGAGTGTTGGTCTAGGGAAAAAACCCTGGACTTAGAACATTTGGGGTCAGGGCTCTTCTTTGCCTCATCCTAGCTTTATAATCTGGGGCTTCCCTGGTGGCTCAGATGGTAAAGAATCTGCCTACCATGCGGAAGACCCAGGTTTGATCCCTGGGTTGGGAAGTTCCCCTGGAGAAGAGAATGGCAACCCACTCCAGTATTCGTGCCTGGAGAATTCCATGGACAGAGGAGCCTGGTGGGTTAAAGTCCATGAAATTGCAAAAAGTCGGATATGACTGAGTGACTAACACTGAGCAAGTTATGAAGTTTCTTCAACTCAGAAGATGAGCGTGGTCCCTCTTACTGTGAAGTTCAGTGAGTTAAGGCAGAGAAAGTGCCATGAAAGCAGGTAGCCTTCATCCCAACTAAGGTGGTCCTGCCATTGCTGAAATGGAGACTTGTCTAGATGTACTTGTCAATATATCAGCATTGCCTCAGAGCTAGGTTTTGTTTGTGATGGTTCACTTGCCTTTGGGGCTACTCTTGGGTTCCAGAACCCGTGTTTTCAAGTTTCAGGATCTTTGTGAAGTTGCTGGGGATATGCAACCTTGGTGTTTCGTGGGCCTGAGGATGCTGGTGATTTCTTGTCAAAAGCTGGCTGATTTCTGCTCGCACACCTTGTTTGTTCTACTAGGCTTACAGGCACCTCAGTCTGAGCAGGCCTGTCAGCTCTCCCCAGGAAATGTCGAACCATGGGCACATACGTTCATTTCCTTTTTAAATGAATACAGTCCCTTACAGTTTTATTGGAATACCAATCCATGGTTTGCACAAGCTGTTTGAATTTTAAACAGATGTGTGTGAAGCTGGGAGTCAGCTTTGCGTATGTCAGTCTGGTTTTACAGTCATTGACTTTTAAGGGCATAGCCTGGTCTCAAGCTGCTGCTTTGGGTGGACAGGCTCGTGTGTTATTGCATGTACTTTTCTTTCCAGAACTGTGACATTTCAGCCAGGACCTGGGCAGCATTCTGGCTGTCTACTGGAAGGCCGTGTCATTTGTCACTATGGGAAATAACCATGAGCTCTCATAATCCATATTTTGCTGATAGCCAAATATATGCACGTGTGTTATTTGGAAAGCTTCAGGGGAAAACATTTCTAATAGTGGGCTGATTCTTTGACAGAGATATCTGCTAATGTTCATTAAATTGTGAGCCATTCTTAATGTTCATATCTAGCTAAGATTGTTAGATTCTTTAGACATATTTAAACATTTTCTATCCAAAAGTGAATGGGAAGATATTGACAAAACAAAGAAACTCCTTTATTGAGATCTAGGAGAAGTGTATTTTAAAAAATCCAAATTGTCACTATCTAGTAACATATGTGAGTCTAGGGACCTGTTGTACTATTTTGCAACCATGCTTTTTGTTGACAGTAAACTTACATTGTCTAAAAGAAAGATACCTAGAGCCAAGATTTAGCACAAGGCAGAGACTGAGATGCTAAGGGAAATAGATTTATTGAGGTGTCTTTAACAATAAATGGTTTTATTTTTCATAACTGCTGTTTTAGAATTACACTTTGTCAAAATCCAACGTTTTGGTTAAATTCCATGGTTTTTGGGTCTTTTTCAGGTTTAAACTCCAATCCCAAACTGGACTAAAAAATGCCCCTGCTCTTTCAGTCTCTGTTGGGACTAGAGTTGATGGAAGGAGGAAGTGGTGCATGGACTACTTTCAGTAGTCTGAGGCTTGGGGTAGGATAGAGGGATGGGTGAGAAATGAGTGTCTGTTGGAGATATTTACCTTTAGTATGATACTAACCAAGAAAGCGTAAGCTACCTTTGCATTAATGAGGGTAGCCCAAGTTTCACTATAATAACAAGTACAATCTCAGTGTCTTAACACATCCATGTAACAGTCTAGTGTGGCTCCCCATGCTGACTCTTCTCCAGTAGTGAATCAAAGCCCAGTTGCTTCCATTGTGCAACCCCTCATCCTGTAGTTCTTCACTTCCAACTCTGAGTTCAGGAAAGAGAGCTTAAGATTCATACCCACTTTTTTTTTCTCCTGGTAAGATCTTTTAAAAGAGTATATTAACATGTCACACAATTCATCCATTTTAAGTGTCCAGTTCATTGGGTTTGGTATATTGAATTGTCTCACTCTTGCCTATAACTGGGCTTCCCTATAGCTCAACTGGGAAAGAATCTGCCTGCAATGCAGGAGACCCCAGTTTGATTCCTGGGTTGGGAAGATCTGCTGGAGAAGGGATAGGTTACCCATTCCAGTATTGTTGGGCCTCCCTTGTGGCTCAGCTGGTAAAGAATCCGCCTGCAATGTGGGAGACCTGTATTTGATCCCTGGGTTGGGAAGATTCCCCTGGAGAAGGGAACGGCTACCCATTCCAGTATTCTGGCCTGGAGAATTCCGTGTATAGTCCATGGGGTCCCAAAGGGTTGGATATGACTGAATGACTTGCCTATAATTAGAAGTAGAAAGTTCTGCTCACATGCCTGTTGGGGAGGACTTACAAGGTCCTAATCTAACTTCAAGGAAGGCTGGGAAATGCAGCCCCTCCAGGTGCCGGGGGAGAAGAAAATACTGGGGCAAACACGGGATGTCATCACTGTCCCGCTTATCCTCTGTGGTGTCTGCCTCACTCATGGGGTGCTCACTCTTCCTTGCCCTGCAGTTGATGGAAGGGCAGGTCTTGAAGCTCTCTTCTTCATTCTCTGGCTTCTCCACTTTTCTCCCCTGTGCAGTCCGGCAGGGGAGGGGGCACCGATCGCTCAGGGCATCACCTAAGCCAATGTCTGCCTAAGGCACAAATGCTAGATGCCTCGTGTTGTGGGAAATCCCATATTGCACAAGAGGTTGAATCACCGGGTTCTCTCTCATTTGACTTTCAGGAAGATAATTTCTGCATGAGGTCACTGACTTGACAATTTTCTGCATTCCTTTCTCAGTCCTGTCCTTTAAAGTTCAGTCCTGGAGTTGAAGGTGAGGAAGTCCAAGTACCTAATAGGTATTTCTGGCATTGAGGAGAGTTTTCCTTTATGGAAAATGGGAGGCTTTTCTTATTTTGTTATTCCACAAAATCATGAGTTATTGTGAAATAGTACTTTGAAGTAGTGGGTATATCTCTTAAAATTTTCATAAGAGAATATCTTTGAGGTGTTAAAATGTTTATTTTATTTGCCATATTATAAAAATTCCCTGAAATTATTAGCATATTTTAATGGAGTGAGTTGATTTGGGATCTGAATCATCATGTAGTACATTTGACTCTAAATGTTTTTAAAAAACTCCACTTATTAAGATTAATAACTTCAGTTTTACAGAAAAGTTGCAAGGATAATACTGGGAGTTCCCATGTCTTTCACCTAGTTTCTCCCGATGTTACATTTTGTATAACGATGGTACACTTGTCAAAACTTAAAGTCACATTGGCATAATGTTATAAGCTATAGATTTTATTCTGGTTGCACTAGTTTTTTCATGAATGTTCACTCTCTGTTCCAGGATCCATTCCAGGGTGACGCTTCACACTCAGTTGTCATGTCTCCTTGATCTCCCATAATCGACGGTTTTTCAGTCTTCCCTGGACTCTTTTGAAAGTATTTTGTAGGATGTCTCCAAATTTGGGTTTATCAGTGTTTTCTTATGATTAGACTAGCTTTATGGGTTTGGGAGAATACTGCAAAGGTAGAGTGCCTTTTTCATCATATCACACAAGAGTGTTTGTGAAAGAAACTTGAGTTAACACTGGTGATATTTATCTTGACCACTGGATTAAGTATTATCTGTCAGATTTGCCTACTGTAAAATTAATATTTCCACATTTCATACTCTGTGCTTTGGAAGCAAATCACTGAATACCGTCTACACTCCTGGGGAGGAGATTAAGTTCTCTCTCTGGAAGAAGGAAACAGGGACATATCTTCATGGATCATTTGTAATTCCAGGGTTTGTCCCTTCTTCCTCACTTATTCAATCATTTACTTATGTTAATTTAGCCTCATTTTTTTTTTTCTTCTGGTTATATGATCATTATTTTGTTGAGATTATCCCACCTTTGGCCATTGGGAGCTTTTTCAGCTTGATTCCTAGGTAAAAAGTTAGAAGCCTAAAAATATTTCTGTCTTTGGATTCTAGTTACTTTGGCTTGGGTAAACTTGGACTTCTCCACTTCCTCAAGTGGTAACTGTTAAATGAGCAGTATTTTATGGTGTTTCTGAAGTTCTTGGAGACTTTGTAATAATGATTTACAAGGATGTATATAGAAACTTGCCAGTATTTATGAAAGTAATAAGCATTTAGTCATGGAGTTCTATTTAGCACTGAATGTTATTATTTCAAAGAGGCTAATGCCTGCAAAAGACCATTGATTATAGATTCTTACAGGAAATTGGAAATGAACTTAACCTTCCTCAATGGATGAGAAACTAAAGCGTCCAAAGTCTAAATGATTTGCCTGAGAAAAGCCAGGACTAAAACAACTCAAATAACTTTTAAACCTAGTTCTTCCTGTGAAATCAAGCATGTATTTTTTCTTTTTCAAAAGATGAATATTCTAGAATATTTTTCCAGATATAGAATTATACATAGTTGCTATATAGTAAATAATGCAAGAAGATCAGTTTTGCATATCTGCATTTCAAGGTGGTAGCTTGCCTTAATGGCACATTAAGAAACAATATTTATTGAATTTAATATTGTGATGTGGTTTTTAGCAAGGAAAAACGGTGTCAAGTTTTTTGGTCATGCTTTTGTTTCAAGAAATCGTCTAACAGGTTCTTAGTTCTATAATTAGAAGTAGAAAGTTCTGCTCACATGCCTGTTGGGGAGGACTTCAGTTCAGTTCAGTTGCTCAGTCGTGTCCAACTCTTTGAGACCCCATGAACTGTAGCACGCCAGGCCTCCCTGTCCATCACCAACTCCTGGAGTTTACTCAGACTCATGTCCATTGAGTCGGTGATGCCATTCAAATATCTCGTCCTCTATTGTTCCCTTCTCTTCCTGCCTTTCCCAGCATCAGGGTCTTTTCAAGTGAGTCAGCTCTTCACATCAGGTGGCCAAAGTATTGGAGTTTCAGCTTCAGCATCAGTCCTTCCGATAAATATTCAGGACTGGTTTCCTTTAGGGTAGACTGGTTGGATTTCCTTGCTGCCCAAGGACTCTGAAGAGTCTTCTCCAATACCACAGTTTAAAAGTATCAATTATTTGGTGCTCAGCTTTCTTTATAGTCCAACTCTCACATCCATACATTACTATTGGAAAAACTATAGCTTTGACTTCACGGACCTTTGTTGGCAAAGTAATGTCTCTGCTTTTTAATATGCTGTCTAGGTTGGTCATAACTTTTCTTTCAAGGAGCAAGCATCTTTTAATTAGATGGCTGCAGTCACCATTGCAGTGATTTTGGAGCCCCCCCAAATAAAATCTGTCACTGTTTCCACTGTTTCCCCATCTATTTGCCGTGAAGTGATGGGACCAGATGCCATGATCTTAGTTTTCTGAATGTTGAGTTGTTTTTTTTTTTTTCCCCAGTGATAACATTCTTTCTTATTTATTAACTTTGTGATTGTTGCATTAATCTTTTTTTTTCTTCAGCTTTTTCTTTTTTTTTTCATTTATTTTTATTAGTTGGAGGCTAATTACTTTACAATATTGTAGTGGTTTTTGCCATACATTGACATGAATGTTGAGTTTTAAGCCAGCTTTTCACTCTCCTCTTTCATTTTCATCACGAGGCTCTTTAGTTCTTCTTCACTTTGTGCCATAAAGGTGGTGTCATCTGCATGTCTGAGGTTATTGATATTTCTCCCAGCAATCTTGATTCCAGCTTGTGCTTCCTCCAGCCCAGCATTTTTCATGATGTACTCTGCATAAAAGTTAAATAAGCAGGGTGACAGCATACAGCCTTGACGTACTCCTTTCTTGATTTGGAACTGGTCTATGCCCAGTTGTTCTATGTCCAGTTCTAACTGTTGCTTCTTGACCTGCGTACAGATTTCTCAGGAGGCAGGTCAGATGGTCTGGTATTCCCATCTGTTGAAGAATTTTCCAGAGTTTGTTGTGATCCACACAGTCACAGGCTTTGGCATAATCAACAAAGCAGAAGTAGATGTTTTTCTGGAACTCTCTTGCTTTTTTGATGATCAAACGGATGTTGGCAATTTGATCTCTGGTTCCTCTGCCTTTTCTAAATCCAGCTTGTTGGAAGTTCATAATTCATGTACTATTGAAGCCTGGCCTGGAGAATTTTGGGCATTAGTTTGCTAGAGTGTGAGATGAGTGCAATTGTGTGGTAGTTTGAGCATTCTTTGCGATTGCCTTTCTTTGGGATTGGAATGAAAACTTTTCCAGTCCTGTGGCCACTGCTGAGTTTTCCAAATTTGCTGGCATATTGTGTGCAGCACTTTCACAGAATCATCTTTCAGGATTTGAAATAGCTCAATTGGAATTCCATCACTTCCACTGGCTTTGTTCGTAGTGATGCTTCCTAAGGCCCACTTGACTTCTCATTCCAGGATGTCTGGCTCTAGGTGAGTGATCACACCATTGTGATTATCTGGGTCATGAATATCTTTTTTGTACAGTTCTTCTGTGTATTCTTGCCACCTCGTCTTAATATCTTCTGCTTCTGTTCAGTCCATACCATTTCTGTCCTTTATTGAGCCCATCTTTGCATGAAATGTTCCCTTGGTATCTCTAATTGTCTTGAAGAGATCTCTAGTCTTTCCCATTCTATTGTTTTCCTCTATTTCTTTGCATTGATCACTGATGAAGGCTTTCTTATCTCTCTTGCTATTCTTTGGAACTCTGTATTCAAATGGGTGTATCTTTCCTTCTCCTTTGCCTTTGGCGTCTCTCCTTTTCTCAGCTATTTGTAAGGCCTCCTCAGACAACCATTTTGCCTTTTTGCATTTCTTTTTCTTGTGGATGGTTGTGATCACTGCCTCCTGTACAGTGTCATGAACCTCTGTCCATAGTTCTTCAGGCACTCTTGTCTATCAGATCTAATCCCTTGAATCTATTTCTCACTTCCACTGTATAATTGTAAGGGATTTGATTTAGGTCATCTCTGAATGGTCTAGTGGTTTTCCCTACTTTGTTCAATATAAGTGTTAATTTGGCAGTAAGGAGTTCATGATCTGAGCCACAGTCAGCTCCCGGTCTTGTTTTTGCTGACTGTATAGAGCTTCTCCATCTTTGGCTGCACAGAATATAATCAGTCTGGTTTTGGTATTGACCATCTGGTGATGTCCATTTTTAAAGTCGTCTCTTGGGTTGTTGGAAGAGGGTGTTTGCTATGACCAGTGCGTTCTCTTGGCAAAACTGTGTTAGCCTTTGCCCTGCTTCATTCTGTACTCCAAGGCCACATTTGCCTGTTACTCCAGGTATCTCTTGACCTCCTACTTTTGCATTCCACTCCCCTATAATGAAAAGGACATCTTTTTTTGGGTGTTAGTTGGTCTTGTAGGTCTTCATAGAACTGTTCAGCTTCTTCAGCATTACTGGTCAGGGCATAGACTCAGTTGGATCAGTTTTGTCCAACTCTTTGCAGCCCTATGGACTGTAGCAGGGGAAAAAAATGCAGAAACTGACATGACATGTGTGCATTGAAGTGACTGTGCTTTAAGGATAAATCGAAACTGGTGCCAACTTGTTACTTTTACTCGTGGTTTACATAAATGTAAGCATTTATCCTTTCACAGCCATACACATTCATGGTTACTTGGAGTTATCCTTTTAAGTGATCATCATTAAGTTTGCCTTTCAGCTGAAGGATGACATTAATTTCATCTTTAAAAGGCAGCATTAGGTAGTACAGTGTTTCAGAAATGTCTTGCTTGTGCCCATAACAAGCTGTACCATTATGTTGATGGATCTGCTACCTTGTGTCCTATTCAGTATAAAATGTGACCATATATTTTGGATTCCAGAGTCTTTTCTGGTTTGTTGAGCACACTGATGCTTAAGATGATTTAAATTAGTTTTAATGTATTTGGGTAACCAAGCATATAGTGCTTTGAAGCCCCTGGTGGAGAGAAAGAAGAGAGCTATTTCAGCCTTCCCCAGTAATGAGATCCATAAATCAAAAGAATGAACATGGGAACATCAAGCAAGTCTTGGGATCTAATTTCAAACACCTTAAAGGGACTCCTTTTTTGGTTTAGACTTGCTAGGACCATGGTGCCCTGAGTAACGGCTGAACTGAAAGATCTAGATGTGAGACAGAGAACCTCTATAGGACTAAAACAGCCACGCCAAACACTCTCACCCTGAGCCTTCAAATTTGAGAGGTTCGTGGTTAGGAAATCTGGGTCTAAAGAAGAGGAAAATGGACAGGGATGTATCAGCTAGGGGTACTCACATGTTCCTGCGCCAAATAGGTAAGGAAATCATAAGGTGCTTTTGCTGGAGGGGAGAATGGTTTTCCTTCAGCATATAATTATCATGGGGTTTTGAAACTGACTTGGGGGCAAGAAAATAAGAGCATAAAAGCTTTTTGACTAAGACTGAGGAAAACGATATGAATTTCTGTAAATAAATCAGACACATCCCTGAAAAACAGAATGCCTTCAGGACTTCAGATATGTCTATTGCAAATATGTAGACAGTCTATTCCTAGATTTTTGGCAGGCAGACTGGCCTTTCATTCAGTTCTTTCAAAAAGAAAATAGGCAAGAGAAGTTTTTGGAAAAAAAGATCCAAGTTCTTCTAGATGTTGTTGGTTCAAGCAGTGTTAGAAATTCTTCATGGTTCCTCTCTTGCAAGCTGACTTTGGACTGTGCACATAGGCCTATTTTTAAACTGCAGGCTTTGTTTCACTCCCACATGCTTTACCCTTCTACTGTTCAAGTGCTAAAACCGGAGATTATTTAAGTTAGTTTATGGGCTGGTGCATGATGAGTTGAGAATTTGAGTTTCTGAAGTTATGAGAAGCAGGTTGAGAGGAAAGAAATGTGGAGAGAATAAATGACAATGGTCATATGGATCTCTTTTCTTTCAATTTCCCCCTTTTAAAGACCTTTAGTCGTATAACATACAGAGGTATTTAGTTCTAAAATCTGTATGAATAAATGCATTTGGAGTAGATAAACTTTAGATAAGGTGTTGCTTTTGCTTCTTATCGGGAATAATTTAAATTCAATGTATAATGGCATTTTGAATTATTAAAAAACCCCCTCTCCTGCAAAATCATCTTGTGATTTCCTTGCCTATCTGGTGCAGGAACATGTGAGTACCGCTAGGTGAATACATCCCTGTCCATTTTCCTCCTCTTTAGATCCTGACTTCCTAACCACAGCCCTTTCAAATCTGAAGGCTCAGGGTGAGTGTTTGGTTCAGCTGTTTTAGTCCTGTAGAGGGTCTCTGTCTCACATATTTTGCCATTAAGGTTTATATTTTAACTTGGGCTTGTGTGTTGTGATCTTGAGTGTGTGTGTGTGTGTATGATGTATGTGGGGTGGGGGAGGAAGGAGAGGGAACTTAAATGCCATTGGTAACTTCTGAATTTAAGATTCATTTTTTTTTTTTTTTGTGGCAGAAACGCATTTCTGATGGATGAGACTGAAATCTTTGTGGTCTTCAATAGCAAAGTGATCAGTGGGAAGAGTATTCTCATTTTCAACGGACAGTTAGGTCAGAAAGGCTTCTGGTTTTTAAGTTAAAGTATGATGTTTACATTTCGAAAAACTCCTGTTTTATAGCAGCTGGAATTTTATTGTGTGTGGCAGCTTTTTGAAAAAAAAAAAAAAAAAAAAAAAAAGGTATTTTCATAGTTTTTTTTTTTTTTTTTCCCCCTGTAATGGCTCTTGGAGGCAGTTGAACAAATCAAAACTGAAAACTAATTGTAGCCATGTACTTGGTTATGTCAGATCCTATAACAATAACAGGGAATTTTTACCTGGTACTGAGGTGGAGGAACTACTAGTTTTGGTGGGTATGTTCCTTTCACCTTGAATGCTTTGCCCATAATTATTCCCCAAAGTAGTTATGAAGTATAATTTAGTCTGTGTTTATCTCATGTTGGGTTTTCTACCTTGGGAAGTACAGTGTTCACCCATCAATGCCTCCTGATTTCCTGATGCTTTTTGAACTAAGCTGCTACATTAGCAGTATGTTTTTACCTGTAAATGCTTTAGCACACATATCACTAAGTAGAGGTCAATATTTGCTGGTCACTTAAATATAAATTTTACACGTACTGAAAAGCACAGTTCTTAGGCACACCCTTTGAATTTTGAGAAATGTGTATATGTTACCTAGGAGGTCTCTCTGTGATTTTCCCACTCAGTCCTACCTTCTACCCCGGAGAGAACTGTTGTTCTCTGTTTTCATGATGAGTTTTTCCTATTCTAGGACTTTGTATTAATGGAATCATGCAGTGTGTATACCCTTCTCTTTTACTCTCTGTACTGTTTTTGAAATTCATATATACTGTCTTCTGAGTAAGTAGTTTCATTCCTTTCCACTGTTGAGTAGTATTCCTTTGTGTTAATACAGCAGTTGTTTATCCATTCATTTGTTGAACACCTGGGTTGTTTCTAGTCTGTATGTGGGCATATGCTTTCACTTCTGTTGGGTAAAAAACTTAGGAGTGGAATTGCTGTGTTGTAAAGGTAAATGTTCGGTTAACTTGATAAGAAACTGTCAGGCCTTTTTCTAATGTGGTTTTACTATTTGACTGTCCTGCCAAGAATGGATGATAGTTCCTGGTTGCTCTATATCTGTGCCAACATATGATGTTGTCAGTCTTTTGAATATTTACCTTCCTTAGAAGTGTATAGTGGTAGCTCACTGTGTTTTGCACTTGCGTTTCCTTGATGACTAATGATTGTGAATGGTTTTTAGTGCACACATTGACCATCTATATATTTTCCTTAGTGGAATGTCTATTCAGGGTTTTGCCCATTTGTTTATCGAGTTTTTCCTTATTGAGTTGGGCGTCTTTACATATTTTGAATAGCCGCCTTTTGTCACACATACATTGCATTTTTTCCTTCCCATCTGTGGCCAGTCTGTTAATTTTCAAAGTGACTTTGAGCAGCAGTTCTTAATTTTGAAGTCTAATTCATTATTCATTTATTTTTAAGAAATCTTTCCCTATCCCCAAATTAGAAAGCTATTTTGCTGTGATTTCTACTGGAGGCTTCATAGTTTTAACTTCTGCATTTAGGTTTGTGATTAACTTTGAGTTGTTGTGTGATGTGAGATAAGGATCCAGGTTTGTGTGTTTTTTTTTTTCTCATACTGATGTCTAGTTTCCAGCATCATATTTTAAGAAGGCTTTTTTTCCCTTTTGAAGTACTTTTGCACCTTTTACGTAAAAAATCAGTCAATTATATCTGTGGTGTCTTGTGGTAATTTTAGCCTGTTCTCTTGATGTGTCTGATCTTCTTATGCTAGAACCGTGTTCCAAATTTGTTCATTTTCAGAACTGGTTTTTGAAGTTTGTAGGCCTTTTGCAGTGCCATATAAGTTATAGCATCAGCTTGCCATGTTTATTTTTTAAAAGGCTCAGTGGGATTACAATTTGTATTGTCTTGAATCCCCAAATTCTGGCATTTACCAAGTCAAGACCGTGTTCATAATACTAAGCTGCCATTTGCTTTCTTGCTTTCATTCTATCTGGAGTGTACTATGCGTTTTCCAGAGGCTGTGTAATGTGGGATGTTGTAATAGATTAGATTGGGCTTCCTGGGTGGCTCAGCGCTAAAGAATCCGCTTGCAATGCAGGAGACACTAGTTTGATCCCTGGGCCGGGAAGATCCCCTAGAGGAGGGCATGGCAACCCACTCCAGTATTCTTACTTGGAGAATCCCATAGGCAAAGGAGCCTGGTGGGCTGCAGTCCATAGGGTTGCAAAGAGTTGGACTCAGCAGAAGTGACTGAGCACGCATGCAATAGACTAGATACAAAATCAGATTGGAAAATTTAGCTGTCTTATATTCTCAATATTAAAAATATTTGCAGAAATGGAATTTATTTTTCACTAAAATTTAGGAAGAATGAATTTTTGTAATATGGTAGTTTTTAGTGAGTGTTAATTTAAAATATTTTTTTTCGTTTTAAGTTTTTTGCATGGTAAAATTTATTATATATAACCCATATAAATCAAAACTTTTGGGGTGTTCAATTATTTTAAAAGTGTCAAAGGAGCCCTGAGAATAGAGATGGAAAACTGTTGCTATAGATCAGTATGAATAACTGACACCTTAATAATAGTTATTCTTCCAATTCATAAGTACAGTGTATCTCTACATTATGTTTTATAAATTTCAGATAGGCATTTTAAAATATCTTTTGTTAAATGTTTTCCTAAGTGTTGTATGTTTTTGACTCTGTGAATGGAATAAACCATCCATGGTTTTCTCATTGAGGAATAACACCACCTGTGTCATAATTGCACAGAAAGGATTTAAATATAAAACTCCAAGATCATTGCCTGGGACATTAGTCCATAGATGGTGGTGGTTACCATAATAACAACCAAACCTGTTAATCAGGTGTCAGAGAATTTGTGATTTGAAGCTTTTGCCGAGGTCTAGGCCATTTGCCCTCAGAAAACTATGAAATGGGCGAGGTTTATCTGTGGCTTCTCTAATGGGTTTTTTCTTCATTCTCTATTGGCATCGTGCCTACTCCTTCATGGACGCAGCGGCATCCTGCTTTCTGGTCACCTTCCTGAAATGGAAAGGGTGAGAGTCTGGTGATGACACGACCTTGCTGATGGATACAAATCCATCAGTGTAGATCAATGGCTAGTTGCCTGCTTTTGTACTACCTGTGAGTAGCAATGCTTTTTTCATTTAAAAGTGACTGAAACAAATCAATAAGTTTTATGATATATAATGTGAAAATTAGATGCTTTTGAACTGTGGTGTTGGAGAAGACTCTTTGAGAGTCCCTTGGACCGCAAGGAGATCCAAGCAGTCGATCCTAAAGGAAATCACTCTTGAATATTCATTGGAAGGACACATGCTGAAGCAGAAACTCCCAATACTCTGGCCACCTGATGCAAAGAACTGACTCATTGGAAAAGACCTTGATGCTGGGAAAGAGAAGGCAGAAGGAGAGGGGGACGACAGAGGATGAGATGGCTGGATGGCATCACCGACTCAATGGACATGAGTTTGGGTGAACTCCAGGAGTTGGTGATGGACAGGGAGGCCTGGCGTGCTGCAGTCCATGGGGGTCGCAAAGAGTCAGACACGACTGAGCGACTGAACTGAACTGACTGAATGAAAATTTATGAAAGTCAAGTTTCACTAGTTTTGCCAGAAGTAACGTGTTCTGGAGTTCAGCCGCGCTCATTTGTTTATAGATTGTCTACAGCTGCTTCCTCATGGCAACCACAGAGTTGGGGCGTTGTGGCCGAGGCTGTGGGAGCTTCCCTGTAACTCAGCACTGCCTCTGCGCGTTGCACATCAGTGACGAAGGTCTCACTCAGCAGTGCTGACTGCCACGCGTGTTGCTTTGCAGGGATGCTGTATTCATTTATCAGTGCATATCCTTGATGTCCGAACAAGGAGAGAGGAGAAAAGTGGGCTGTGAGTGGTGTGCTCTAGAGGCACGGTGTACACGTGAGGCTCACTTTGTTACTGACGAGACAGCAAAGCATCGCGTTTATTACATGATGACAGGATAACTGCCCTGAACGAATACACATCTCCATCAGCAGATTAAGCCCTCATGACAACATACCCAGCTCACAGGAATGCGACAGTGAACAATGGGAAAACCTAAAACCAGGGATCTCATTACAGCAGTGTTTCTTCCCAAAAATAAAAACTGAAAATGAGGTGCATCTAGTGTATGTTTCCAAGTGGCTTGTTAGCCAAGCCAGAAAAGCCATTTGACAATGGGTTAATGAAACCATGATGATTGCAGCAGCTGAGGAAATGTGCTCAGAGTGAACAAAATTGTTTACACTATTAGCCCTGAGGAGGCAACAGTTGCTGAAGGGGTTGAGGACTTTGGGCTCAATGTCAATAGTTAATTAACTCAGCAGATGGTTTTGGATGGTTTTCCTGGGCTCTCCGATGAGTTCACAAGTAGTACCAGTCCAACTCACTTGCTGTTTTCTTGAGGGATCAGTGTAGAGTTTGAAGTGAAAGAAGTTAGCCTCTTTGAATAGTCTCTATAGAACAGTAGATTGTCAAAACAAAACCAACCAGGAGAACTTGAATTCAGTACAGTCTGAAGTGGAATCTAAGATGGTTTAGGACTGATTGAGATACATGTAAAGCAGAAAAAGGCTTGGTTGGATAAATCTATAAAGCTTGTGGAAATATATTTAGAGCCTTTGGCCACTGTTATCCCCAGGATTTTGCAGACGTTTGAATTTGTCTCGTGCTACTGAACAAGCAATGCCCATGAGCTTCATTTGTTCCTCAGGTTAATGTTGACCAGCTCTTTGAATTTTTATCAAAAATGAAAGCTGAATGTCCTCATTTGCCTGACCACACAGTTTGGTGGCCTAACAGTGTGGTAAAAGTGTGTGTGTTCTTTGCAAAAAACTAGGTTCAGGACTGAAATGAAAATTCTTAAAATTCTTAAAATGAAGAATTTTAAGCCAGCATCACTGAATAGTGAATGGCTTTTTATGTAAATTTTTGCTTCAGACTTGAGAAATAACACTTACAGGTGAAACTTAGTATTGAAGTAGTCATTTAGTCAACCAATATTGGTTGTCATCTCACTAGTAATGTCAAGCTGCTTTAGTGCTTCCTATGCTGTCAAAAATTAAGAGATCTATTTCAAACAAAGTTGTGGCAAACACGTTTTCTTAAACTCATATCAGTACTGCATTTCAGACCTCAATGCAAATACAAAGGAAATTTCCAGATATCAAAATACATTTAACTGTGCAGATGAAGAACTTCCTCCTAATTTCAATTGGAAGCGAAGAATCTGTAATTGAATGACATGCCAAAAGGAAAATGTCAAGAGAAACATGTAACAGTATTTATTAAATGCTATCCCAATGATGATGAATATACTTAACTAAAACACTGTGCTCATGGATATAAGTATTTGGTATTGTCTATATGTGTGAAAAGGCATTTCAAAGGTGAAATATGTAAAATTGCATTACAGATCAGCACTGACAGATTAATATTTACACTTGATTTTGACAAGGGGCACTAACTTTGAACCCCAGTTATAAGCAAATTGTCCTCCGCAGGTATCATTCTTCACATTAGGAGGTTTCCATTACAAACAATTACACTATACTTTTTCAAGTTTTGTTTGTGGGAAATTTTCTTTTGTTGTTTAAGTATAATAGCCTTTATTACTTCTTGGTCCAGAAGCCTCAAATATTTACTCCATGACCTTTATTTGAAAATGTTTGCTAACCTCCGGTTTATATTCGTGTTCACTATTCTAACTATCTGTATTCAGGGAAGGAATGCTCTTGTGTTTGGTTCAAGATCTGTTTCAGAAACCAACGTGAAGGAAATTTCATTGGAGGCTGAGGTGGCTTTGCTCTAGAAGCTCCTCTCACCCAAGTTTTACTCATGTTCTTGAATTGTGTTGAGGGCACAGCACTGAACAAGATGGTTGAGGGTGGACCCGTCTCCCTGTGCTTGTTACGTGTTCCTGCTACCCTGAGATGCTGGCCCCAGTCATGGCTGGTTTCTTAGGAGTCTGGACTGAGGAAGGGGAGGATGCCCTGGGCCCTGTGCATGCTGCCCTTCTTCCACTTCACTGAGTGTTCTTCCTCCTGTTCATGGACTCCCATCACTAGTTCCTCAGGTACCAACCTCCATGGGTCAGCAGCCATTCCCCTTCTGGATAATCTGTTTTGGTCTGGAGGATGACATTACCTTCTAGAAAGTCAGAGCTGCTTTCCCTGGAGTTCTGCTGTCTCCTTAGGCTTCCTTGGGAATAAGAGGGATGAATAAGCAGGTCGCAGTGACCCTGCTGCCCTAGAAACCCACAGGGAAGGGCACAAGCCCACATGCAGACATGCAACAGGCTGCAAATCCTGGATTGGAATTATTCTCAAGCATCACAACTTTAAGTTCCCATAGTACCGATGTCTGCTTATAAACGAGTCTTCTCACAGAAGTCAGAGAAGGAATACAGTGCAGTTTCAGTGTTCATCTCTTCTCTCTTTCTTGTTCACAAATTTTAATTGTCATGACTTTTTTGTGCAGTCTTAATTTCTTTGGGTTACTGGTGGGGAGTGAGTGAGGATGGTGCTTCAGAATGTCAGACACTACCCTCCAAAGTGCCGGACACAGCTCCCAACCCCAGGGAAGGTCTTGGAGAACTTGGTGTATTGATTGTGTTGAAAGGTGAGCCTAGCTCTTTGGGAAGATGACTCATCGATGTGACTTCACCGCTGCCCTCATTTGGAACTTCTCACAGTGAAAGTGTAACCCAGTCCTGATGAGGATTTGAAGCCGAGGCCGGACCTGCCTTTGACTCAGCGATGTGTCACATTCTCTCTGCCGGAAACTTGCATTCTTGACGCCAGTCATCATGGTCCTGGCAGGAAAACTTTTGGAGAGGTGTTGGTATTTGGTAGATTTATTTATTTATTTTTCCAGCTGTCCACAAAAAAACAAACTTAGATATTTTTTTTTCTCTCCTCTTTGAAAAGTTTTTTGGCCTGCCTTGTCATTTCTCCGTCTGGCGTTGGTTATCGCCCTGCCAAGGATGGTTTGCTTAGGGCCATGGCAAGGTGACTGTGGCCCTAAGTGAAGGGTAAAATAAACTAGGGCGGCGTGCCTTTCTGGGAAGATGGAACCTCTTAACCGGTGCTAGACGGTGGGTGACTGGCCATGGCTGGTGGCCACAGGCGTTTGCTTCAAGTGTGGCTGGGATTTGCTTAAAGAGGCCCTTTAATTGCCTGCCTGGCTCCTCACCTAAGTGGATACCTCTTCACCGTTGAGTGGTTTTATGCCAAGAGAATGCCTAGACTTGCTTGCCTGCATTAGGAACTTCCCAGTGCCCGAGGACCACACCTAGTTTACAAGAAACAGAACATCTATTCCAGTCTACAGTTTATTACAGCGCATGGAAGGAACATGTTCTGACTGGCTCCTTCCTTACTAATTTACAGATTTTTTTGCAAGTGGATCCTTGAAGGCCGAGTTGTGTCTTCCTCCTGTGTCTGCCTGTGCTGTTAGCAGACCCTGGTAGGGACGGCAGTGTGGTATGGGGGACTTATACCTGTGTAGTGCTTGGGGAACCAGACCCGAACTCTGGGTTGGCCAGTAGCCATAAGATCTTTATCTCATTATTAGATTATTATAATTATCTGGTTATTATCTGACAGTTCATTATCTGATTATTAGATTGAATGAGAGATGCTATAAAGCTATGGGTCATATTCTTTTTATGCATCGGAAACACCTGTGAACTCTTATTTAAATACATGTGATTGGACTCTACATCAATGGTGGGTTTGACAGGTCTGGGTGGAGCCTGAGGAGTGCATAGTTTGCCAAAGTTCCTTATGGCAAGAATTGAGGGCCTCTGCCTAGAGTCCTACCTGCCTGTTATGAATTAATTTCAGAACTAGCTAAATAATAGGAGCAAAGACTGAGTAGTTAACATACCTTATTTTAGGTTTCCTTAAGGTAGGACCTTGTGGTCAGGTTTTAAAAATACTGAAAAGGGAGAAATTTTTTAAAAAAATCTTTTTTCCTTAAAAGAAACATCTGAATTGGTGTCTGGACTCTGGGAGGTGGAGCATCGTGTTGAATGAAATGGAAAGACTCAGGCCAGAGGACAGGATGGGGCTAGAGCTCAGGGATAATAGCGGGAGAGGTGGCATAGGGGTGCCTGAGCTCTGGGTTGAGATTTCTGGTCTCTCTTGTAAAGATGGAAGCCTCTCTCTCTGTCTTTTTTTTTTTTTTTTAATGACATAGCATGTGGGATCTTAGGTTCTATCCCTGCTCATGGAACTATGTCTCCCTTCATTGGAAGCACAGAGTATTCACCACTGGACCACCAGGGAAGTCTTGAAGGTAGTTCTTGTATTTTTGATCCTTTTGATTCTCAAACACAACTCCCTGGTGTTGAGTTCAACACCTAGGGGAGTGTTCCTAGGCTGTCTAATAAAATTCAGATACCCTGTTACATCCTATTGTGGACGGAGGTCTGTGCTAGGTTCCTGAGATTCTCAGGATTTTTTTTTTATGGAAAAAGTAACTATTAGGCTACAACCTGCTAAGCACAGTGATAGATGAGTAGGGGAATAACTTACTCTTGGAAGTGGGAGGTTATCAGGGAAGGCTTTAGACAAGTAAAGCCTGAGTAGTTTTTTTTTCTTTTTTAATTGGAGCATCGTTGCTTTACTCTATTGTGTTAGCTTCTACTGTTTAGGAAAGTGGATCAACCTTACATATGTATGTATCCCCTCTTGTTGGATTTCCTTCCCACTTAGGTCCCCACAGCCCTGAGTAGAGTTCCCTGTGCTGCACTATAAGTTCTTACTGTCTGTTTTATACGTAGTATCAAGAGTGTTATATGTCACTCCTAGTTTCCTGATTCATCCCATCCTCCTCTTTTCCCTGTATCTGTGTCTCTGTTTCTGCTTTGTAAATAAGATCGCCTATGCAGCTTTTTTCAGATTCCACATATACATTGATACACAGTATCTGTTCTCTTTCTGACTGACTTCTCTCTGTAGGATAGTCTCTAGGTCCATCTACATCTCCACAAATGACCCAACTTCGTTCCTTTTCATAAAGCCTGAGTAGTTTTGAAGGCAGGGTAGGAGTTCACTCAGAGCCTGGGGCAGGTGAGTGTGTGAGGTGAGAGGAAGCAGGGTGCAGAGATGTACAAGACCAGAAGCATGACAGACGGAGCTGAGAGGACGACAGATGTTCTTGATAATTGAGTGTGAAGTTGGTGGGATGTTAGAAGACCAGGCAGGTGATCATCACAGGCTTCGGGTTCCAGACTTTGAGATGGGGTTTCATATCCCAGACCTTTGAAATATTGGTAGCAGGAGAGGGATGTAGTCAGAGCTGCTGTTTAGAGAGGTTGCAGTGACTAATAAGACTATAAATGTGAGAGGTCAGGGTGTGGGTGCAAGAGAGACGTCTGGGAAAGAGGTATTGTGGTCCTGATCTAAGTTGGTAAGGCTTGGTAATTGGATTTAGAAAGTAAGGGGGAGGACAAGTCCTGGCTGATTATTAGGTTTCTGGGTGGGTGCCAAGAGGAAGGCTTGGACATCATTTGACATGTGGATTACAAGGGGTAGAAAGCAGGTAAGTAGAGAAGGTATCCATTAGGGAGATTAAAGAGATGTGTGGACCTTCAGGCAAAAATACCTAGTAGGCGTTTGAGTAACAAGAGAGGCATTTGGAGGAGTCAGTGCTCAAAATACTGATTCAGGGGTGACCAATGTGAATTTAACAACCACAGAAAAGAATAAGATTGCTGTACTTTTAGAGAGTAGGGGAAGAAGAAATGCCTAAATCTATGATAGTTTTCTATTGTTCAGTTCAGTCGCTCAGTTGTGTCTGACTCTCTGTTACCCCATGGACCGCAGCACGCCAGGCCTCCCTGCCCATCACCAACTCCTGGAGTTTACTCAAATTCATATCCATTGAGTCGGTGATGCCACCCAACCATCTCATCCTCTGTCTTCCCCTTCTCCTCCTGCCTTCAATCTTTCCTAGCATCAAAGTCTTTTCAAATGAGTCAGTTCTTCACATCAGGTGGCCAAAGTATTGGAGTTTCATCTTCAGCATGAGTGCTTCCAATGAATATTTAGGACTGATCTCCTTTAGGATGGACTGGTTGGATCTCCCTGCAGTCCAAGGGACTCTCGAGAGTCCTCTCCAACACCACAGTTTAAAAGCATCAATTGTTTGGTGCTCAGCTTTCTTTATAGTCCAACTCTCACATCCATACATGACTACTGGAAAAACCATAGCTTCGACTACACGGACCTTTGTGGGTAAAGTAATGTCTCTGCTTTTTAATGTGCTGTCTAGGTTGGTCATAACTTTTCTTCCAAGGATTAAGTGTCTTTTAATTTCATGGCTGTAGTCACCATCTGCAGTGGTTTTGGAGCCCAAGAAAATAGTCTGTCACTGTTTCCACTCTTTCCCCATCTATTTGCCATGAAGTGTTGGGACTGAATGCCATGGTGTTAGTTTTCTGAATGTTGAGTTTTAAGCCACCTTTTTCACTCTCCTTTCACTTTCATCAAGAGGTTCTTCAGTTCTTCTTCACTTTCTGCCATAAGGGTGGTGTCATCTGCATATCTGAGGTTATTGATGTTTCTCCTGGCAATCTTGATTCCAACTTGTGCTTCATTCAGCTCAGCATTTCTCATGATGTACTCTGCATAAAAGTTAAATAAGCAGGGTGACAATATATAGCCTTGCTGTACTCCTTTCCCAATTTGGAAGTAATCTGTTCCATATCTAGTTCTAACTGATTTAAAATCTCACAGATTTCTCAGGAGGCAGTTCAGGTGGTCTGGTATTCCCATCTGTTGAAGAATATTCCAGGGTTTCATGTGATCCACATAGTCAAAGGCTTTGGCATAATCAATAAAGCAGAAGTAGATGTTTTTCTGAAACTTTCTTGCTTTTTCGATGATCCAGCGGATGTTGGCAATTTGATCTCTGGTTCCTCTGCCTTTTCTAAATCCAGCTTGAAAATCTGGAAGTTCACGGTTAACATACTATTGAAGCCTGGCTTGGAGAATTCTGGGCATTACTTTGCTAGAGTGTGAGATGAGTGCAATTGTACAGTATTTGAGCATTCTTTGGCATTTCCTTTCTTTGGGATTGGAATGAAAATTGACCTTTTCCAGTCCTGGGTCCATTGCTGAGTTTTCCAAATTTGCTGGCATATTGTGTGCAACACTTTCACAGCATCATCTTTTAGGATTTGAAATAGCTCAGCTGGAATTCCATCACCTTCATTAACTTTGTTCGTAGTGATGCTTCCAAAGGCCCACTTGACTTCTCATTCCAGGATGTCTGGCTCTAGGTGAGTGATCACACCATTGTGATTATCTGGGTCATGAATATCTTTTTTGTACAGTTCTTCTGTGTATTCTTGCCACCTCGTCTTAGTATCTTTTGCTTCTGTTAGGTCCATACTATTTCTGTCCTTTATTGTGCCTATCTTTGCATGAAATGTTCCCTTGGTATCTCTAATTTTCTTGAAGAGATCTCTAGTCTTTCCCATTCTATTGTTTTCCTCTATTTCTTTGCATTGATCACTGAGGAAGGCTTTCTTATCTCTTTTGCTATTCTTTGGAACTCTTCATTCAGATGCTTATATCTTTCCTTTTCTGCTTTGCCTTTAGCTTCTCTCCTTTCCTCAGCTATTTGTAAGACCTCCTCAGACAACCATTTTGCTTCTTTGCATTTCTTTTTCTTGTGGATGGTTGTGATCACTGCCTCCTGTACAGTGTCATGAACCTCTGTCCATAGTTCTTCAGGCACTATGTCAGATCTAATCCCTTGAATCTGTTTCTCACTTCCACTGTATAATTGTAAGGGATTTGATTTAGGTCATCTCTGAATGGTCTAGTGGTTTTCCCTACTTTGTTCAATTTAAGTGTGAATTTGGCAGTAAGGAGTTCATGATCTGAGTCAGTCAGCTCCTGGTCTTGTTTTTGCTGACTGTATAGGGCTTCTCCATCTTTGGCTGCAAATATAATCAGTCTGGTTTTGGTATTGAGCATCTGGTGATGTCCATTTTTAGAGTCGTCTCTTGGGTTGTTGGAAGAGGGTGTTTGCTATGACCAGTGCGTTCTCTTGGCAAAACTGTGTTAGCCTTTGCCCTGCTTCATTCTGTACTCCAAGGCCACATTTGCGTATTACTCCAGGTATCTCTTGACTTCCTACTTTTGCATTCCTGTCCCCTATAATGAAAAGGACATCTTTTTTTGGGTGTTAGTTCTAGAAGGTCTTGTAGGTCTTCATAGAACTGTTTAACTCCTGCTTCATCAGGGCATAGACTTGGATTACTGTGATATTGAGTAGTTTGTCTTGGAAACGAACAGAGATCATTCTGTCATTTTTGAGATTGCATCCAAGTACTGCATTTCAGGCTCTTTTGTTGACTATGATGGCTACTCCATTTCTTCTAAGGGATTCTTGCCCACAGCAGTAGATATTATGGTGATCTGAGTTAAATTCACCCATTCCAGTCCATATTAGTTCACTGATTCCTAAAATGTCGATGTTCACTCCTGCCATCTCCTGTTTGACCACTACCGATTTGCCTTGATTCATCGGCCTAACATTCCAGGTTCCTAGGCAATATTGCTCTTTACAGCATCCGACTTTAATTCCATCACCAGTCACATTCACAACTAGGTGTTGTTTTTGCTTTGGCTCCATCTCTTCATTCTTTCTGGAGTTCTTTCTCCACTGATCTGCAGTAGCATATTAGGCACCCACTGACCTGGGGAGTTCATCTTTCAGTGTTGTATCTTTTTGCCTTTTCATGCTGTTCATGGGGTTCTCAAGGCAAGAATACTGAAGTGGTTTGCCCTTCCCTCCTCCAGTGGACCATATTTTGTCAGAACTCTCCACCATGACCCATCCATCTTGGGTGACCCTAAATGGCATGGCTTATAGTATTCATTGAGTTAGACAAGGCTGTGGTCCATGTGATCAGATTGGTTAGTTTTCTGTGATTGTGGTTTTCATTCTGTCTGCCCTCTGATGGAGAAGGATAAGAGGCTTATGGAAGCTTCCTGATGGTAGAGACTGACTGAGGGGGATACTGGGTCTTGTTCTGATGGGTGGGGCCATGCTCAGTAAATCTTCTCAGTAAATTTTCTATCAATGGGCGGGGCTGTGTTCCCTCCCTGTTATTTGACCTGAGGCCAAACTGTGGTGGAGGTAATGAAGATAATGGGGACCTCCTTCAAAAGGTCCCATGCACCCACTGCTACACCCAGTGCCCCCAACTCTGCAGCAGGCCACCGCCAACCCACACCTCTGCTGGAGACTGCTGGACACTCACGGGCAAGACTGGGTCAATCTCTTGTGGGCTCACTGCTCCTTTCTTCTGGGTCCTGGTGCACATGAGGTTCTGTTTGTGTCCTCCACGAGTCTGTTTCCCAGTCCTGTGAATGTTCTGGCAGCTCTCTGATGGGGTTAGTGGTGACCTCCTCCAAGAGGGCTTATGCCATACCCAGGTCTGCTGCACCCAGAGCCTCTGTCCCTGAAGCAGGCCACTGCTGACCCGTACCTCCTCAGGAGACAGTCAAACGCAGTTCTGTCTCAGTCTCTGTGGCATCTCTGGGTCCTGATGCGCATAAGGTATGTTTGAGCCCTCTGAGGGTCTCTGGCAGGTATGGGGTTTGATTCTAAATGTGATTTCACCCCTCCTACCGTCTTGCTGGGGCTTCTCCTCTGCCCTTGGATGTGGGATATCCTTAGGTCGCTGGTTCGTTTCCAGCTTGAAGGAGGAGGCAAAAGTTGAGGCTTCCCTGATAGCTCAGTTGGTAAAGAATCTACCTGCAGTGCAGGAGACCCTGGTTCGATTCCTGGGTGGAGAAGATCTGCTGGAGAAGGGATAGGCTACTCACTCCAGGATTCTTGGGCTTCCCTTGTGGCTAAGCTGGTAAAGAATCCGACTGCAATGTGGGAGACCTGGGTTCGATCCCTGGGTTGGGAAGATCCCCTGGAGAGGGGAACGGCTACCCACTCTAGTATTCTGGCCTGGAGAATTCCATGGACTGTATAATCCATGGGGTCACAAAGAGTTGGAGACAAGTTTCTCTTTCTATTGCTAGGTAACACAATTGTCCCAGATGTTCAGTTCAGTTTAGTTGCTCAGTCGTGTCCGACTCTTTGCAACCCCATGAACTGCAGCATGCCAGGCCCACATGTCCCAGATGATGCAGTCATTATTTAGTGACTTAAAACAATGAACATGTTATTTCTCTTTTTGTAGGTCAAGTTTCCAGGTGCAGCCTAACTGGGAACCTCTGTTTCAATCCCTTGTAAGGTTGTAGTCAAGCTGTTTGTTGAAACTATGGGCTCATTTAAAGGATCGACTGGGGAAGGACCAACTTTCAAGGTCACTGGTGGTTTTAGATAGGTCTTGGTTCCTTGCTGCCTGTTGGCTTCCTAGTCCTTCTTAGTTCACTGCCTGGGCCTCTCACAGCAGCGTCTTCCCAATTTGCTTGTTGGCTGGCTTCCCTCAGAGTGAGTAAGATAGAGGCCTAGTCAGTATCCAAAGTGACATCGTATCACTTTTGCCGTATGGATTAGAAACGAGTCACTTAGTCTTCCCCCCTCCTAAGGGGAGGGGATTACACAAAAGCCTGAATACAGGAGGTGGGGGTCTCTGGGAGCCCCTTGGAGACTGACTAGCATAGCATCTAGGAGATGGGCTGACCAGTGGGTTTTAGGGCAGAAGTGGTAACTGTGGAGGTAAGAGAAGCAGCAGAAGAGTGTGGTCCCACAAGCTAATGGGAAAGAGGGAAGAATTCAGACATAGACTAGGTTATGATGTAACATAACTCATCTGAGGTGCTTAAAAACAAGATTTGTTTCTGGTTCATGTGAGTATTCATCATAGATTACTTTGGGCTCTGTGTCACATAATCATCCCTGGACCACGTCCATGAAGGTAATTTAGGGACCTAAGCTGACAGTTTGGGAAACTTTCATTATCTGAAACATTGCTGGTTGCCATGGCAGAGGGGAAAAGTTAGGGAGACCCAGGCATTAGCTCTCAGAATTTCAGCCCACATTCTTTCCTTTCACATTTCGTTGACATAAATGATGTCATGGGACCGGCCTCCCCTCAAAGGGAGTGAGGAAATGTACTCTCACCATGTGTCCGAGAGTGGCGATTCAGAGACTTTTAGTGATTGGCATTGGGGTCAACCCCCGAGCGAGTAGTCCGGAGTGCCGCCCTACACAGAGGGGCAATGTGCCAACTAAACACGGTGTTGGAATTGGCAGTGATGTGGTCCTCGTTGTGGCAGCCAGGGCGGTGGTTGTGAACAGATGAGGTATTCCTCAATTGCAGTGGGTTAAGGAGAGAATGGCAGATGGGAACATGCAGAGAGGCAGGAGGAAGAAGCTGGAGAAATAGCTTCACCAGGCAGAAAAGCAGCTCTGATCACTAGTCTTTCCTCCTCCTCCTTGATTTAATCATTGACTGGTGTTATGTTGGTTTCTTTTTGGGTATCAGACACATCTCAACAGGTAATTCCTTAACCTTGAAGCACTGCTGTGCACTTAAGTTTCAGTAATCTCAGAAATAACCAATGGGAGTTGAATCAACTTTGTGTTCCTTTGCAGTGTTGTATTCAAACAAGAAATCGCCTGTTTTTCTAAATTTTCCTATTGTGCCAAAGTCAGGGTATTAGGAGAACTGCCAAGCTTTTTGAGGAAATGGACTTTATGTTTGCTTTTCTTTATGTTGCCTTTTTTATTAAGGACTTTTTGGAAGTTTAGAAATAATTAGATCTTATTCATTTTCCAAATTTGCTCTGAAACATCAGTTGTCCATTTCTGCTGAGTTTGGTACTGAAGCCAGGATGTTTGAAAGTACTGGGTAAGTTGTAAAGTGATAAGTTGTTGCCTCTCTTTCCATGATTTCTTGGGGCTCAGAAAGTAAGGGAGTGACCATTTTGTTCCTGTAGTGAGCTAATGGTCTGAAGTCAAGATGCAGATGGTCTGAAACTGGTGACGGGGCATCAGTTACACTTCACAGAACTTCATGAAGTAGATTTAATATGCAATATGTTGTCCTGAACTACACATTTAAATAAGTTGGCACTTCATTAACTTATAAGAATTGAATAAAAATAGTTGTGGCTTATAAATCAAGTCTATGATTTTTTTTTTTTGCTACCATTTTCTTCTCATTAATCTCCCATTTCTTTTCAGGCAGTAGAATTTCTAGTAAGTAACAGATAAGGGCTGGAGGGAGCTGACTTCTGAAATAGAAGTAAATATGAGGTATATATTTTGATTGCTTACTCATTTGCCTTGAAGTTTTTCAACTTTAAAATTTGAAATGCAGTAAAAGTTATACTAATAATGTGAGATAATCTTGAGATAACTACAAAAAACATTTGGTCCCATCAAAAAATTGACATTATTCAGCTGTGAATGTCATACTGGAATGATGTTTATGAAAAATTCCTTCCCACCTTCTTGGCAAGATGCAAGCATGATGGGCTGTAAAACTGCACCATTAAAATGGCCTGATGCGTGCTTGAACCCACATCTGACTTTGAAGTTAACCAGCTGCCTGTTACCAATTTACTGATTTTACTAGGTGTTGTGTTTTATTCAAAGGTGGTTATTAAACTTAATGCTCTAAGCAAGTGATATAATCCATACTTCTTAGGATAGGATGGTATTCTGATAAAAGTCATTTCTAGGTGCTTTAAAGTGATTTGCTTTAGGAAGCAAATCCTTCTGAAGGTCCTTTTCTTTTTTTTTCTAGTATACATGTGCTTATTTTGCTAAACACTGGGCCTTTTCACCCCCCTCCCCCAAGTTATTATGTAAGTTCAGTGATTAAATTATTAGTGTAATTAGACAACCAGAGCCTCTGATTTCTTGGTAATGTATTAAACCTCTTTTGAGCTGTTGAAATGATTACCAAGGAGTACCAAGGGCATGATGGAGGTTGTGTATAGTTTGATTATGAGTAGTTGGGAGAGATTTGTTTGTGTCTCTGTTCTTCCAGTGGAGATAAACTGATAGCAGTAGGGAGGTGTATTGCTACCGCTTACATAGGGAGGGCAAGAGGTCAGTCTTAAAATTGGGCAGAGTCAGCCATGACTAATTTCAGAAGATCATGTGGCTCAACAGGATATCCCCAATTAAAACTTCTCAAACCGATGGCCAGGTCATAGTTCTTCTTACCGCTTGGAATGGTTTCGCATGCTTTGCTTATATTCCAAAGAATTAAGAAGGATGATTCAAAGTTTCTCCCATTTGCTTATCTGCCTTTAGGAAAGCATTATTATTCCTGAATTTTACTCTCAGAGATAATGTTTAAAAACTTCTGTTGAAACTGTAATTAGGTAGTATTGATAAATTGTGTCTTCTTTTCAAACCTAACTTTTGGTAGATGTGGGCAGTGAGGTGTGGTGGTGGGGCAGTTAGGGACCAGTTCACTCATAGAGAACCAGCTGGAGGTGAAGCTGATGAATTCATTGTTGGATGTTTTGCATTTGAACTTGCCTGCAGGAGGATGTTCAAATGATGGAGATGCCTAGTATGCAGTTGCTGATACGGGGAGCTAGGAAGGTCCTATTTAGATATACGCATTTTGGAGACATTTATGTGTAACCAGATACTTGAGATGATTCAGTCTGCTCATTCACCATGAAATGCGATAACCCTTGTAATACCATAAACTTGGAATTGGTCACTTAACTGATGTTAAATGGTGGGAACACACCCAACATTTTCTCTAAAGGAAGTGAAAAGGCTGCATTTTTAACCTCACAAGTGTTCTGCAGGACAGGGTCAACAGAATTTTAGTGAAGCCGCCATTCAGTTAGCCTAGGTCTACCGACCTGAATTTTGAAGCAGTTAGGTCGCACTCATTTTGAATATGTGTATCTTTACTGCGAGGTAAATAATTGTGGGAATATCTGTTTGGAGAAAAATTGGCAGAGCAGTGAATCTTTATCTAGATAATTATTTTTAGTTCAAAGGAAAGCAAAATGTTTATAATATCAGATTTTGTAGTCACAACTTAGCTAAAGGTGAGTTTGAGCTAATTTTAATGAATATCTTGAATACCTTCATATATATATATATATATATATATATATATATGTATATGTATATGTATATATATGCAGGAGACCTGGGTTCAATCCCTAGGTCAGAAAGATCCCTTGGAGATAAATGGCAACCCACTCCAGTATTCTTGCCTGGGAAATTCCATGGACTGAAGAGCCTGGTGGACTGCAGTCCATGGGGTCGCAAAGAGTTGGATGCAACTGAGCAACTTAACAATAACACACACTTATATATGTAAAATTATTTATTTGGCTGCATGAAGTCTTAGTTACAGCATGTGGGATCTTCGTTGCATCGAGCGGACTCAGTAGCCCTGTGGCGTGTCAGATCTTAGTTCCCTGACCAGGTGTGGAACCCACATCCCCTACAGTAGAAGGTGGATTCTTAACCACTGAACCACCAGGGAAGTCCCTTGAATACTTTTAAAGTTAGAAATCTTCAAGTAGTTAATCACTAAGTTGGTCTACATATAGTCTGTTGAGCAGGGTTATGTTTTTAACCTTCCTGTGGCATTGAGATAAGATAATTACATTTTCATTTTACCTGTTAATTTTGTCTTGTATATTCTAACTAATTGTTTTAACCCTGATTAACTCACTGTTAATTGAGCACTTTGTATTGGGTGCAGGAGGTGTAAAGAAATAAATGAGACTGTCTTGTCCTCAGGGATGGAATATTCTAGTGGAGGAAACTGTAAACCAGATTCATAGGACACAGGATAAGAAGGATCATAGTCAGTGAAATGGGAGTCCAGATGTAGGATGAAGGAAGCTTTCTAGATGTTTCCAGTTACTGCTGCAGTAAAACAGCAAAACCAGCAGGTGGGAATGTAATTCACTTAATTGGGCTGATTATATATCTTAATCTCGGCAAATCAGGGAATTTGGAGAATTGATATAGAACAAATATTAGGAAACAGTATGTTAATAGGGTGTATGAGATTAGTTATCCAGAAGCATTTCCATTTTTTCTGGGTGATAAAATCTGAACCTTTGGAGTAAAACTTGTGATAGATAAATGTACCATGTGCCGTACTTCTATTACTGACTTAAAAAGGACCCATATCTCAAAGGAACCAATTGTACTCTGCACTCCCAATTGTATAGCTGAACTCCTGCTAAAAGGCAACCAAGCTATCCTAGACCAATGGCGCCACCTAGGGCCTGTTAGAGGGATTGCACCATCCTCAACTTCACCCTGTCACCTCTCTTGCTCTTTAGAAACCTTGTTTTGTAATTCTTTTTATTTATTTTTTTTAATTTATTTTTATTAGTTGGAGGTTAATTACTTTACAGTATTGTAGTGTTTTTTGCCATACATTGACATGAATCAGCCATGGCTTTACATGTGTTCCCCATCCCGATCCCCCCTCCCGCCTCCCTCCCCATCCCATCCCTCTGGGTCTTCCCAGTGCACCAGCCCCGAGCACTTGTCTCATGCATCCAACCTGTTGCTGGTGATCTGTTTCACATATGATAATATACTTGTTTCAGTGCTCTTCTCTCAGATCATCCCACCCTCGCCTTCTCCCACAGAGTCTAAAAGTCTGTTCTGTACATCTGTGTCTCTTTTTCTGTCTTACATGTAGGGTTATCATTACCATCTTTCTAAATTCCATATATATGCATTAGTATACTGTATCAGTGTTTATCTTTCTGGCTTACTTCACTCTGTATAATGGGCTCCAGTTTCATCCATCTCATTAGAACTGATTCAAATTATTCTTTTTAGTGGCTGAGTAATATTCCATTGTGTATATGTACCACAGCTTCCTTATCCATTCGTCTGCTGATGGGCATCTAGGTTGCTTCCATGTCCTGGCTATTATAAACAGTGCTGCGATGAACATTGGGGTACACGTGTTTCTTTCAGTTCTGGTTTCCTCAGTGTGTATGCCCAGGAGTGGGACTGCTGGGTCATATGGCAGTTCTATTTCCAGTTTTTTAAGGAATCTCCACACTGTTCTCCATAGTGGCTGTACTAGTTTGCATTCCCACCAACAGTGTAAGAGGGTTCCCTTTTCTCTACACCCTCTCCAGCATTTATTGCTTGTAGACTTTTGGATAGCAGCCATCCTGACTGGCGTGTAATGGTACCTCATTGTGGTTTTGATTTGCATTTCTCTGATGATGAGTGATGTTGAGCATCTTTTCATGTGTTTGTTAGCCATCTGTATGTCTTCTTTGGAGAAATGTCTGTTTAGTTCTTTGGCCCATGTTTTGATTGGGTCTTTTATTTTTCTGGAATTGAGCTGCAGGAGTTGCTTGTATATTTTTGAGATTAATCCTTTGTCTATTGCTTCATTTGCTATTATTTTCTCCCATTCTGAAGGCTGTCTTTTCATCTTGCGTATAGTTTCCTTTGCTGTGCAAAAGCTTTTTAAGTTTCATTAGGTCCCATTTGTTTAGTTTTGCTTTTATTTCCAATATTCTGGGAGGTGGGTCATAGAGGATCTTGATGTGATATATGTTGGAGAGTGTTTTGCCTATGTTCTCCTCTAGGAGTTTTATAGTTTCTGGTCTTACATTTAGATCTTTAATCCATTTTGAGTTTATTTTTGTGTATGGTGTTAGAAAGTGTTCTAGTTTCATTCTTTTACAAGTGGTTGGCCAGTTTTCCCAGCACCACTTGTTAAAGAGATTGTCTTTTCTCCATCATATATTCTTGCCTCCTTTGTCAAAGATAAGGTGTCCACAGGTGTGTGGATTTATCTCTGGGCTTTCTATTCTGTTCCGTTGATCTATATTTCTGTCTTTGTGCCAGTACCATACTGTCTTGATGACTGTGGCTTTGTAGTAGAGCCTGAAATCAGGCAGGTTGATTCCTCCAGTTCCATTCTTCTTTCTCAAGATTACTTTGGCTATTCGAGGTTTTTTGTATTTCCATACAAGTTGTGAAATTATTTGTTCTAGTTCTGTGAAGAATACCCTTGGTAGCTTGATAGGGATTGCATTGAATCTATAGATTGCTTTGGGTAGTATAGTCATTTTGACAATATTGATTCTTCCAATCCATGAACACGGTATATTTCTCCATCTGTTTGTGTCCTCTTTGATTTCTTTCATCAGTGTTTTATAGTTTTCTATGTATAGGTCTTTTGTTTCTTTAGGTAGATATACTCCTAAGTATTTTATTCTTTTTGTTGCAATGGTGAATGGTATTGTTTCCTTAATTTGTCTTTCTGTTTTCTCATTGTTAGTATATAGAAATGCAAGGGATTTCTGTGTATTAATTTTATATCCTGAAACTTTATTGATTAGCTTTATTAATTCATTGATTAGCTCTAGTAATTTTCTGGTAGAGTCTTTAGGGTTTTCTATGTAGAGGATCATGTCATCTGCAAACAGTGAGAGTTTTACTTCTTCTTTTCCTATCTGGATTCCTTTTATTTCTTTTTATGCTCTGATTGCTGTAGCCAAAACTTCCAAAACTATGTTGAATAGTAGTGGTGAGAGTGGGCACCCTTGTCTTATTCCTGACTTTAGGGAAAATGCTTTCAATTTTTCACCATTGAGGATAATGTTTGCTGTGGGTTTGTCATATATAGGTTTTATTATGTTGAGGTATGTTCCTTCTATTCCTGCTTTCTGGAGAGTTTTTATCATAAATGGATGTTGAATTTTGTCAAAGGCTTTTTCTGCATCTATTGAGATAATCATATGGTTTTTATCTTTCAATTTGTTAATGTGGTATATTACATTGATTGATTTGTGGATATTAAAGAATCCTTGCATTCCTGGGGTAAAGCCCACTTGGTCATGATGTATGATCTTTTTAATATGTTGTTGGATTCTGTTTGCTAGAATTTCGTTAAGGATTTTTGCATCTATGTTCATCAATGATATTGGCCTGTAGTTTTCTTTTTTTGTGGCATCTTTGTCTGGTTTTGGTATTAGGGTCATAGAATGAAATTCTTAAACTACATGCGTAGCAACTAACTCCCTGATAGACGGCCTTTTAAAAAATGTTCTTCTTAATCTTTTGATTAATCTTAATCTTCTTAGTCTTTTGACCTGATATCCTTCCTTTCTGTGTTGCAAATGTAGACCAGAAAAAAACCCTAGTTATGATTGGAGATAATGAAAATAACACAAATGTTACTGCTCTGTTAAGGCGGACCACATTTTGAACTATAAGCAATGTCCCCGTTAGTTTAAGCCCTTGAAAAATTCCAGAAGTTCTATTTCAAATCTCCATGGCTTAATCTGTTTGTCCATCATCTCCTTAAATCTAAGCTCTTCTTTTTATATCTGGGTTCAAAATAGACTCAGATGCATTTCTATTTTAAATATAAAATCATTTAAAAGTTATACATTTACCTCATATTAGGTATTATATATAAAACATATGTTCTATGAAAGTGTTCTGTTTCAAATAACTGACATAGGAATTAACCCTTGAAAGCAGTTTTATTTATCCATTTTTCTGTGTGTGTTTGTCTCTGTGTCTGTGTGTCTTTGTGTCTCTGGGTGTGTGTCTCTCTCTGTGTGTCTGGACTCCACTCGAGAGGCGACAGACAGGAAGCCTGAATGACTCAGGATAGGGTTGTGCTTTGGGAAGATGCACGTGACCGCAGTGGCAAGTCTGGAAGCTGGGTTGAGTTGTGGTCTCTGCAGGCATGCGCAGGGGTCATTTTCTGTGCCTTGGTGAATTTCCCTGACCGTGCACCACTGAGGTCTCACAAGCCTCACTCAAGGGTTTAGTTCCTGGAAACAAAGAAAAGTTGTATCAGCTCTTATCTGGATGTACCCTTAAGGCAGGGCTGTTCAGATTGCAGAATGTCACTATTTGAATGGGAAACTTCAGAGGTCAAGAACCAATCAGTTACTGAAAAAGGAAGTTCCAGAAGGTCACTAAAATGAAATGTCCTTTTTCTATTGTGACCTCCTGATGCACTGTAAAATGGAGAAAGCTTAAATTCCTAGTGGTTTTTTGACCTGGAAGGACATTTGACACTCCAACCAAGGAAGCTCCTCTAAGAAGATCAGGGCCTTCCCTAAATTTGCTGACTTGAGGAGGCAGTGCCCAGTGTTAATTAAAATTGTATTACTGGTGGAGGATTCCGAGGTCTAGAAATGCTTTCTCCTTTCATTCAAAGGGTGAGCTGAGCTGTGGATCTTCAAGGCACTCTTTGTGATTCTTCAGAAAACAGCAGACAAAGAAGGCTTTTGTAGGATGTAATTTAAAAACTTCTTGGTGAAACTTGATGATCCCATATTTGTGGCACATGCATGTATTAGATTTATGTGTGTGTGCCCAGATAGGTATTTATGCTTTAAAATTTGAGACCGGGTTTAATTACCAAGATCGTTCAGATAGGCATCTTCAGGGCAAGACAGGAGGAGGGAGACTTTCAGAATGTGGAGGGAACTGAAGCAGGTGAGCCTGGGCTCTGAGAGGATGCTGTGAGTGAGGGTGTCCCCAGGCTTCTGTGTGTCTCCTCATTGTTTCTATACTAACTGGTGCAGGGTTACTGGTAGATCCTGGGCAGTAGTAATAACCTGTATTTAGGAACTCTCTTGGATCTTCTGTCGGCAAGGAGGTAACTCAAACTCTTCCAAAGGATGTAATATAAAAAGTAAGGGTCACAACAGTCCCACTCCTAGGCATATACCCTGAGGAAACCAAAACTGAAGAAGACACATGTAGGCCAGTGTTCACTGCAGCACTATTTACAGTAGCTTGAACATGGAAGCAACCTAGATGTCCATTGACAGATGAGTGGATAAAGAAGCTGTGGTACACACACACAAAGGAATATTACTCAGCCGTGAAAAGGAACTCATTTGAATCAGTTCTAAAAAGGTGGACGAAGCTAAAGCCTGTTATATGGAGTGAAGTAAGTTAGAAAGAGAAAGATAAATATCGCATATATATGGAATCTAGAGAGATGATACTGATGAATTTATCTGCAGGACAACAATGGAGAAAGAGAGAGAGCAGACCTGTGGACATGGCAGAGGGGAGGAGAGGGTGAGATGCTTGGAGAGAGTAATGCGGAAACTTACAATACCCTATGTAAAATAGATAGCTTGTGGGAATTTGCTGTATGGCTCGGAACTCAAAACTCAGGGAACTCAGAACTCAGGGTCTCTGTGACAATCTAGAAGGGTGAGATGAGGGAGATGGGAAGGGAGAGGACATGGGTGTACCTATGGCTGATTCTTGTTGATGTTTGACAGAAAATCACAAAATTCTGTAAAGCAATTATTCTTCAATTAAAAAATAAAGTGGCAAAAAAAAGGTAAAGGTCATCTTCTCACTGTATCCCACTGTTTAGTTGCTACCTATTTTGTCGTCATTCTTGCTTTAAACAAAAATTCTTTGCACAGATAGGTGCACCTTTAAAAAAACCCGAGTAGTCTTTTCCCCATTCAGATTGTGCCACCTGACACATTGTTGTGCAAATGCCAGCCCTGTCCTCAGGTGCTGCCTTCAGCAGATCAGTCCTGCTGAGCATCTCCTGTGACTGGGAGTATTCCACGATGTTCCGTAGTTTGACCAGGGTCTCCAATCAACACTTCAGCTGTCCCCGGTTTCCAGCCTTCAGTGGGTTGAATGGTGACCTCTGAAAGCTTAATCCATATTCTCATCTCTGGAACCAGGGAAGCTGCCCTTGTTTGGCAGAAGTCTTTGCAGAGGTCATTCATTGAAGGATTTTAAGATGAGATTGTCCTGGATTAACCAGGTGGCCCTAAATCCAATCACAGATATCCTTACAAGACAGGGAGAGGAAGAGAAGGCCACCTAAAGACAGAGGCAGACTTGGGAAGGATGAAGCCAAAGGCCAGGAGTTGCCTGGAGCCCCCAGAAGCCGGAGGAGACAGGGACGATCCCCCCTTAGAGTCGTTGGAGGTGGTTGTGCCATCCTGCCAACACCTTGATTTTTTTGGAGGGGGGGTCCTTGTGGTGTCTGTAATTGTGAGAATAATTTCTGCTTTAAGGCCTCAGCTTGTGGTAATTTTATGGCAGTCCTAGAAAACTAACATGTTTCTGCTCAGTCACTTCAGTTGTGTCTGACTCTGCGACCCCATGGACTGCAGTGCACCAGGGATTTTCAGCCCATGGGGTTTTCTAGGTAAGAATATTGGAGTGGATTGCCATTTCCTCCTTCAGGGGATCTTCCTGACCCAGGGACTGAACCTGCATCTCCTGTGTCTCATGCATTGCAGGCAGATTCTTTTACTACTGAAGACCTCTCTTCATGTTCTGAAAGATACCAAACACTCTCTCCCAAGGCACATCCATGCACACTCTCTAGAGCTCATCAATAGGGCAGATCTCCACAAGTGGAGTTCTCATTCTGAGTCCTGATAATATTTTCCCCCTCAAATGTATCATGTGCATCCTTGTCTTAGGAATCATGTGAAAAGCAACTACTGCATTGAACATTCATTGTGTGTTAAGCATTGTGTCTACACCGATAGCAACTCTTTCACGTACTTACTGGCATCTCATTTTAAAGATGGAAAACTGCGGGTTAGAGAACTAAAGTCACTTGTGTAAGATCATAAGTAAGTAGGAGACAGGGCCTAGGTTGAAAAATAAAGCATGTTTTAAATTTTGGGGTGCCATGTTGTGTGGACAAGGGCTAGCCGCTGGGTGTGGGGTGGTGACAGGTTTGGCTGCAATTTCAGGAAAGTCGGTCTGACAGGATGTGGGCTCCATAGGGCATATGGTGTTGGTAAAACAGCCCCATGCGTGGCCCTTGATAGGGTAGTGGGGTGCCAGCAGGTGAACTGAAAATCCAGGAGTGAGAACACCAATAATAACTTTATTATGAGCCTTTTTAATATCCTAGGTGGTGTTCTAAGTGTTTAGCACATATTAGCCCACTGTGATTGGAGAAGGAAATGGCAACCCACTCCAGTGTTCTTGCCTGGAGAATCTCAGGGATGGTGGAGCCTGGTGGGCTGCCGTCTATGGGGTCACACAGAGTCAGACACGACTGAAGTGACTTAGCAGCCCATTGTGAAGCAAGTAATAATACATTAGCACTGAAAGGGGCTGTCCGTAAGTTGTGAGGTGTAACTTCATGGAGTTCAGGTACAGAGAAGTTCTTGAGTGAGGGGAGGGCACGAAGCAGCAGAAGTCTGTTCAGGAGGAACCGGTGTACCAGGTAGATTACCAAGAAAGAGATGTTGGCTCAGGCTGTCAACTCAGGGTAACTGGGGTCTGCAGCCAGCGGTGAACGTGCAACAAGAATGACTTACACCAAGTCCAGACGTCACTGGGGAACGCTGGGAAGCGTGGAGTAGCTGCAGGCTGATGGGAAAGAGGTAGAGCTTGGTGGTGAAACCCCCAGGATTACGTCCTGATGGTGTAGGTGACCTACATTCAGTCCAGAAGTTTTTTGAGTAAGCCCTGGGCTTTCCTGGTGGCTCAGCTGTTAAAGAATCTGCCTGCAATGCAGGAGACCCTGGTTCGATTTCTGGGTTGGGAAAATCCGCTGGAGAAGGGATAGGTTTCCCACTCCAGTATTCTTGGGCTTCCCTAATGGCTCAGCTGGTAAAGAAGTGAAGTGAAGTGAAAGTTGCTTGGTTGTGTCCAACTCTTTGTGACCCCATGGACTCTACAGTCCATGGAATTCTCCAGGCCAGTAAACTGGAGTGGGCAGGCATTCCCTTCTCCAGGGGATCTTTCAAAACCAGGCCTTCCACATTGAAGGCAGATTTTTTTTTTTTTTTTTTTTTTTTACCAACTGAGCCACAAGGGAAGCCCAAGAATACTGGAGTGGGTAGCCTATTCTTTCTCTAGGGGATCTTCCCGACCCAGAAATCGAACCGGGGTCTCCTGCATTGCAGGAGGATTCTTTACCAACTGAGCTATCAAGGGAGCCCCCAGCTGGTAAAGAATCCACGTGCAATGCGGGAGACCTGGGTTCGATCCCTGGGTCGGGAGGATCCCCTGGAGAAGGGAATGGCTACCCACTCCAGTATTCTGGCCTGGAGAATTCCATGGGCTGTATAGACCACTGGGTTGCAAAGAACCAGACACGACTGAGTGACTTTCACTTGGTGTCAGTGTGGTTTCCTGTTTATCTTTTTATTATAACTAGGGAACATGAGGGTTCAGCCACACAACTTCCGAGCAGTACAACATAGGCTTTCTGTGAACCTAATGATTAAGTTTGCTTAATTTTTATCTTCAGTAAAATTATAGCCTTTACTGTTGTCTTTTAATTGATTAGGAACATTTAGAAGAGTTTCTGTTGATTCAGCAGCCAGATTATTTTTACTTCCTTGTCTCACTGGGCCTTGTTCCATCTTTTAACTTTTGGCAAAGAAAAATAGAATAACACTTTTTTTTTTTTTGGTGGGAAAATATCCCCATCTTGTGTTGTGTTTTAGCTTCTACAGGTGTGAATAGAAACTGGCTGGGGAGTTCCCAAGGCATGTGGGATCCTTGCTTCCCAGCCAGAGATGGAACCCTTACCCCTGTCATTGGAAGGTGAAGTCTTAACCACTGGATCATGAGGAAAGTCCTGCCTTAGTTATTTAAGTACATTTCAATTTGCAGGAATTGAAATGAGTTTACTTGATAAGCCGTACCAGTGATTAGGATTTGGGGCTTTCACTGCTATCGCCTAGGTTCAATCCTTGGCTGGGGAGCTAAGATCCTGTAAGCTGTGCAGTGAGGTCAAAAAAACAAATCAAACTTGACTGGTTTGTGCACTTTCTCATAGATGTACTTCTTGAAGACTTCTTTGGTCTCCAGCGTTGCTGTCACACTGGGTTCTGGACAGATGGGTTGCGGGACAATCTCATGTGATAACGATTTATCTTTACCCTAATATTTCACTTTTAATGCCTTCAAAGTCTTCTAAAAATGATTTCATTTGATCCTTCAGATCATCCTAAGGAATAGGTTATGCATTTTATTAGTATGAGCTTCCCTTGTGGCTCAGATGGTAAAGAGTCTGGTTATGCAGGAGATCCGGGTTCTATCCCTGGGTTGAGAAGTTCTCCTGGAGAAGGAAATGGCAACCTGCTCCAGTATTCGTGCCTGGAGAATCCCAGGGACAGAAGAGTCTGCTGAGCCCCAGTCCATGGGGTCTCAAAGAGCCGAACATGACTGAGTGACAAACACTTCACTTCTGTTAGAATAAAGGTATGGAGGTAGCATATAGTACATCAATATTAGACCCAAGGTCAGAAACCTCTAATTCTTTCCTGCAGATCACTTACCACCCCACCCTCCACCCAGCTCCCAGCTTCCAGCAAGGAAGGAAGCAGAATATAAATGGTAGCCTTGTCTGAAATCATCTTTTGGAAATTTGGACACAAATCTGTCATTTTGTTTAAAATACGCCAGTGGAGTTTATCCAAACAGAATTTGCTTTGCCTTAATTAAAAACAAAAAGTCCTTATTGAGTTTGTTACATTATTACTTCTGTTTTATGTTTTAGTTTTTTGGCTGCAAGGCATGTGGGGTCTTAGCTCCCCACCCAGGGATCGAATCCATACCCCCTGAGTTGGAAGGTGAAGTCTTAACCATTGGATTGCCAGAGAAGTCCTACCTTAATTATTTAAGCACATTTCAATTTGCAGAAATTGAAATGAGTTTACTTGATAAGCCATACCATCAAGTTCTGATTGCTGTCTTAGAGAATTCCAAAAATGGGATGTGACTTGTGCGTAGAAGTACGGTGTAGGGGTGCAAACTTTTGAAGTGATTTTTGTCTGACGCATCAGAATTTACATACAGTTTCAAAGAACTAGATTTTTTGGTACTAAAATAGGAAACTTCAGTCTTTAGGCATTCACTTTGATAAAATTCCTGGATAGGACCAGGCACATAAAGGATAAATGCTTTCACAGAAAGTGTTTGAAAGTGGTTGTATTCATGGTACAGAGTAATGAAATAGAAGCCTTTCTTAGACTCAAGATTTTGAAGCAGAAAATACGAAAGCAGATTGTTGTTTTGCCTATGCTGGTGCCTTCAATGTGTTTTGTTCAGAAACGTCTCATGGGATTGAGCTTCATGAGGGCAAGGCTGTTAGTTTTGTTCATTGGTGAGTTCCTTGGCCCACAACAGTGCAAAGTAGGGACTTAATATTATTTGTTGAGTGAGTTAATGAATGCGTATATAAAGGCTGCAAGAAATGAGGTACATCTTTGTTAATGGACTAGTAAGTGAAATCATACATTTAATAACAGTGCTTGTATACTTCTTGAGCGTGATCATAGTGATATGAGTTTATTATTTAAATTTATCATTTAAATATGTACACTGTAACTGCATAACAACAGGCAAAGCTTGGGCTACAGGGCTAGAAAGACTGCTCTGGCCGTGTTTTTCTTTAATGGGAAAAAATATAGCTGTGAGATAGGACATATGTGTGTAGAATCCTTAGCATAGAACAATTTCTTCCTGTTCTCATTAGTGCTTTTTCGGACAAAACTGAGAAGGAAATTGTCATGTGTTAACTCAGTAGTTCTCATTGAGAGTCCTTTTGGACATTTGGTGCCATAGGACATTTGGTGATGTCTGGAGATGTGGTGGTTTGTCAGGACCCGGGAGACTACTACTGGCCTCTGTGGTCATAGGCCAGGGATGTGCTAAATTATCCCACAATGCCCAAGACAAGCCACTACAATAAAGAATTCTCTGATACAAAGCATCAATAGTGCTGAGCTTGAAAAACTGTCTTAGTCAGTCATGAAAGTATAGTATTAAAGTATTGAGCAAATTAAAAAATATCACTGTGCATATCTTAAGTTGGATAAGATATTATTCTGTTAATATGTAGCAAATGAATTTTTTCAATTCTTGATAGTTTGGCTCCTGACCTAAGTTAGTTTTCCTAGTTTCTGTCAATATCAGGGATTCTTTTTACCAATATATTTATATATGTTAAGAAGTTATTTGCTTTCTAAACAGTAGCATAAACAAATGCCTAGTGAATCATTGCTGAGCTCAGCAAACAGTATTATTTGATACAGTTACAACTGCCACAGAAGATTAAAATTATTAACTTGCTAGTTTGATCAAAATACATTTGATCGGTTTACTAATGTTGGTTAGCTAATGATGACATGAAACTTGATGACGTTATCTGCTTCATAGGCACCTAGCCTGCATTCTAAATCTGGTAAACTCTTGATTTTTTAAACATTAAAATAAGATTTCTACTTGCCTGGAAGAATATTGTGGATTTCTGAGGCAAGAGAAGAGAGCTGGAAAATTTGGGTAATTCCACTGTTTCCTTTCTCATTAGACATTGGGCGGCATATCATGTTTGAATTAATTGTACAGAATGGAAGAGACTTTGAAGATATGTTTTGTGTTTATTATTGTTGGCTTAAAAGTTGACCCTTTTCTCTGGATGTTTCATGACACATCAGTTACTCACTTGGTAGGGTGGCAGTTGTTGACTTTGGTGGTCTGATGTTTCTCCGAAGGGGCTCTGATGTTGCTCAATCCTTTACTCTTGGGATTTTGTGCTCAACTCCTGGGTGCAGTCTCAGAAATAGTTTCTCGTAGTGGACACTGATGATACTTAGTACTTGAGTTTGTTTTAGGTACAACACTAAAGGCTTTTCATGAACTACCTGTTTTATCCTCATCATGATGCTGTGGAGTGTAACTGTTCTTATGATTCCCCTGTTAGAGAGGTCAAGTGACTTGTCTGTGGTTGTAATACGACCTAGAGGGTGGTGGGGCCAGGCCAGCTTAATGACCTTCACTTTCTTCTGAGGAGGGAATCTAGGTGATGGTGGTGTACCTTGAGGGATAATACAGAGAGAGATCTGACATGAACCCTAAAATGCGACAGAAATAATGCATGAACTGTGGAGCACCACCATTTCTTATAGCTCTGCCAGGACCACAGGGCAGGCACTTACTGGTGGAAGAATTTTTTTTTTCCCAAATGTATTTTTTTCTTTAATTTATTTTTTTAACAATTTTATTTATTTATTTTCGGCTGTGCTAGGTCTTGATTGCTGCCCCGGCTTTTCTCTAGTTGCGGAGAACAGGGGCTACCCTAGTTGCTTCGTGCGGCCTCTCAACGGCTTCTCTTGTCATGGAACACGAGCTCTAGGCAAGCGGGCTTCTGTGCCTGTGGCTCACGGGCTCAGTAGGTGCAGCTTGTGGACTCTAGAGCACTGGATCAGTAGTTGCAGCACGCGGGCTTAGTTGCATGGTGGCATGTGAAATCTTCCTGGACCGGGAATCAAACCTATGTCCCCTTCATTGCCAGGTGGATTCTTAGCCACTGCGCCACCACGGACGTCCGTTTTCTTTATTTTTAATTGGTGGATAATTGCTTTACAGTGTTTCATTGGCTGTTTCCATACAACAACATCAATAGTCAGAAGTATATATGTATCCCCTTCCTCCCACCTCCACCCCATTCCACCCCTCTAGGTTGTGGAAATGAGGTTTTAAAAGGATCACCTTGTAAAGTCGGTGTCCCTCCCTTTTGCTCAGCAGTGGGGGCAGAATGGGGAGGTACTGACTTGCAATAACATCGACGACCTGAGAAGAAGCTGCCTGGCCTGGCTGCTTCCGTTTCGACAGACCTCTGCAGGCCACATGACCCTCCAGCTGTGCCTGATGGCTGTCTAGGATATGGCAGTATCTCTGGTTTGGAAGCACCTCTAAAGGGTTTTCATGTCCAGGAAGTGTTGACTAACAAGATGCACAATGTGAGAGTTGTGAGTTTTATTTGGGGCAAAATGAGGACTGCAGCCCGGGAGACAGCACCTCAGAGAGGTCTGAGAAACTGCTCCAGGGAGGGGGAAGGTCAATATACATTTTGGTGAAGGAGGAGTTCAGTGCAATCACATGCTTACTTTACAAAAGGTTCTGTGCTAGTCATGAGAAGTTGATGTCACCAGGAAGGGATTTAGTGCTTTTCTAGATAGGAAGAGATGCAAGAACCGGGATCATGAAATCCGTTCCTGAAAATATCTAACCATCTGAAGACCTGTCCCACCTGTTTCTCTGGAGCACAGAGTACCTCACTCTCCACCTTGAATGCCCCTCAGAGGGTGCTGAAGGTCAGCAGCTGCAACAGTGCAGGGTTCAGTCTTCCCAGAGGCAGATGGCAAATGCCCTTCTTGTTGTTCAGTAGCTGGCAGATGCTCTTGACAAGTGCCAATATGTTGTTGACAGAAGCTAAATGAATTGAGGTTTGCACTCTGCTTCGTGTGTGTGTGTGTGTGTAGGACTCGAGACTCCCTGCACTCTGCTTCGTGTGTGTGTGTGTGTGTGTGTGTGTGTGTGTGTGTGTGTGTGTGTGTGTGTGTGTGTGTGTAGGACTCGAGACTCCCACTGGCCGGGATGAGGGAGGTATGGTCTCTCCTGTGGGTGCTGGGTGCTCGCCTGTTAGAACTTGACCCCCTGGGAGTGTAACCAGTTAGTTCTGCCTAATCATCTTGGGTCTGTGAGTTCCTTTAGGTTGGTTGATGTGTTGATACTAGTCATAATAGAGACCCGATGTGTTCTAGTTCTCCATTTGACAAGGAAATGGAGCCGTGGAGGGATCAGCAACTGCCTGAAGTTATGAGCCAGGGAGGGGAGGAGCTGAGATTCCTACACAAGATGGTCGGAGGTCAACACCCCTTTGACCCTTTTCACCCCCTTTTCATCTTTTCTCCACTTTCTTCTCCATCTCTGGCATATGGTAGTTAATAAATGTTCGTTGGAGGAATGCACGATGCCTGGGCCCTTTCAGCTGGAAGCCAAGCGTCGCGTTCACCTGAACACAATGCAGAGTTGCAGAATAAAGCGAGAGTGAAGCCCTGTCTGCTCAGGGCCTCCGCCCTTCTGTGTCTGTCAGGTCTGGATTTCCCAGGCTCCAGTGCAGCTTCGGAATCGGCTTCTGGAGCCCTTCCAGGGAAAACTTTCCAAATGTTCCTTGATGCCGTTTGGACTTTGACTTTCAGTCTGATTCTTCATTCTGACACTCCCTGATGGTGGCTCCCCTGCTTCCCTGAAGGGAAGGTCTGCCCACCCCCGGGTCCAGGTGTGGGGCCCCTCGAGCTGTGGGACTGTGGAAGAGAGGCTGGCCTCTTTGCTTCTCAAGTTTCTCCCCTGTAAGTGAGGGACTTGCAGGTAGTCTATTTCTATAGCACCCCCCCCCCCCGCCCCCCGCCATTTAGCTTCTTTAAGAATCTGTTAAAAACGCATAATTCTGTGGGACTCAGGTTCTGCCTCACACAAAACCCATCCATCTACCACTTAGGCCATGTGAAGGATCTCTTGTTTACTGGGTTGTCTCCATCTCTGACAGTGTACGGCATGCCACAGTAACATTGCATTCTTTTTAATTAGCAGATTTATTGTGAAGACAGTTTGTATTAAGACTAGTCAAATTCCTAAGCCTTTCAACCTGGGCTCTGACACAGAAGAAGATCGAGGGTTTTGGTGTAGGCTCCTATCAAAGAGGTGCTGACAACTCCAGACTTTAAGACTTCTGGATTATTCCTTCTGACTCTTAACCCCATGTTCTCATCTATTATGTTATATACAAACAAAAGATGAATGTGTTTTTCTTGGAGGAGTAAATAGTGGAGCGATATTTTGTGGATGGACTTTTAGCCTTATGGGGAACATCAGTAATTTATCTCCAGTTTACACACTTAATGGGTGAAGCATTCAAGAGCTCTTGGATCCCACAGAAAAACTTGAAATCATTCCTCTTGATCTCTGCACCTAGCGGCTACCCACCAAAGGTCCCCATTCTCATGACCCTCAACGCTTTGAACCTCTTCACATCCCACCGCCTTTCTTGGCCTTGTTTTTTTTTTTGCCAGTAATTTCTGGTCTCTGTACAAATCCCACCCACCTTTCTGGGGCTGCTTCAGAGATCTGGGCTCCTTCCAATCACAGGGAAATTTTCAGTCACTTAGAACTTTACATATGTTCTTTCATGCCTGTCTTAGGTGGAAGGTAGGAAAGCAAAAGCATGGGAGAAAGAGACCACCTCATGGGCATCTCCCAGCACGAGAGGCTGTGTGGTACCCACAGCGCTCACTCCAGCAGACTCTCTCTAAAGTGGAACATACCTTTCAACAGACGAGCATTTTATTCATGACATTCTAACCAGTCCCTCGTACATTTGAATCAAACCTTTGTTTCACTTGCATGTATTTTTGAAGGGAAATAAGTGAGCAAAATCAAATATTTGGTTTACAGCAGTTAAGATGGTTAAATGCAAACGTTCTTGGCTCACCCCTTTGCCCCGCTCCTTGCTCTTGTGCCTCTGTGCTCCCTCCCAGGTGGTCAGATAGCCTGTTGCCCCGGGACTCTGATGGGGTTTTATTTACTGCCTGCTGGAAACACTTGGAAGGTGGGGTAGGGGAAGCAGTTAGAACAATACAGGCATTTTGAAACAGTTTCTTGAATTTTTCTTTTTTTTTTTTTTAATTTTTGGCAGCTGAGATAGGCCTGCTCAGAATATTTTTTTAAAAAAATGTTTTACCTTAGCGAGCTCTGTGTTTGCCAGTGTAAATGTTTCCAAATTGTTCTCTTGATTTCATTCTTAAGAACCTAGGCAACTGGTATAATGTATATACACACAAAGGATACATGGGTGTTTTTTTTTTAAAGTTTAAAATGCAGTTATTCTTGTTGAGAAGTGATGACTGAAGTTAACTATCAGAAGTCAGCTAATTGAATTCCTTGCAGAGTGTTTCTATGCAGTATAGTATTATCAGGTACAAGTAATGATAATGATGAACTCATGGGCTTGCCTTGGTGTTTATGAAATATTTCACAGAAATGAGAAAGTTATTAATTCTATCTTTAGCAATTCAACAAATTAGAACTCAGTATCTTCTGGGTCCCGTATGGGAACTGAATTACCTGCAAAGAGATTTTAACAGGACAAAGTCGCTCAGTCATATCTGACTCTTTGCAACCCCATGGACTATAGCCCGTCAGGCTCCTCTGTCCATGGGATTCTCCAGGCAAGGATACGGGAGTGGATAGCCATTTTCTTCTCTAGGGGATCTTCCCAACCCAGAGATCAAACCCGGGTCTCCTGAATTGCAGGCATATTTTTTTATATCTGACCCAGCAGGGAAGCAACAGGGAACAACCAATGGTTTCTGTCAATAAAAGGTAGCAGGTTAGTAAAGTAAGTTCATGACAAGCAACTTTCAGTGGAGCTCTTATAGTTGTTCATATTTGTGAACTGTTTGCAATTTTGTAAGACTTCTCTTTTGGAATAATTTTATTTTGCTGTCTTTAGTTTTTAAAGACACAAGAAGGTTAAATGCCCAATCTTGTGAAACAGTGAGGGGGAAACATATAGGGCTTTTGTTTCCTTAATATTTTTGTCTTTTATATTTAATTTTCAAGTAGTGTGAAATACAGGAGCAAGAAGTTGGCGCCAGTCTTATTTCTGCCATTGTTGACAGTTACTTACTTTTTTGGTTTTGAAAAAGTTACTGAATTCCTCTGGCACTCAGTTTCCCCATCTGAGAGTAGATGTGATTGGACTAAATGATGTCCAAATCTTAGTTGTCTGAACCCTGCTTTTCATCATTGGAGGTGTAACTGGCCTCCCTGCAGAATGTAGATTACAAGATCATTATCTTATGAATTACAGAGTGAAAGTGAAAGTTGCTCAGTAGTGTCCAACTCTTTGTGACCCCATGGACTATACAGTCCAAAGAATTCTCCAGTCCAGAATACTGGAGTGGGTGGCCTTTCCCTTCTCCAGGGGAGCTTCCCAACCCAGGGATCTAACCCAAGTCTCCCGCATTGCAGGCGGATTCTTTACCAGCTGAGCCACAAGGGAAGCCCGAATTACAGAGTAAGTCTGGGGACTTATATAAAGCCACTATTCTAATTGATTTGCCATGCTCAGTGTGTATCACCTAATGATGCTGTTTTGTTGTTCAGTGAGTTAGATCTTACAAATTCCCTAGTTGCCAAAACCATGATGAATCTTCTGGCCTTCGCAGTTATGTGTCATGAGTCTCATAGCACATGATGATAAACCTCCTGGTTTTCTGAGCTAACTACGATGTAATGCTATCTTCCAAATGTGGGGTGGACCCTGTTTCTCTAAAGAGAACATGTTTTCCCCACTTAAAAAAATTTCATTACCAAATGTAAACATGTATAATAAGATGTGATCACTTCCAAGTTTATACTATTTTTTGCTTAGTGTAACCAAATTTCGCTGTCTCGTCTTTAAGGATATAAGAATATTAAATGAAATGAAAGAAAAATACGTTTCTAAAATATCACTGTGGGAGAGTTCTTATTCTGGCCATGCCAATAGCACCATGCTTTTATTGGATGAACCTTGATGCAGATAACAGTTATAAACTGTGGACCAAATATAAAATCCATTATTTGAAGCCGTCGAAGAGCAACTGATAGCTGACGGAAATTGGAAGGAAGTTGATTCTTGAGAGATGTGAATTGCACTGGGTAAAGTTAATGCTTATATGCTGTTTGGCCTGTTGGCATTCCCCAGTCTGTGCACAGTGGGATGGCTAGACATGGAGCAGAAAATGACAGTCACCGGCAGGAGCAATTAGGAGATAAATGGTATTTGTGGCTGCCAGAGTGACTGGAAAGTGAGGAGACACATCCAGGAAAGGAGAAAGTCACAGAAGAGGAAACTCCAACTTCTGTACATAAATTCTGTCTAAATTCTTGTCTGATTCATGGAAAGACTGCAGTTCCCAGTGAAAAGAAACAGCTGGAAAGCTGAAAGAATCAAGTAGTTCCAGTCACCATACCCCATAGGGAGACAGAATTTAGAGTTTTATTCTAGCCACATAACTGTCTGATCATTATTCTTCAGAAAAAGATAGTCTCTGCAATATAGTGTTCATAATACTCTTCCCATAATACCAAATCATGTGAAGAAAAGGGAAATGACTCATAGTCAAGAGAAGAAACAGTCACTAGAAAACAACCCCAAGATGACTAAGATACTGGAATTTAATGCACAAGAACTTTAAAAGCAGCTATTATAAATACAGTAGACTTAAAATATGGTCACAATGCCACCACAGATGGGGAATTTTAATAGAAAAATGGAAAACAGAAAACCCAAGAGGAAGTAAGATACCTGTGTGTTATTTGCTCAGGTATGACCAACTCTTTGCTACCCCATGGACTATAGCCCACCAGGCTCCTCTGTCCATGGAATTTCCCAGGCAAGTATACTGGAGTGAGTTGCCATTCCCTTCTCCAGGGGATCTTCCCGACACAGAGATGGAATCCGAGTCTCCTGCATGGCAGGCAGATTCTTTACCATCTGAGCCACCAAGGAAGCCTGGAAGTAAGAATTTCAATCAACTCTCTTCAAGTTTAGTCATTTTATCTTTTTTTTTTTTTCCAATTATTTTTATTAGTTGGAGGCTAATTACTTCACAACATTGCAGTGGGTTTTGTCATACATTGTAAGTTTAGTCATTCTATCTAGAACAAAAAGAAATGATTCAAGAAAAATGGAAAAGTGTCTTGGTGCTATTATCCTAACAGATATTATCCTAATATCGGCTGTTGGGATAATATCAAATAGTACATATGTAATTGTAACCTCAGAAGATAAGAGAATGTGACAGGAAAGTGTTTGAAAAGATAATGGCTGACAGTTTCCCAGATTAGGTGAGAAACAAAGATGCTCAGCAAACCTCAAGATGAATACAAAGAAAATCACACCTAGACTTTCTAGAAAACAGCTGAAAATCAAAGAATGTTGAAAGCAGCCAGTGTGAAAAGATGAATTACATACAGTAGAATGGTGATACAAATGATGGATCACATCTCATCAGGAAAAAGGGAGGAGGTTGTAAGGTGGTGGGACATTTTTAAAGTGCTAAAGGAACAAGAATCTATTTAAAATTTTATGTCCAAAGAGAAATCCTTCAAAAACAAAGGTGAAATAAAAAATATTTTCAGAGAAATGAAAATGGAGACAATTTGTTGTTGATCTGTCCAACAGGAAATTCTGAAGGAAGTTCTTCAGGCTCAAGGGAAATGACACCAGATGGAACTGAGCATAATAGTGTGGGGTTTTATGACATAAGTAGAGATAAAATTCTTACATTTTAGTATATATTACGAGTGCTGTAGAAATCTTAAGGATAGTGAGACCTGTGAAACCATCCATGTTCTTGCAAGAAAAACAAGAGTTTTATGGTGTTTTGTAGCTTTTAGTTTTTAAAAAATGTGTAGGTCATTTGTTAAATCATCGTCACAGGATTGTTTGGGAGGAAGAACTTAAATAATAAGAGAATCAGATTGTAAGAGAAAAGAAAGTAATGGTGTGTAGTGGGTGTAGATCAGCCACATATTGACAGGACCAGAAGTATTGAGAGTTGCAGGGGCAAACAAATTTTTACAAAATTATTTTCTGTATTTTCTGAGAGATCCTCCTCTTACAGTGACTCTGATAGGGTAGATGGGTTAGGGATGGAGGGAAGAAGTGGGGATGGAGGGGAAGAGGAAGCCACTGATAAGTCACTCTTAGCAGAAACAGTGGCCTGAATCTAGATGATCTAGAATTAGGGCATCTACAGAATCCATAGGTGACTAGGTGATCAAACTGTTCCTGAAGGAGTTTTGGTGTAAAAAAGTATCGTGCTCAAATGTATCCAACATAGCCTCCAAACTTTTGGATTGCACAACTGGTATCAGCAAAAATGTGTTAGTATGTACCCTACATATGTAGCCCATGAACTATTGAGCCAATACATTATAATGTTATAAAACAGTTTAAACAGGAGATAAAAAGGAAGAAAAGTACAAAGAAACAAAAGTAGAAAAAGTTCTAATACTATTGGATCACAGTGTTATATTTTGTAGCTTTTGAGATGGTTTCTAGTTTGAAGACCTCTGCAATGAGAATATAGTACTGGGATGTACTTGGAATAACTTGTTTTGGCTTATCTGTCTATATTTCTATTTATGGAGTATATACAAAATTTTATACAACTAGAGTATCATATGTCTTTAAAAATTATGCACAGCTGTAAAATTCAATCTTGTTTTTCAGCTTCACTATCATTCCTCCTGACTTGAACCATACTACACCCCCCCATGGATAACCTAATAACCTAGTGAATAAGCTACAGTGTGTTTCCCGTATCCGTATAGTCAGTTATAGCTCTTTATTGCTTCATAAATAAGGACATAGTATATGAATGTTTCTGCATCTTGATTTTATAACTTAAAATAGGTTGTAGAAAATCCCCCGACATAGGTAAAACTCATTTTTAATGGTTACATAATGTTCCATGTTGTAAATGTGCTGACTTACTGAACTATTCTTCTATTGGCCATTCAGCTTATTTCCAGTATGCTTACTTTTTTTTTTTTTTTC